>NC_138771.1:93645691-93963191 GCF_965119305.1 Pelophylax lessonae | reverse complement strand
ACCAGTAACATTTCTACAGTAATCAGTGCTATATATATGCACTGTTACTGTAAAAATACACTGGTAGTGAAGGGGTTAACTTTATTTGAGAGGGAGGGGCTGTGTGTGTCCCTAGGGGCGTGATTCTAACTGTGATTGGCTGTGGCTTCAGCTGTATGCAGAGTGATCAACGGATCTACATAGTAGATCCATATGATCATCTCTCATACAGAGGGGAGAATGACAGGCAGCTTGTTTACACAAGCTGCCTGACTTTCTCCCTCTCCCCCGCCGATCGCAGAGTGGCCGGCGGACATCGGGTCCGCCGGTCACACGCGCGGGGGGGTCCGTGACCACGCGGGAGCGCGCCTCCGGCGGCGCGCGCTCGCTCCCTAGACCCTCGCAAGCTAGTGACGTAGCCCTACGTCACTTTGCCTGTGAGGGGCTGACCGCCGCCGTAGATAGTCGTCCGGCGGTCGGCAAGTGGTTAAAATACCAAACATGGTATACTTACCTGCTCTGTGCAGTTGGTTTTGCACAAGGCAGTCCGGATCCTCCTCTTCTCGAGTCCCTGGCTGGAGCTTCTGGTCCCTTCCTCAGTCTATCTATTCAGACACGGAGCTGCCATTCGCCCCTCCCTCCTGTTGAATGCCCCCACACCAAGCGGCTTGCTGTGGAGGGCACCCAAGCCGGGTCACAGCTCCCTGTATCAATTCAGACACGGAGCTGCAACCCATCCCCGCCCCTCTGTCTCCTGATTAGCAGACTGCTGTCTTAGCCAATGAGGAGGGGAGTCCCGGGCAGCTGAAACACTCCTGCAGCATCGCTGGATAAACATGGGCTCAGGTAAGTATTAGGGGGGCTGGGGGCTGGGGGGAGGGCTGCTGCACACAGGATTTTTTATCCTAATGCATAAAATGCATTAAGATAAAAAAAAAACCTTCTGCCTTTACAATCCTTTTAAATCTGACTTGCATCTTAGCGCAGACTTCTGGGAAAATCAGTGAGCCAATCACACAAGCCGGAAATGACATTTCTGGGGAAGTTCTGTGCACAGACTGTACAGAACACCTCCAGTTTGCTGTATTGCATTTCATTTTACATAAAATAATAACAACTGCCGAATAAAAAGGAAATTATAAATAAAGGAAAATATAATTCAATTGCGATATGTCTTGTATAACAATTGCATATGCTCTTTTTTTATTTGCGTTTTTTTCACTACAAAAGTGGTGTTATCCTTTAAATACATTATAATTATTATAATTATAATTATACATTATAATTATTATTATTGTTATACAGGATTTATATAGCACCAACAGGTTGTGCAGCACATTACAATGTGAGGGCAGACAATACAGTTACAATACAATTCAATGCAAGAGGAATCAGAGGGCCCTGCTCCTTAGAGCTTACAATCTAAAAGAGAGGGTCAAGTGACACAAAAGGTAATTCAGTAGTTATGTGGAGGCAGGGTAGGATTCTCTAAATAGATGGGTTTTCGGGATCACCTAAAAGTGGACAGATTATTGTTATTATTATTATTATTAATATTATTACAAGCAGTAGTAGTGTGAAAATGCTTAATGTAGATCTTTACTTCAAATGCAACTAAAGGACTAATTTGGAAATACTTTTTTCATTTATATTTAAATTGTTTAAATATGTAAACCTCTAGTGGAATCTAGAGTATTGCAAAATAAATCCAAATGTGTAAAATCAATGGAAGAGTTTTATTTTTACTTTGATTTTAAACAGCCTAATTTTTTGTGTATTTATTTTCTTGTGTATTGCTTATTATTAGTAGTGGCAGTAATATTATAGGCATTAATATTAATTGTAATTGTTACTGTTGTCATTGTTATTAATAAATACCAACACCTTTTTTATCATTTGGAAACTAGAAATGACTTCCTGATCCATATTCTGATCCATATAAATGTTACAGTTTAATTAAGCCAAACGTAAGAATGTTTATAATATAAAATGCATATTTAAATGTCTTGTTACATTGTTAAATTGGTTAAGTTTTTGTATTCGATGATCTGAAATCTTTCCAGCAAATTCCAAGGAATCCTCATGGTGGTGCTGTTTCATCTTCAGTGCCCGTCACTTTGATTTAAATGAAAATAACACAGGAGCTGCACATATGCTTTAAAACGTGTGGTTGAGGTTCTGTGAAATGACCCATTTTCAGCAGGATGTAGTTCTGAAGAATGATACTTCTGTTGACACGCTGATGAGACGTAATCGCAGCACACCTACAATTTGTTTTACTCCAGACATGGCCTTAAACTTATTTTGATGCTCGGCAGCAAGGTGTAATTACCTAAACAAAAGGAAATACATTCAGTATGCCCCCCGTTCTTTATGAGCGCAACATTTTCTTCACCAGTAATCTCTAACAAAAAGCTACATAAATGATAAGCATTGACTTAAATACAGTTTTTACTCTTAAAAAATATAGTGTCACACAATTGTCCTAGCCAGCTGAGTGGAAATAACAATGAATAACCCGGGGTCATGTCTTGCAGAGAGATGTGCGTATGGAACGTCACCACTGGTCACTGCATTGAGAATGTCAAGCTCCCGTATAGGCACACAGCAATCTGTGTAAGTATCAGCATGGACATGTCACTGCAAAATTTGCTGTGAAAATGCTTATTGGAGACCTTTAACCCTTATTTTAAATGCAACCAAAGCACCACTTTAGGATGATCTTGTTCTATTCATATTTTAATTGTTGTTCGAATCTGTAAGCCTTTAGTGGGAGCTTTAGCTTTTAGTAACGTATAAGCAAAACAGATTCATTGAGTAAAATCAATGGATGAGTTTTATTTGTATTTTGTTTTTTTTTTAAATGCTCAATTTTATAGAAAGGCTAGCTAGCCCCCTGCCTATGGGCAATGGCAGCTTGTGCTTTCATATATTTTCAAAGCATGGTTTTTCTCCATAGAATCTTGCAGGCAGTTACTTTCTATTAGGGTAAACATACATATTTATTTTATGAAAGCTGTTGGGAACTCTGCAGCTTTAGAGATTAGCAGTCAAAGTAAAAGTGCCATAGGAGTTGCCTAGGGGGCAGTTTACTTAAAATATCATTTGGATTTCGTAATAACATTTTACATGTTGTTACAATTTGATATTGTACCACAGCATTCGCTTTATTATATACCTATTTGTTTTATTTTTCATTTCTTTGTAAAATAAGTAAGCTACATCTACAGATCTTAAAGATCTGATTTACCATTTCAGACTCATATTTATTTTGTAAGCTCATTACCTGTGTCAGCAAACTGTTGCCCTACACACTGGTGAAGCCCAAATATCCAAGCATGTGCAAAAAAAAAAAAATGTTGTATATACATATATATATATATATATATATATATATATATATATATATATATATATATATATATATATATATATATATATATATATACACACACACAGGTGCATTTTATACAATTTAAATATCTTTAAAAAGTTAATTTATTTCAGTAATTCAATTCAAAAAGTGTATCTCATATATTTTATATGGATGCGTTACACATAAATAAATATTAAAGATACATTTCAAGGATTTGTTTCTTTTAACTTTGATGATTAAGGCTTACAGCAAGTGAAAACCTAAAAATTCAGTCTCTCAGAAAATTAGAATATTACATAAAACCAATAAAAAAAAAGGATTTTTAATACAGAGATGTTGGCTTACTAAAAAGTATGTCCATGTACAGTATAGTATGCACTCAGTACTTGGTTAGGGCTCCTTTTGCATGAATTACTGCATCAATGCGGCGTGGCATGGAGGTGATCAGCCTGTGGCACTGCTGAGGTGTTATGGAAGCCCGGGTTGCTTTAATAGTGGCTTTCAGCTCATCTGCATTGTTGGATTTGGTGTCTCTCATCTTCTTCTTGACAATACCCCACAAATTCTCTATGGGGTTTAGGTCAGGCGAGTTTGCTGGCCAATCAAACACAGTGATACCATGATCTTTATACCAGGTATTGATAGTTTTGGCAGTGTGGGCAGGTGCCAAGACCTGTTGAAAAATGAAATCAGCATCTCCCTAATGCTGGTCAGCAGAGGGAAGCATGATGTGCTTTAGAATTTCCTGGTAGAGCGGCCACCCTGACTTTGGACTTAATAAAACACAGTGGACCAACACCAGCAGATGACATGGCTCCCCAAATCATTACGGACTGGAAAATGTTGCATTTCATTTGGAAATCAAGGTCCCGGAGTCTGGAGGAAGAGTGGAGAGGCACAGGATCCAAGTTGCATGAGGTCCAGTGTGAAGTTTCCACAGTCTGTGATGATTTGGGGAGCCATGTCATCTGGTGGTGTTGGTCCACTATGTTTTACCTGCCCACATTGTCAAAAGTACCAATACCTGGTTTAATAATCATGGTATCACTTGATTGGCGAACAAACTCACCTGATCTAAACCCCATAGATAATCTGTGGGGTACTGTCAAGAGGAAGATGAGAAACACCAGACCCAACCATGCAGATTAGCTGAAAGCCACTGTCAAAGAAACCTGGGCTTTTATAACAACTCAGCAGTGCCACAGGCTGATCGCTTCCATGCCATGCCGCATTGATGCAGTAATTCATGCAAAAGGAGCCCTGACCAAGTATTGAGTGCATACTATACTTTACATGAACATAATGTTCAGTAAGCCAACATTTCTGTATTGAAAATACTTTATGTACTTTATGTATACTTTATACTTTATTATGTAATAATAATAATTATGTAATATTCAAATTTTCTGAGATACAAATTTTTGGGTTTTCTCTAGCTGTAAGCCACAATCATCAAAATTAAAAGTAAGAAATGCTTGCATATATATATGGGAAACATGATATATATATATATATACACACACATATATATATATATATTATATATATGTATATATATTATATATATTATATTATATATATAAACATTACATATATATATATATGTAATTATTGAAAGTAAGCATTCACTAAAAAGTAAAAATTCCCTACCCCTTTAGTAAATAACTTCTCTGTGTAAAATGAAAGCTGAGAAATATGTGTTTTTTACCGTACAGAGCAGAATATGTTTAGGATGGATATCTGATAATGAAATCATTATATAGGTGAAATTAGAAACTAACATATGACTATCTTACTACCTCCAGCTCAGCTGAATTAGCTGTCAGAGATGTTAAATCTAGAGCTAAATGATATTTCTCATTTGAAGCAATCACCACCTTCAGAGATGATGAGGTCACCATACAAGAGAGCTGGGATGGCAGTTAAAGCCTTGCTGCTCCAGTTAACCTTATGTGTGCTTTTATAATGACTACCAAACTGCAATAAGTCAAAGGTTTTAATTCCATCTTTTACTTTTTTTATAGATTTATTCTTCCTAGCTTACTGCACAATATAAGACAGTTATGCTAAATATATTTCTTATGGACCAGTCTTTAATTAGTAATATACATTTTTTATTCTACATTGCTTTGTACAAGCTATACATTATGAGCATGGGACATAAATGCTATGCAGTCTTCCTAGCAGCTTGGGCAATCAAACACAGTCCTGCTGCCTTCCAGATGGGCAGTTCCTGTATAAGAGAGTGACACCCAGACAAGAGTTTGTGACGCCATATATCTTTATTGCTGCTTGCCTCTTTAAGACTAGTAATACACACTGGGGGACATTTATCAATACTCTCTTAATGATTGCGGTTGCTAATCTGTTGCAAGGTAGGGACAGATTTATTATCTGTAAGCAAGTTGCATAATACATTAGACTATCTGTACCTGTTTAAAAATTGCTCCCTGGCACTTCTTAAATCTATAGCAGATGTGCAGCTAAATCAACTTAGTTGCAGCATAAGAGAGAAAATAGGCAGGCAGATGCTTTTTGGTTGTACAGTCACTCAGAACTAAATCTGTCGCTTTGTTTGCAAAACAGATTACCAGTTTTGCACACCAATTGCACATTATCTGTGCAACTGTATTCATAAATACCCCCCACAGTATACTGCATAGGTGGTAACAGGAGACCACAGACCGCAGGCAATGCAGACTGCACATAGAATGACAGGTTCATCCTGCTTCAAACAGATTCAGCGGCTTCAGAGTGACAGTCCTACAGCTGCTTGATAAATTCTTTTTAATTGGTGACAGTCTTTCCACAGCTTGAACTGTGTCTGGCATCACCCCCGGAGGATTTCAGGCACACTTCACCAAAACATTGCAACCTTACAGCCCGTAAAAATACTGGGGCTGATTTACTAAAGCTAGAAAGTGCAAAGTCTGGTGCTGCTGTAAATGGTAGCCAATCAGCTTCTTACTAAAGCTTGTTCAATTAACCACTTTACCACCGGAGGATTTTGCTGTCTTACGTCCAGGCCACTTTTTGCAATTCGGCACTGTGTGACTTTAACGGACAATTGCGCGGTCGTGCGATGCCGTACCCAAACAAAATTTACGTCCTTTTTTTCCCCAAAAACAGAGCTTTCTTTTGGTGGTATTTGATCACCTGCGCAATTTTTACTTTTTGCGCTATAAACAAAAAAAGAGCGTAAATTTTGAAAAAATAACAATATTTTTCACATCTTTTTTATATGAAATTCCCCCCCAAAAAAATGTAAAAATCAAAAATTTTTTTTAATTTTTGGCCAATTTGTTTTCTGCTATATATGTTTGGTAAAAAAAATCACAATAAGCGTATTTTGATTGGTTTGCGCAAAAGTTATTGCGTTTACTAACTAAGGGAAAGATTTCTGTCATTTTTGGTGTTTTTTTTTTAACAAGTAATGGCGGTGATCTGCGATTTTTTTTGCGGGACTGCGACATTGCGGCGGACAGATCGGACCCTTGACTGACATTTTTGACACTTTTGGGGTTACCAGTGACATTACTACAGTAATCAGTGCTATAAATATGCACTGTTACTGTAAAAAATGACACTGGCAGGGAAGGGGTTAATTTTATTGGAGAGGGAGGGGTTAATGTATGCCTGGTGCTTACTAACATGTGTGGGGGGGGGGGGGGTGACTGAGTGACACAGGGACAGATCGCATGTTCAGCTACCAAACTCGATTCCCCGACGATCGGGAGGAGTCCACGTCGCTGGATGATAACTTACCACTATGACGCAGTAGAGCTCGAGTGAGCGGTCGGCAAGTGGTTAAGCTTTAACAAAAAAAAAAACATGGAAGCTGATTGGTTTCTATGCAGAGCTGCACCAGATTTTGCACTCTCCAGTTTTAGTAAATCAACCACACTGTTGCTTTGACACTCCACCACAAGCAACAAGCTGTGCTTAGTATTTATATAGACAAGGCTGTATTTTCTCTTGTTGCATACCAACTCATTTTTCTCATTTGAACCATGCTCTTCTGTGTCAGACCAATGGCTCAATATCAACATTTACTCCAGCTTACCCACCTAGGGAAGAATGGCAGGTATGGATATTTCAACATAGTTATATTGTTCCAACTATACATGTATAACATAACTGTAGGCAAGCTTTTTTTCTCAGAGAATAGGTGCCGTCACTTCCCTCTCCCCCAAGTCACCCCTTGTTACCACCCCCTACCCACACCCAAGCACCGTCTTTTGTCTCCGCCCCCAAATTATATCCCAGTACCGCCTCTTTTAGAGATTACAGAACAAAGTATCATTTTGTGGTGCTATTTAATTTGTAGGAATGTGTTAATGATACAATAGTAAAATAATACCCCAGCATCCAGCAACTATAGATCCTCCAGCAACAATAGATTTCCCCAGCAACAATTGATCCCGCCCAGCAGTAATATATCCTCCTCACCAACAACAGACCCCTCTGCAACAATAGGTCCTCTCCAGCAACAATAGATTGCCTAGCAACAATAAATCCACCCCAGCAACAACTGATTCCCCCCAGCAGCAATAGATCCCTTCTAACAACAATAGTTTCCCCCCCAGGAAACAAAACATAATACACCCAGCAACAATAGATCCCATGATAGCAACAGTAGAACCCTCCCAGCAAAAAAGAATCCCTGGTAACAGTAGAGAACCCCATCAACACTACACCCCAGCAGGGACAATAGACCCTTGAGCACACCCCAACACACATTGCCAGCACATGCATTCAATGCTGGAGGCGCATGAATTGAGTCCCCCCGCATTTCCGCAAAAAAAGTTCAGCCTGTAGGATCACTATAGAAGCTTGAAATCACTAAAATAGACATCGCTGCTACAGTACTCTTTTCCAGCATCCAGGTCCCATGCTGAGTGGCGTTGCTGCTACATTGTGAACACAGGAGGTCACCTGCTTGGCACAGACTCCATTCAGAAATCACTTTGCATTTTCTCTTACTGAATGCAAAGTGTTCTCTGATTGCCCAGGAGAGAGGCTGGGTGTTGACATCATGCTACTCCTATTGTCCATTCTAACATATTATCTATTATAGCCCATAATTTACATTTGCACATTAATACAACCCATACTTTCATTTTTTAGACATATATTCAAACTCCTGATGAATGGACAGAGGTCCATGAAACGCGTAGAGCCTACAAATTACTCAAAATTGATGTGTCATCAAATTATGATATATATAAAGATTGTGAGCACACAGTGAATTCATGTCATAGCGTATCCGCGTATGGAGTGATCCATTTTTTGGTCCTAGAAATATTGTATTTATTTTGGATTTATTATGTATTATTGTATCTACTGTGTGTTTTATCTCTGTATACGTTTATGTTACAGTGTTTTCACATCATATTTATTCATTTAATAAACAAACATTTTTCATGTCCAGTTGTACCTCATTTAGCCCCGGTTCACACTTATGCGAGTGCGGGAAGGCTGCGAATCCGCAGCCTGTTCCCGCATCGCACACCCACCCCCGGCAGTTCACACTGCCATATGCAATACGCTGGGGGTGTCAATGTAATCTTAACGACACCCCCAGTTTGATCGCATATCGCAGTGCGATCGTGCAGTTCGCACAGGATCGGATCGCACAAGTGTGAACCGCTGTGCGATCCGATCCTGATGCGGCTTCCAAAAAGGGTCCCTGTGCGTGTTTGCTGCGGCTGCGGTGCGAATTTAGCCATACAAAGTGTATGGCTAAACTCGCACCGCACAGCCGATTGCATGTAATGAAGGAGCAGTGCGCTCCGACATTACATGCGAACCCGGCACTAGCACAAGTGTGAACCCGGGGCTTAAAGTCCCATACTTTTCTTTCTGTCCATATATTTATTCATAGGGATGGAGGCAACTGTACATTTTGATATGGCAAATCATATATACCCTTCTTTTTGCATCATGCTACTCCTACTCATCCAATCAGAGAACCCTTTGCATTCATTGAGAAAAGGCAAAGAATTCTCTGAATGGCTCCCGTGCTGAGTGAGCAACCTCCTATGTTCAGAATGCAGTAGGGCAGCTGCTTGACATAGGACCTGTAAGAAAGTGGAGATTACTGGAATTGCGGTGTTTATAACAGTGATCTCCAGCTTCTAGAAAGATCCTACAGGTATGGTATATGCATAATGCTGTTACACTGGTCCAAGCTGGACGAACGCTACTATGTAAAACTATACATATCTGAAATTCTTCAGTTGCAGTATTGTGTATAGTAAAAAGATACTAAAACTTGATGAAAACACTTCATTTTATTCACAATTGCTTCAAGGGAACTTGCAAGCATTGAAATACGGGGGGCTGTTTTTGCTGATTATATTTTCTGGCTTCACCGCTGAGTAAAGCCCCGTACACACGTACCGATCGTCGGCAGAACGATCGGCCGTCTTTTGTCCAGGGCTGTCCTGTCCGCTGAAAAGTGCAAAAGACTGCACACAAATTTTGTCGGCCAACAACAGCCGACTGCAGAAGTGATGTCATGTGATGGTTAACTTTCCGTGTCTTTTTTCTTCTCTGAGCATGCCCAGTCTTGCAAATCTGCTGATTGTCGGCCGAAATCTGTACTGACTGGCGAACAATCGGCCGTTCTGTTGTCGTCCTACAAAAATTTTAATGCCTGCACGACAGATTCTGTTCGGCCAAAAATGCGCTGTCGGCTGTCGGAAGAATCATACTAACAAGCCTACAATCGGCCGATCGGTCGGCGGCCGAATATTTGCGGCCGACAATCGGTACGTGTGTACAGGGCTTAAGTCATTGACCTGGAACAAGTTCAGACTTCTCATACTTTTCCAGCTTCTTACTTCCACACCAGTATCTAATTATGTAGAGAAGCAGGGATCAGGATAATACACCTGGAGTCTACACCATAAAAAACATGAGTAGCCGCTCTAAATAATATATATTCTTACAGATTTACTTAAGAAGAAAAGACTTGCAATGGAGTTTTTTTTTGTTATTTTTGTTGCAGTTTTCAAAGGAAAATAAGCTAAAATCAAAGAGGGTTTGTCAGCTCTCGGGATTTAGCTGTCATGTGACCCCACAGGCTAAACAAGATATTTTAAATCAGTACAATCACCATCTTCAATGCCCTCTTTCAGAGGCTTTCTCTAGATTACAATGTGAAGTATAAGAATCCATGATGGAGTTATGGCCCTACTGCGAGATACTCACTTTTCACCCCCAGCTATGTAACTGAACTGCGTACACTGCTGAGAGACATCAGAATGAAAAAAATAACAATGTAGCACTACATTAAAAGTTCATTTCAGTGCTCCATATGTCATAAGGAATCCATTTTTCTCCAGTTTAGAGTGTTAAAAAAAATCCCAAAAAACAATGCATATGTCAGGGAAATCAAGAGATTCAAAATTAAGTGTGAAACTAGTAATTAATCTGGATTAGTCCTTATGCACAATGGGCTTACCCACTTTAGCCCCAGAAGGTTTTACCCCCTTAATGACCAGGCCTTTTTTTGCGATACTGCACTGCGTTATTGCGCGGTCGTGCAATGCTGTACCCAAATAAAATGTATGTCCTTTTTTCCCACAAATAGAGCTTTCTTTAGGTGGTGCTTGATCACCTCTGCGGTTTTTATTTTTTGGACTATAAACATAAAAAGAGTGACAATTTTTGAAAAAAAAAAAAAACAATATTTATTACTTTCTGCTATAAAACATAACTAATAAAATGTAGCAGGTTTTCCAGGCCCGTGGCCTGATGTGGGTCTGCCATTGTTACCGGTTACTTTTCCAGCCCATGTGAGCTGCGACCCTGGGTGTGAGAACTGACACATCGACAACTCCGGGATCTTTGCTTGGTTGTTTTATTGTAGTTTTAGGGGATGGGAGAAGGGAATGAGTGGGATACTCCTTTGGCTCGACTATGTACAATTCTGGGACTTTTATAGCAAAATTGCCCGTTAGCGCTGTCTTGACGCCAGCCGACGCTAGCCAACGCTTACTGACACTTTGAACACACTGTATCTCTGAAATCTGTGCTGGAACTCCAACTTAAGTCTAGAAGATCCAGGACTGTAGAACATTGAACATCTGACACTGCACTGCAAAGTCACTAACTACTCTCTCCAGCCTTGCCCTGGCTTGAGGTAGCTTGCTGTGTATTCCTGTATGGCTGCAACTCTCAACTGATGCACTCACACTGTACATAAACTCTTCAGGGCCCAAACTTCAGGCGCCCCCTTTACCACTTCAGGGTCCTCAACCTAGGTACCCCCTCTATCAATTCAGGGTCCTCTGACTAGGCACCCACTTTACAGCTAGCTGATACTTGGATCCTAGAACCTTCTCCGGAGTGGTCCCCACTGACTCTAGGCAGACCCCCAGGGGCAATCCTCAGTACTCACGACCTGTGTAGGCTTTCCTGGGACTGGACCCCTCTTGATCTCCGCAGGTTCTCGGCAGTCGGCACAACGGATCCCCCTCAGCTCAACTCAGCAGTCTCTGGATTCTCAGGCAGCACCCCGAGACATCCACCTTCCTCAGACAGGAGGAGAGACAGCCGTCCTCTCCCTCCTGGGACTCTGCTTCCTGCCAAAGACAATAAGTCATGCCCTCCCTTAAATTTATACCCACTCCCAGAATCCTCTGCGGCAGAATCTGCCTTCTCGGGTAGTTACAAGCCTGAATGCATCCCTGATTGGGTTTCCTCCACTGCCCTATGAGAAGCCTCTCACAGAGCCAGTGGGGAGACTCCCCCTTCAGCAGGCACACCTGGAAACCTTGACACCCTACCAAAAAGAAATCATGGCCCTGATGTTAGGCAGACAAGGCCCCTATACATTTACCTAGCACCTACCTGTAGGGCGCTACAAAAAAAATATAAAAAATCACATTTCTTTATAAATTTAGGCCAATATATATTCTGCTACATGTTTTTGGCAAAAAAATCCCAAAAAGCGTATATTCATTGGTTTGTGCAAAAGTTATCACGTCTACAAACTATGGGATATTTATATGGCATTTTTATTCATTTTTTTAATAGTAATGGCAGCGGTTTTTAGCAGGTATGCGACATTGTGGCAGACAAATCGGACACCTAACTGAAACTTTTGGGGACCAGTGACAATATTACAGTGATCAGTGCTAAAAATATGCACTGTTATCGTACTAATGAGACTGGCAGGAACTGATTAACATCAGAGGCGATCAAAGGGTTAAATGTGTCCCTAGGGGTGCTTGCTAACTGTGTGAGGGGATGGTCTGATTGGGAGAAGATAGAGATCCGTGTTCCTATTTAGCAGGAACACAAGATCTCTATCTTCTCCCCTGACAGAATGGCAATCTGCCTTGTTTACATAGGCAGACCACCATTCTGCCTCTCACGGGAACGATCAGCGGGTCCTGGCGGACATCGCATCCGCCAAACCCGCTAATTGGCTCCTGCTGTGTACAATCACAAAGGGAGCGGGTCTCCGGCGGTGCGCGCTCGTGCCTAAGACCGGGAAGAGGAAGCGCCATACAGGTATGTTGCTTTGTGCAGCTGGGCCGCCCTGCCGCAGTAAATGTGCAGTTGGCAGTATGGAAGTGGTTAAAAACACAGCTTTTACAAGAGAAAAGGCATTCAGAAGGGCTAAACAGACATCATGTGTGCATGAGGCTTTCGATACATATGCAGATCTAAGTTTCATCAACAGCATATTTAGCTGGTAACCCCAACCTATTTCCTCCATTCCTGCTTTATAAAGCATAAATAAACAATAGTGTGGCGCTCAAAGTGACACAATAGGCATAAAACCTAAATATAAAGAATAGATTCCCAATAACACCGATTATGAAGTGAATTAAACCATACTTATTGGGTCCATTGGATACCATACCAGTGATACGATAAACAAAAAAATCACGAGTAGAAAACTGAATAGTATAAACACAATCCTAAAGGGATCTGGAGTGTAGTATAATCCAAACAGAATTTTCAAATCAAAATTCCAAAAAAATACAGAAAAAAAATTAAAGTAAGATAGTCCATCATAGGAATAAAATCCCATAGGTTGAGTGAATATCACCCGTGAAGAGGCAAAATGTGGTCAAACTTCACCATCACTGTTTACTCCTCCACCATAATGTAAAGCCAGCACGCTTACCAGAGGGTATGGACTCATATACTATTATGTATTGAGTCAACCAGGCAGTTAAGGGGAAAAACCCCAATCATATCCAGCTCCCAGATAGTTGATAAGTAATTCCACTAGCCCATATTTAGATGAAAGCATCCAATTTTAAACAGCAGGCTCTCAGCCTATGGCACACCACATCAGACTGGCAGGCAGTTCTCAAACATATATGGGGGAGAGTGAGACAGCAAGCAACCACGCATAGTGCTGAGCTAAATATGACCAATCTACCTTCTCTCCCTTCTACCAACTCCTAACCAGTCCTGGCAGGCTGTTTTTAGGGCTTACTTGGTAAAGCAAGATGTATTCACCTGCCCAGGTCCCTCACTGGCATTTAAAGGTGCGAAGGACTGCTGATCTAGTGATGCAAATCCGCTGGGAACCACCAGTCCCCTTGAATTAAAGTCAGTGATCTTCTGGGTCCTGAGAGGTCCCCACCACTGGACAACTAATAGGAAGTGCTCCAAAGAAGGACCCCACAGAAAGGAAACAGTAAAGGGGTTTGGGTAAGTGGCGTCATGTGACTACCAGCATTTAGATAGCTTTTTTTAATTCATCATACCAATGATTAGTTTGAGAGGGGAGGGGGAATATCCCAGAGAAAAAAATAAAATAGTAAAAAATCCTTGTTAATTGAACATATCATTAAAGTCACACTTCACACAAATAAACAGGGCATATATCAGCATGGTATTGCTTAAATTAAATATTTGTTTCTTGCCTATAAAAAGTGCTCTGAAATCCATCATGTCACTTACATCCTAGGCACAGTGGGCATAGTGGAAACAAACAGAGAAAAGCCGCTCAGATGTAGGTTCTAAGCCTGGTGCAGGTCAGATCCGTCATCCGAAACAGTAGGAATCCAAAGGTAAGACCGCACTCAAGGCAATTTGGGTGTGGTTATGAGTAAGCGATCGGTTGTATCATGAAACGCGTCAACCTGACACGACTGTTTCGCACTGCCTGTATGTTTTTCATCTCTGAGGAATAAAGAAATTCATTGATTTCAACAAATTGCCTTGAGTGCGGTCTCACCTTTGGATTTCTACAGTGGGCATAGTCTCTGGCCATTAGGTGCATTGGGCATATCTGACATTATTAGAAACTGAAAAGAATTGTTTTGTTTTCAGTCAGAGCTTTTCGTTGAGATAAGAGGGTAAGCAAGCTGAAAGTCCCTTTTTATGTACTTAGCACCTAGCTATATACTTATCTACAAGCTATACTGAGAAACAAGGTTTTCATTAGCACATTTTGGTTAGATTACTTAGGCTGGCCATACAATATTTATTTATTTATTTAATTCAACCCTGTTTGAAAGAAAAATGAAGAGATTCCCCCATTCACACATTGGATGTGGATGGGGGAATCACTCCCATTGAGCTATTATATTCTGCTGGCGGAGAGCCTTGTCCGCTGGCTGGATATAATGATCAGTGTTGCTTGCTATAGCTGGCTACATTGATCTTTTGGGAAAAATCTGACAGGCTGGTTGTACAGAATTTGATTAATAGATTGACTTGTGTACAACCAGCCTGCCCATTCATGGATCCCACTGCTGCCCCTCTGTCCAATGAGGAAAGAGAGAGTGTGAGAGAGAGAGAGATGCTGCTCTCATGCACATTGCTGGATCGAAATTGGGCTCATGTAGCTAGGAGGGGGGCTTGGGAGGAAAATGCTTGCAGAAGAATCCATTATGCAAAGAATACATTAAGGTAAAAAACCTTTAGAACCACTTTTATATCTACTAATTCACGTTCAGGATGTTTCCAAGGCACCTACAGGTGAGGCTTTTTATAAGCTTACCTGTAGGGCAAAGTTAAACATTTCACTTCAATATCACTTTACCTCTAGTTTGGAATCAAATTTCCAAGTATCCTATATGGTATATTTTAAACTTGATCATAGAAAAACCCCAGTATGGCACGAGCCCAGTAATTTTGCCTTTACTTATTCAGCTTTACTGAATCAGAGAAAAAATCATTAAGACAATGCAGCTATTGCTTTTTTAGCAAGAACGACCTGTAGTTACACACCAGAGTGCACTTTGCTGGCCAAAGCTTTAATTACAACACAGCTAACAAAGAGATAAAAAATGATATTTGCATGCTGAATTATTCCTTAATGCTACTACTGAGAGATAGTCACAGCGCCTATATCACAATAAAGCCCAGTAGATGAAGGCAGACATCTGAATCTGCTCGTTTATTAGCAATCTTTAGTAAAAAAACATTTAAGGACATTTTTTTTGTTTTTTTACATTGTTAAATTTGAAATGCTATAGTTTTATGGTACTTGTTTATTTTAATTTGAAGAAAAGACTTTATTTTTATACTAATCTTACTATTTTTGATGCTGAAAGTTCATGTCTTTAACAATATTGTTGTTCATCCAATAAACACATTTAATTTTATTTTTCTCTCGTTGGCTGGCAGTACTACCATTGCTCATTCCGAATGACAGGGGAAGGCTGGCTTCTCTGCTGTGGTCACTATCAAGATGTCCTCATTGTTGATGCAAAGACCTTGCAAGTCCTTCATAGTTTCAAGTCACAGTCTGCAGATTGGATTAGTTGCATGTGCATTGTTCACTCCACCAGGATTCAAGGTACTGCAGTGACAGAAGGATACATCTATGAGAATAATTAACATTTGACCTAAGTCTCTCCCAGGGTATGGTCTCATATCAGTGTGCAATTGGAGTGTTATATTTTGAACAAGTACAACTTGGTGGAAACATATGTGTGATACCTGGCGTTCATTGGCATTTTACTTTATCAATATACTACATAGTAAGGCCAGGATTTACAATATATGCATATGTTTATATATGTCACAATATACTTTATTCTATATACTGTATATATATATATATATATATATATATATATATATATATATATATATCATGAGTATGTCTCTTATTCTTATTGGAACTGTAAGCATTTTAACCACTTTAGCCCCGGAGGATTTTGCTGCTCAAAGACCAGGGCCTATTTTGCGATTCGGCACTTTGTGACTTTAACGGACAATTTCGCGGTCGTGCGACGCTGTACCCAAATGAAATTGACGTCCTTTTTTTCTCACAAACAGAGCTTTCTTTTGGTGGTATTTGATCACCTGTGCAATTTTTATTTTTTGTGTAAATTTTGAAAAAATAACAATATTTTTCCAATTTTTTTATATGAAATTTCCCCCCAAAAAAAGTAAAAATCAAAATTTTTTAACATTTTAGGCCAATTTGTTTTCTGCTACATATTTTTGGTAAAAAAAAAAAATGAAATAAGCATATTCTGATTGGTTTGTGCAAAAGTTATTGTGTTTACTAACTAAGGGAAAGATTTATGTAATTTTTATTGTTTTTTTTTTAAACTAGTAATGGCGGCGATCTGCAATATTTTTTTTTTTTTTTTGCGGGACTGCGACATTGCGGCGGACAGATTGGACCCCTGACTAACATTTTTGACACTTTTGGGGGTACCAGTGACATTACTACAGTAATCAGTGCTATACATATGCACTGTTACTGTAAAAATGACACTGGCAGGGAAGGGGTTAACTTTATTAGTGATCAAGGGGTTAAGTGTGTCCCTAGGGGCATGATTCTCACTGTAAATCGGCGTGGCTTGTGATGTAACAACAGAGACATACGATCCTACATAGCAGGATCGTGTAGTCTCTGTAGTTACATCAGGGAGAATGACAGGCAGCTTTGTTTACATTAGCTGCCTGCCTTTCTCCCTCTCCAGCGGGAGAATGCGAATGACCGGCGGACATCGGAGCCGCCGGGCACTCACACGGGGATGTGCAGGAACAAGCGGGGGCGGGAGCGCGCCTCCGGCGGCGCGCGCTTGCCCCCTAGAGGCTCCTGGGTGAGCGACATAGCCCTACGTCAGTTTGCCCAGGAGAGCCAGACTGCCGCAGTAAATAGTCAGCAAGTGGTTAAATAAAATGTTGTTCCTAGGAGAAGATATCTTCTCATAGTTTCTCACCTACCTGTATTTGGGAATCAAACTGAAAGATGCAAGAGAGACATTTTTTAGGCTAGAATGGCAAAACACATTAATTGAGATGATTCAATACGCTTTCTAGCAAATTTGTATATGCTAGAAATACAAATTTCCTCCCGCCCAGCCTATTGTCAATTGATGATAAGGTGGGACATTCGTCGTTCCGACTAATCAAATGATGTCCTCCCGGAACGTGGCCGGGGGGGGGGCACTGCAGCGTGATCTGTCACTGGCTGTGCCCCCCAGACACAGCTGATTAATGATCAGTGTACAGGCTCATTGCTGGTACCATGTGATCGCTGTGACCAATCACACCAGATCAAATGACAATTGTAACTGATGGGTGGCTTCCTTGCATGCCATTCATTGTGTACAATTGTGTTGCTAGCTGTACAGAGGGCCAATCATAGCTAATATCAACACCACACACTGAATCATGTAAGTGGCGCTCTTCCCTCCTCCTTTATCCGTTTAGAGTTGACTTAACTCTGTTTGAATGAGCTGACCCTGAGCTGAGGATCACCCTTGGATTGCCTCTAAGAACTGTCAGAAATTTGCACACAGACTCTTAATCCCCCCCCTGTGCAAACTGTTTTTGCCCCACCTGTGTACATCAACACTTTTATCTGCCATTGTTTCAGCTTATATCTATATGAACTCTTTAACCTTTGACCTCTGAGTGCCTAAACCAGTCTCTGTATCAAAAATTAGATAGGTCGTCAGTACATCAGGGTTGATCCATTTTCATATATACAGCATATACCATAGTTTGTCTACTCTATAAATTTCCAACAGACTAAACAATAAACACTGATTTGGGTTATTTTTACCAAAGAAATGTAGCAGAATACAGCTTGGCCTAAATATATGAATCAAGATTTTTTGTTTGCTAAATTTTATAACAGAAATGAAGAAAAAAATCACAGTAGAAAATAAATACCACCAGAAGAAAGCTCTATTTGTGTGAAAAAAAAATGATAAACATTTCATAAGGGTGCAATGATAAATGGCCATGCATGGTCATTCAAAGTGCGACAGCGTTAAAAGCTGAAAATTGGCCTGGGCAGGAAGGGAGTGAAAGGGCCCATTTGTAATAGCCAACAAATTAATAAGAACCTACTGGACTTTACTGGTACCAGAGGTAACAACAGTATAGATAAAAATATATATTTTATTACAAATCCATAAAAACCTTATTTTAAAAAACATAGAAAAATGCTCGGTTTGGCCAATACAGATATATGCTGGAGCTGCTTATATTAACTTAATGTATTGCTAGAGGTCGACACGTTTCACCAGCATTGCTTCTTCAGGACCTCTTAGTCTTTGCAGCAAAATGCATTGGCCTATCTATAAAGAAGAAGGCATTATAATCAATAGTATATATATATATATATATATATATATATATATATATATATATATGACAAGTGATAAGAAGCATGGTACTATGCTGCATCCATCTAATATACTTACATGCCTGTACAAGAACCCAGTTCTAGATGGTGCTATAGTAGTAGGGTGCAATTCCGTAATTGGTTGCAGAATGGTTCAAAGTATTTCTATAATAGTGAAAGAAGGCATAGATGTGACACACAGCTGCTTACTTAAAGCTAGAATATATAACTCTAAACCAGATATATCTCTTACTTATTTGCTGTTTCCCAGAAAAACATCAAGAATCATCAAAGAGAGAGAGAGAGAGACACACACAATCTGTTGTCAGATCTAGAATCCCACTGTATAATTGACCCCAGCCTGGTGTGAGAAAAAAAATGTGTACAAATAAAAACACTAAAATCAGTGACATCCTGAATCACACTCCAAGTCAAATCTTAAGCCAGTTAATTATATTGGTATAATAGGCAAAAAACACTTACATACATTAATAAATATGATATCTATCAGATGGTATAAAAAAACATCAGATGATACAGAAAAACCCACCTACAATGCAACTGCCCATACCCATAACTGGGAGCCACCTAGGAGTAACAATAAAAACACACTGTAGAAAACAACAGCATCTACCTCATCATATTATCTTAAACCAGCCTTATTAAGCTCACCTTAAAACTCGCAGCAGTTGTGTATCACCACCTATGTCTCACCTGTGCAACTCAACCCTATTTGAAGCCCATTTTGGCACCAAAATGAAGTCATCGTAGACGACATTTGTAATAGCTAATGGCAGGCATGAATGTTTGGGCAGGCTATTTAGGCCTATTGGAGCAGAAGTGCTAGAAAAGTAAAGGATGAGCTTGCCCATAAATATAGATCAAAGTATTGTCTTTCTGTGCTACAGGCCAAGGGATTTGTGCCTACAGACTTCTGCTAGCTAATGGAGAAAGGTCCAGTTGCCGGTGGTAAATTGTGGGAAATGCCCAACTGTGGTCAGTGTGCCCATCATCCTTTCATCCTTACTGTAGTTGGATGGCAAAGTACAAAACATAACAACCTCTAATATACCAGCAGAACTAATACATTTAAAACCTATAATATAATAAAGTTTACCCTTTTACTTTATGTTTAGAAGATTCATTGGTTGCAATATCAACTTCTGGTGACCTTAAGGTGTGGGACCTCTCATCTTCTGTTAACAGCATACAGGTTAGTAATAAATAAATAAATAAATAAATAAATTATATATATATATATATATATATATATATATATATATATATATATATATATATGGGGTCTCAGTACAATGAGCTAAAAGTATTCTTCTTTTGATTATAGAAGATAATCCATCAATGTTTCAGCCATCTGTGCTATCTATTAACAACAAGGATGACAGCAGTAAGGCCTCGTTCACATAGCAGCGACGCTACTTCCCGGGGCGACCTCCGAGGTCACGGCGCGCTGCTCGCCCCGCGACCTCGGAGCGGCCGGCACGGACTTCATAACATTGAAGTCTATGACGGTCGCTCCGGGTCGCCCCAAAGAAGCTCCGGATCCTTTTTCTAAGTCGGAGCGACTTGTGTCGCTCCTATTAGAACGGGTCCGCAGCTTCCCTATGGAAGGCAACCTACGGTGACCTGTGAGGCGACCAGGTCGCCTCACAGGTCACCCCAGTGTGAACGGTGACTTAAAGAAAGAACATTGGATAAGATGTAAACAGATACCAAAAAATGATTAGATAACACAAAAAGATACAGTGGGATTGATTTACTAAAGGCAAATACATTGTGCACTCCTCAAGTACAGTTACAAGCATTTTGTTTAGTAAATATATGTTAAAGCTTCATTTTGTAAAGAATACACAATCAGGTGCAAGGAAAAAAAAAACACTTTTGCTTGGACATGATCGAATGATGGAACTCATCAGAGCGCATTTACTAAGCTCTGGGGAAAATCAGTGCAACTGCACTTGCCAAGTGCAGAGTCTATTTGCCTTTAGTAAATCCACCCCATTGTAAAGACATACATCTAGAACTAGTGTATACACCTTTCCAACAACATGATCAGCCCAGTGTATCCTAACAGGTTTAGTTATAGTTAGAATTTGAATTTAATTCTAATATAAGAGCAGTATCCCTATACTCAGGCACAAGAAAATACCTTGGGACGGGAAACTCCATCTATTTAGCGCCAATAGATTATGTATGCTGTGACTTCCTATCCCTAATATTATCTGCTTTTTTCACTTATGTAAAATAGACTGCAATGACCTTTCAGCAGAAAAACTGTGTAAATATTTTGGCAAATAAGACGGAACTTAATTTTTATATTTTTGACCATCTAACCTGGAAAAGTATGCCTTTAGATAAACAAATGCAGACTGATAAAATTGTGGCGCTACAATGCATGCGCAATAAATGTGAGAAAAAAGGGATAAATAAATATGTACTACAATACACCTTACCTTGTGTACCCTAGGGGATAAAATAAATATCCCCAACCAGTGCCATCTTAAGAGTATTATAGGCCCCCAGGCAATGCAGTGCACTGGGGCCCTGCCTACACAATCACCCACGAGAATAAAAATGCAAATTATCGATAAGGCGATATTTATTGGTACCTCGAACAAAATTAGTGTTTAAACATTAACAGAACGTTTGGAAAATATAAGGATGTACAGGACTGATATAGGATAGCACACAGAGGATGTACATGGCAGGTATGGGATGGCACAGAGGATGTGCAGGACAGATATAGGATGGCACACAGAGGATGGCACACAGAGGATGTACAGGAAAGATATAGGATGGCACATAGATGATGGCATACAGAGGATGTACATGGCAGGTAAAGGATGGCACAGACAGAGGATGTACATGGCAAGTATAGGATGGCACACAGAGGATGTTCATGGCAAGTATAGGATGGCACACAGAGGATGTACATGGCAGGTAAAGGATGGCACAGACAGAGGATGTACATGACAAGTATATGATGGCACACAGAGGATATACATGGCAAGTATAGGATGGCACAGACAGAGGATGTACATGGCAAGTATAGGATAGCACAAAGAGGATGGCACACAGAGGATGTACATGGCAGGTATAGGATGGCACACAGAGGATGTAAATGGCAAACAGAGGATGTACATGGCACACAGAGGATGGCACACATAGGATGTACATGGCACACAGAGGATGGCACACAGAGGATGGCACACAGAGGATGTACATGGCACACAGAGGATGGAACACAGAGGATGTACATGGCACACAGAGGATGTCACACATGGGATGTACATGGCACACAGAGGGTGGCACACAGGGGATGGCACACAGAGGATGTACATGGCACACAGAGCATGTACATGGCACTCAGAGGATGTACATGGCACACATAGGATGGCACACAGAGGATGTACATGGTACACAGAGGATGTCACACATAGGATGAACATGGCACACAGAGGGTGGCACACAGAGGATGTACATGGAACACAGAGGGTGGCACACAGGGGATGTACATGGCACACAGAGGATAGCACACAGAGGATGTACATGGCACACAGAGGATGTAAATGGCACACAGAGGATGGCACACAGAGGATGTACATGGCACACAGAGGATGGCACACATAGGATGTACATGGCACACAGAGGATGGCACACAGAGGATGTACATGGCATACAGAGGATGGAACACAGAGGATGTACATGACACACAGAGGATGTACATGGCACACAGAGGATGCACATGGCACACAGAGGATGTCACACATAGGATGTACATGGCACACAGAGGGTGGCACACAGAGGATGTACATGGCACACAGAGAGTGGCACACAGAGGATGTACATGGCACACAGAGGATGGTACACAGAAGATGTACATGACACACAGAGGATGTACATGGCACACAGAGGATGGCACACAGAAGATGTACATGGCACACAGAGGATGGCACACAGAGGATGTACATGGCACACAGAGGATGTACATGGTACACAGAGGATGGCACACAGAGGATGTACATGGCACACAGAGGATGGCACACATAGGATGTACATGGCACACAGAGGATGACACACAGAGGATGTAAATGGCACACAGAGGATGGCACACAGAGGATGGCACACAGAGGATGTACATGGCACACAGAGGATGGCACACAGATGATGTACATGGCACACAGAGGATGTACATGGCAAACAGAGGATGGCACACAGAGGATGTACATGGCACACAGAGGGTGGCACACAGAGGATGTACATGGCACACAGAGGATGGCACACAGAGGATGCACATGGCACACAGAGGATGGCACACAGAGGATGTACATGGCACACAGAGGATGACACACAGAGGATGGCACACAGTGGATGTACATGGCACACATAGGATGGCACACAGAGGATGTACATGGTACACAGAGGATGGCACACAGAAGATGTACATGACACACAGAGGATGTACATGGCACACAGAGGATGGCACACAGAAGATGTACATGGCACACAGAGGATGGCACACAGAGGATGTACATGGCACACAGAGGATGTACATGGTACACAGAGGATGGCACACAGAGGATGTACATGGCACACAGAGGATGGCACACATAGGATGTACATGGCACACAGAGGATGACACACAGAGGATGTAAATGGCACACAGAGGATGGCACACAGAGGATGGCACACAGAGGATGTACATGGCACACAGAGGATGGCACACAGATGATGTACATGGCACACAGAGGATGTACATGGCAAACAGAGGATGGCACACAGAGGATGTACATGGCACACAGAGGGTGGCACACAGAGGATGTACATGGCACACAGAGGATGGCACACAGAGGATGCACATGGCACACAGAGGATGGCACACAGAGGATGTACATGGCACACAGAGGATGACACACAGAGGATGGCACACAGTGGATGTACATGGCACACATAGGATGGCACACAGAGGATGTACATGGTACACAGAGGATGGCACACAGAGGATGACACACAGAGGATGGCACACAGAGGTTGTACATGGCACACATAGGATGGCACACAGAGGATGTACATGGCACACATAGGATGGCACACTGAGCATGTACATGGCACACAAAGGATGGCACACTGAGGATGTACATGGCACACAGAGGATGGCACACAGAGGATGTACATGGCACACAGAGGATGTACATGGCACACAGAGGATGTACATGGCACACAGAGGATAGATTAAGAGTTAACAAGAATTAACAATTTTTATTAGAATAAACCATTAAAAATGCACTTACAAAAATAAAGGACATTAAGGCTTTAAGAAAGCTTTGTCTGGGAGGCTCCAACACTCCATGGACCTGATGTGACCAAACAGGAAATTACGTAGATGTAGACAAATTTCATTCCATATACCATAGTACGGATTTCTCCTAAATCCCTTTAGATAAATTTAACACATCTAGAACATGATAAAAAAAAGTAAAGGATTGCTTTCTTGTGGGTTCCAAAAACCTATAGACATCTTCCCCTTTGGTTTGATCAGCATGTACAATCTTATTATGGAATGAAGGGTTGTGCCTCAACGCCTATATTGGAATAATCTGTAACTCTTCCACATCTGGTTTTGCAGTCTGGAAGATGTGACATTGGCACCTAATACAAGAAAGAAGTACATAGAGAGAGGCCATATTGTTGGAATAAATCCTTTTGAACACTGGTCTAGGACCCATCTTTCTCATCAGTAGGTTTCTGCTGTACCCTGTCTAAAGATCAGAGAGGATACCCCCTTGCCATAAATTTCTCTTCAATTTCCAGTCACCTTTTCCTAATAAAATTAGGAGCTTTTACAATGCTATTCAGCATAATGAAGTGACTTCTGACCCAAAGACCAACGAAGGATGAAAACTAATAAAAGCCAACAAGTGAACATGATTAAAGATCTGTAGTTTGGTCCCTGATCGTATCACAGAAGTGTCCAAAAAAGACATACGTTCCTTGTCATGTGTCATGTTAAAGGTACCTGAGGGTAAACTTTATTAGTAAAACCCATAAAACGCCAGCAGGAAATAACATTTTATCCTGCCACAGTGTAAACATATCATCATTGTACCACCCCCAGAAAAACAGTATGTGAGGAACACCACATTGAAAAAATAGACGGTCACCAGGATGAATAGAGGGCCTTCCCAATGGGGCACAGACAGCAAAAAAGACCTGACAAGGGTTCTTATACTTTAAGACAGGGTATGGAAGAAACCTGCTGAAATGACAGATGTCAGGGCCCAATGTTTTTTCTTTTATTAAACACCATTGGCACATTTTACAGATTGCATGTATAAACGTAGAAGCATTCCAGATTGTGCACATGCAAAAGTTAAGGTGGAACAACAAGTTATATATATAACTATATGTATATGAGTGACCACCAGTCAATGCACGTAACCTGGTAATTTATTGCTCATTTGGTCATAGATAATCCAGCAATGTTTCAGATATGCCTGTTAACAATAAGGATACAAGCAATAGTTTCATAGTTGCATAGTAAGTCTGGTTGGAAAAAGACACAAGTCTATCCAGTTCAACTAATAACAGGGGAAAGAAAAAAAAAATCCTATATACACAATCCTATACCCACAACTGATCCAGAGGAAGGCGAAAAAAACCCCAGGAAAGTACAAACCAATTTGCTCCAGCAGGGGAAAAATTCCTTCCTGATTCCCTGAGAGGCAATCAGATATTCCCTGAATCAACTTTACCTATAAATGTTAGTATACAGTTATATTGTGTACATTTAGGAAATAATCCAGACATTTTTAAAGAAATCTACTGAGCTGGCCAGAACCAACTATTGATGGAGTCTATTCCACATTTTCACAGCTCTTACTGTGAAGAAACCTTTCTGTATTTAGAGATTAAATCTATTTTCCTCTAGGAGTAAAGAGTGCCACCTTGTCCTCTGTGATTACCTTAAAGGGAATAATTCAACACCAAGTTCACTATGTGGACTACTTATGTATTTATACATGTTGATCATATCCCCCTAATCTCCTCTTCTCAAGAGAGAATAAATTCAGTTCCTCTAATCTTTTCTCATAGCTGAGCTTCTCCATGCCTCTTATCAGTTTGGTTGCCCTTCTCTGCACTATCTCCAGTTCCCTGATATCCTTTTTGGTAACTGGTGCCCAAAACTGAACTGCATATTCCAGATGAGGTCTGACTAATGATTTGTACAGGGGCAAAATTATATCTCTCTCTCTGGAGCCCATGCCTCCCTTAATACAACCAAGGACTTAGCTCACTTTGGAAACTGCAGCTTGGGATTGCATGCTATTATTAAGCTTATGATCTACCAGAACACCCAGATCCTTCTCCACCAAGGATTCCCCCAGTTCTTCTTTCCCTAGTATGTATGATGCAGGCATATTCTTAGCCCCCAAGTGCATAACTTTACATTTATCAACATTAAACCTAATTTGCCACATCATGCCCAATATGAGAGAGAACACCAGATTTGACATAAACAAAGTAATGATTGATAAATATTATTTCTTTATTTTGGGTCCCAAAAACCTATGGACTACCTCCTTTTTAGATTGATCAGCATGTACAATCTTATCACCGATAGTAGGATTCCACCTGAACCTCTCCATGTGCATACTGTACATGCAATCTGTAAAAAGTGCCAATGGTATTTATTACAAGAAAAAAACACATGCAAAGACTTAAGTTTGACATGCATTTGAAACGCAGGAAAACAACACCTGTCTATGTGAGTCCTTAATAAGAGCTACAGCTTAAAGTAGTTGTAAAGACAAGTTTTTTTTTTTATCTTAATGCATTCTATGCTTTATAATAAAAAAATCTTCTGTGTGTAGCAGCCCCCCTAATACTTACCTGAGCCCTATCTCTATTCAGCGATGTCCACGAGTCCCTCGGCAGTCTGGGACTCTCCCCCCTGATTTCCTGAGACACAGCAGCAGAGACATTGGCTCCCACTGCTGTCAATCAAAGCCAGTGAGCCAATGAGGAGAGAGAGGGAGTGGGGCCGAACAGCAGTTCCGTTTCTGAATGGACACAGGGAGCTGCAGCTCGGCTCGGGTGCTCCCATAGCAAGCTGCTTCCTGTGGGGGCACTCAATAGGAGGGAGGGGGCAGGAGCAGAGAAGAGGGACCTGAGAAGAGGAGGACCCAGGCTGCTCTGTGCGAAACCAACTGCACAGAGGTAAGTACAGCGTTATTCAAAAAAAAAAACACGAGACTTTACAATCACTTTAATTGTTATGTATACTAGTAAATGTGAGTCCATTTATAAATGGGGAAGTTGTCCATCCCACTGTTAGCATGAATGATGGGAAGCAGGGAGTGTTTGTTGGGGCAGGAGAAAGACCAAAGACTCACTGGAGGAGCATGCTGCATTCAGCTAAATTCAGGACTAGAGGCAGGATCTCCCCATGAGAAACCTATTCTGCTTTATTACTATAAATAATTGTACTCCTGCTATGTGATTTACATTGGAAATGGGATTGGCTAGGCTCTCATATTGTCATCCACAACGTTTCCCTTTAAATTATGACTCAATTATAATTAAAATAAATGTGTGCCAAATTTAGGATAACAGTTGTCTTACAATATGGGAATTACAATATATGATTTGTAGTTCTTTATTTTTTTTTTAAATGTTGTTAAGCATTCTCCTTTTTCTCAATCTGTCCTTTTTATTAGGAAAAGCAAAATGTATATGAAACTGAATCCCAGTGCCTCGAGATGGCCAACTACTGCTCAGTGCGCTTCTGCAAATACACAGAACGGCTGCTGCTGGTGATTTGTTCCACATCTTGGAAGGTGATGATCAGCTTGTTACACCCCATGTGTCCTCTGTCTCTCTGGCAGTAAGAGCCGCCTCTGTAATAAATAAGTGTTTTTGTTGATGTTAGATTGATATCCAGATTTCTTCTCACTTTATGGAGATGTTAAACTGGCAAATTGTCACTTCAGATCTTCTGAAAAATTGAAATTACATGGCTGATATAAGAAATATTTTATTTTCACACACTCGGAGGTTAGCGCAGTGGCTGCCCTCTAAATAAAAATCAGTTTTTCATTATTTGAAGATGTGGCTAGATAACAATCTTTTGACAGCATTTTTTTCTAGACTATATGAAAAGCTTTTTTCTAAAACATAAATGCTGTATATTCTGGGAAGGGGCAGCTTTTTGGATAATAAACTGCATTTTATTAAAAAGTTAATCTGTAATAAAATCTGATTACAATATCAACTAATTAATACATATTATGTGGAATATTTCAGTTATCATTTTCATAACTAAATATAAAACAGTATATTAACCTCCCTGGCGGTATGATTATTTCAGATTTTAGGTGCTGAAAGCGGTACCATTATTTTGCATGTAATTCTTAAGGACGAGCAGCCCAAACTAACTATTTACGTATGATTTTTTCTTACTGTGCGTTCTTCTTTATAACATCTCGGGTATAATAAATTTTGAAACACAAAATTAATAACTTATAATAAAACAAATAACTATAAATAAGTTAAAGTATATATATATATATATATATATATATATATATATATATATATATATATATATATATATACATATATATATATATGTATTAAGTATAGTAAGACTGCAGGCAAGGGCACTGGGGGGGGCAAACTAAGGTCAATTTATTTTAATTAGTAATGTAATGCAACAGGATTACAATATATCAGTGTGTTTTTTTTTTTTTTTTTTTTAATTTGCCACCGGTTCCACCCCCCTGCGACGCGACCCTCGCAGGGAACGGAAGCCGGGGCACACAGCATCAGGCGGAAGATCCAGCTGCTGTACACTGCCGGAATACATCGCGGGATCCTGGGGACAAGCGATTTCTCCCTGGCGTACCCCAAGTGTGGCTCAGGGTTACCGCTAATGGCACTGAAATTCCACCCCAAGCCACACTTGGGAATACTGCCGGGGAGGTTAAGGGAGTCATATTCTGCTACAGGCATAAAACCCTCTCTTTACCCCTCCAGCACCAGATGCAGGCTCCCAATGGTCCTGAAGCACACTATGTGCAACAACCCAATCTTCAAGAAAAAAAGGGAAGATGTAATTTACTGTTAAAAAGCCAATATTCAGGTTTATTAAAAAAAAATAAATGTTGCACAGACTTGCCACCTGGCGGTTTTAACAGTAACGAGTTTCACTCCAACATGGCACATATTTGTACAAATACTACTCCATGTAGGAGTGAAAAGTGTTAGGCTAGTAAAGCCAGGGGGATGAGTCTGTGTATCAGTCTTTTCAACAAACTTGAATACTGGTTTTTGAACAGTAAGCGACTTCCTCCCTTTTTTTTGAAGATTGGAGCTTTGCATTATGAAACACTGATTATTTTATCCCCTTGGCTCCAAGTGTACTGAAATATGCAGCCCAACAGGCCTGGGCTTTTTTCCGTAGGGCCGCATATTTGCGTATCTATCTTGCCATGCAGCGTGCTTCAAGCACAGAGACTAGGGTCTCACTGAGAGCGAGAGATTAGTACAGGATCGGAGCCGGAACTCCCGATTCTGGGTCACCTGATCGCTGTGATAGCCTCTGATTGGCTATCATAGTGATCACTGATCCATCACCATGAAGTTGCCCCTAAGTTTTCTCTCTCTGAAAGGAGGAGAAAGATGCATTGTAATCTCTTTCTCTCCTTGTAGAGAACAAAAAAAAAAAAACAATTCTGTGTAAAAAAAGGAAGGTTATACTAGTAGCAAGAAATATACTATTTTTGTTTACTATTTTGGGCCAGTTTTTCTTTGTTAATAAAAATCAGGAGATACTCATTACCAGTTACAACCAAATGAAAGCCCAGTTTGTCCTAAAAAAAATGTGGTATAATCCATCTGTAGTTGTAATGATATGTACAGTTTTACTAATACATGTCAAAGTTGCAAAATTGTGTTTAGGCATTAACATTTGTTTTACCCTTAGACGCGAAGGGGGTAAAGAGGAACTATAGAGGTCATTCACAATTGTTCAGTCCAATGTGGGGCATTAACACATGTTGCATACACCATTTTTTCTGAAGCAGAGCACCACAAGATAATGCATTACTGTGCATTCAGGTGCGCTGCCAAGCAGGTGCGTTGGAGGTGTGATTCAAACTGAAGCCGGCCTTAATGCTTCTTTATATACATATGAAAGGGATCAGCTAAGGAAAAGTATTTATTATGATCGTTGTGTTTCCATGTATACCTTGAAGTTACTGATAAACATGGGGGTAAAATTAGTGGGATCTGCCTGATATATAGCTAAATCTTTCTAATGATGTGGAACATTTACACTCTTGGAGAACATATAATCTATGCCTAGGCTTTAGGTGATATCAGTGAGCTTAGAAGCTGCACGCTTTGAATAATGGAAAACAACAGGCACTTTTTTACTCAATATATAAAGCATTAAGGAAATAACAACATGTTCCATCCCATATGAAATGTGTATTGTGATATGTTCCCCTTAAATATTTAACCTACGTAATTTGCAGTGGTAACTGTCAAAATTTACTTTTAGAAATTGTCTATTTAAAAAAAAAAAAAACTACACACTTAAGAAAAACAGAAGCTGGCTTTTGATTGGCCAATGCTTACCAATCAGAAGCTGGAATTGTGCCTGTTGCATCCTCCACCTGAGAGACAAACTAAGTTACACATGGAAAATGGTTTTGCTCTGACAACCAACCACCCACCCAAGATGTTTGGTGACTTTTACAGTTCACCAATTTAGCAGGGGTAAACTGGGTTGATTAGTGAGAGGCTTATTGGGATACTGTGAAGTGTTAGGGTTCTTTCACATGGGCTTTTTGCCCGGCGGACTCTGTTTTGCTCAGCGGGGGATCGATCCATCGTCTCCGCTCTCTGTGCTGAGACAGACCTGTCAGATCCCCACTCTCCTCTATAGGAGATCGGATGAAAACGGGCTGCCTGTCCATTTTCATCTGATCCTATCCTATCCGATCCTCCATATGGATGGAAAACAGGGTTTCCATCCATCCAGATTTCATAGACAGGATTGGATCAGAAAGCAGCAGGTGTCAGTGGAGATGTCACCGCTGACATCTGCAGCTCCATAGGGGTGCATGGAGCATCTGATCAGGTCGGCCTGAAAAACCATTTGATCAAGGCTGACCTGGAAAGCCTGTGAAAGGGGCCTTGGAGAGGTAAGAAGTAGAAACTCACCCTGCCTAATATTATGTTGTATACACCCTTAAGGGCTAATTCCACCTTTTGGGCCATATTTCGTGTTACCCATATTTAGGCTGTTACATGAAATATGGTAACATTTACCAGACCCCCAAATCACCCCCATTTACCTGAATTGCAGGATACTTTTCTCACTGGTCTCTGTCCAGTATTGATTTTGTAGCTATTTTGTATAGTTCTGTCTGCACAGCTGTGTCATACAGTCACAGAATTCTGTACCGAAGCAGAGGAACTCTTAGTTCTCAATGAGGCACAAGTGCAGGGGGCAAAGAAACAAATCACCTCTCAAAGTGCTGACAGCTGGGCCAGTAGGATTCCCAAGTAAACTGTAGTAGTCCTGCAAGACTGGGTGCTCACCAAGGTCTGCAACCTAAGAAGTCCATATGCATGTAGAAAGAAAGTGGCACTTCCAGTCTCAGGAAAGTAGAAGTTTGAGTTTTATTTCTTCAAATCAAAAAGTCCAACATCGACATGTGCAAGACAAACAGGAAAGCAGCAAACGCGTTTCACACCATGTGCTTATTCATTGCTGGGGGGCCACAGTACTTGTAGACCATTGTTTACTTCCTCCAGCCACAAAAGTGAAGGCCTGTTTGCTGTCTATACATATTTGCCATTTACCAATCCTTTTAATCTTGATGGCTGCTCAAGTGCACTCTATATTCACAAGCCATGCTGATACTTAAGCTGGCCATAGATGGATCAAATCTTGGCCGGTTCAGCAGGGACCAGCTGAGATGTGATCCATGTATGGACAGGCTGATTGTACCCAAGTCGATTCATCGATGGACTTGGGTAAGACCAGCCTGTCTCACTTTTTACATGTGATTACTGCTGGCAGCTTTAGCAGCTAGCAGTAATAATGTTCTGCTGGCCAGGAGGGCTCCTCACGTGCAGAACACAATAGCTCAGCAGGAGAGATTCCCCCATTAACACTGATTGTGTTGATGCAGGAATCAAGTGATTTTCTTTCCTTCCAACTGTGGTGGAAGGAAAGAAAATCAAATCATCTATGGCCTGCCCTAAGACCCGTACACACGATACAAAAAATTTTGAAGCAATCGTACGATAATCTGATCATACAGTACAGAGTACAGAGCTTTCAATATCCAATTCGACAAGCACGAAAATTTTTCTTGTACGATACCAGAACTTATAATGTTCATTTAAACAGTACAGTTGTCGTTCGAAAATACAATTACAGCACATTACATCACTTCCAAATTTTTATTCTGTCGTACGAGAATTTTTCTAACTTTCGTAACCTCTTCATTTTCGATATGAGACTAGCATGCAAAAAAAAATAAAAATGATGATCATTCGCCCAATAATCTCATTGTGTGTGCAGGGCTGTAGGTTACTGCTTGCAATTGATCAGCTAAGTATCAACAAACATTCAAAAATGCAGCAGGTGCATGTCATCACACTCAGGAATCTTTTGGTGTATTGAAAAATACCTCTAATTAAAAGAATATTATTCTATAAAAAAAGAAACAATCCTTTTACTGTTTATGTGCGCTGTTTAGTGAGTTGGATGAAAATACCATGGTGGGCTCAGAAACTCAACAATCAATTATTGCGCCATAGCTTGTCTCTGTATTTGGTATTACTAACCACATAATACCAGGTTCAGCAGAAAGTGTTAATAATATTACTTTACATATTTGCAGTATATATGTGAGCAAGATATAGTCAATTGATATCAGGCAGTATGAAGTGATATGGGGTTATATGTGTTTTACACATATGATCTCCTAAATTATAAAATTAAAAAATGATGTAGCACCCTCCTAGGTAGGTGCTAGGAAAAAGTATAGTTTGCTCTGCCTGCTTCACAAGGCATCCTGATCAGTAGTTAGGCCTGTTGCGTGTGTCCATGTGTGATTCATTTGGTCTGAGGGAGTGTCCCCACTGTATCTAATAGGGGAACCTGTTGGACAATGGACAAAACCCAGCCATTGACACACAGGCTTTTATGACTATCCCAGTGGGTAGGCACACCAGTGGTGCATCCTGGGATAGGTTATAAAAGCCAGGGGCACATGTGACAGGGTGTCTTTGGGCGAGAAGCCAGGTCCCAGGAGGAGGGTGCCTGCTGTCTCTCCTCCTGCTGCTGGGGAAGGAGGTCACAGGTAGTCGGTCTTGTGGACCAGAGGTGTGGTGCTGGGCCTGGAGGTCCAGTGGATGCTGACCAGGGAGTTGGAGGCAGAGCGACCCAGGGAAAGGCAGTGTCCGTGAGTACCGGGAAGTTTGCCCGGGGTGGTCTGCCCAGGACGGGGACCGCTCCATTAGAGTGTCAGTGGACAGAAGGTCAGCACAGCGCACGCAGTTAGTGAGAAGGGGGTGCCAAGTTAGACCCTGAAGAGTAATCTAAGTGAGAGTACATATTCTTTATCTTCACTTCTGTGTCAAGGTGAAGCAGCGGCATTCTACAGTCAATTGTCCTCAGGAATTGTGAATAGTTCAAGTTGGAGTATCTCACTCATCCCTTCTCCCATCCCAGTTCCAAATAAAACACAAAAAAAAAAATCCCCTGGATTGTTCATTGTCTGAGCCAAGAACTTTTAATGTCTTGTATCTGCTGTAAGTTGCTAATGATAACCCAGGGGAACCCAAGAATTGCAATTCTCAGCAGCTCCCTAGGGGGCAGTGCTACATAATAATAAAAAAAAAATTCTCACTACTTAAGCCATCCATAGGCGTATCGAAATTGATTGACCTGCTGAACCGGCTGAATTTTGCTCCACGTAGGGGCAGGCTAGTTGTACTGAAGCAGTGGCGTACCAATGGGGGGGGCGGGGGGGCGGCCCGCCCCGGGTGCCACTCACTGGGGGGTGTCAGCCGGTGTGTTCAGACAGATCCCGCAGTGTGAAGGCAGCTGCAGTGGCAGCTCCTTCAGTCCGTGCGGAGCCGCGGGGGGAATAAGGGGGCGGAGCCGCGGCGGGAATAAGGGGGCGGAGCCTCGGCGGGAAGAAGGGGCGGAGCCTTGACGGGAAGAAGGTGAGTGCCCATTGCAATTTGCAAAAGTGTGTGCTGGATAGGAGGGGGATGGGGCTGCTGCATATAGAGGAATTCATCTTTCTCTATTCTTCCTGCAGCTTCCTGCTGAATAACTGATTCTCCTCCTCTCCCTCCTGCAGGAAGAATAGGGAAAGATCAATTCATCTATATGCAGCTGCCCCATCCCCCTCCTATACAACTTCTTTTGCTGGCCCCCCAAAGTTCTTAACCTCCTCCAGTGCTCCTAATCCCTCCCTCAGTGCTTTTAGCCCCACCCCCAGTGCACTAGACCCCCCCTGTTCTTTAGCCCCCCCCCCAATGCTCTTCAGCTCCCCACAGTGCTTTCTCCCTCCCCCCAAGTGCTCCCTGCCCCCCCCCCCAGTGCTCTCCACCCCCCTGGTTTTCCCTGCCCGTCCCCAAGTGCTCCCTGTCCCCCACCCAGTGCTCCCTGTCCCCCCCTGTGCTCTCCACCCCCTGGTTTTCCCTGCCCGTCCCCAAGTGCTCCCTGTCCCCACCCAGTGCTCCCTGTCCCCCCTGTGCTCTCCACCCCCCTGGTTTTCCCTGCCCGCCCCCCAAGTGCTCCCTGCCCCCCCCCCAGTGCTCTCCACCCCCCTGGTTTTCCCTGCCCATCCCCAAGTGCTCCCTGTCCCCCACCCAGTGCTCCCTGTCCCCCCCTGTGCTCTCCACCCCCTGGTTTTCCCTGCCCGTCCCCAAGTGCTCCCTGTCCCCACCCAGTGCTCCCTGTCCCCCCCTGTGCTCTCCACCCCCCTGGTTTTCCCTGCCCGCCCCCCAAGTGCTCCCTGCCCCCTCCCAGTGCTCTCCAACCCCCTGATTTTCCCTGCCCACCCCCCAAGTTCTCCCTGTCCCCCCCAGTGCTCTCCACCCCCCTGGTTTTCCCTGCCCGCCCCCCAAGTGCTCCCTGTCCCCCCCAGTGCTCTCCACCCCCCTGGTTTTCCCTGCCCGCCCCCCAAGTGCTCCCTGCCCCCCCCCCCCAGTGCTCTCCACCCCCCTGGTTTTCCCTGCCCGCCCCCCAAGTGCTCCCTGTCCCCCCCAGTGCTCTCCAACCCCCTGATTTTCCCTGCCCACCCCCCAAGTTCTCCCTGTCCCCCCCAGTGCTCTCCACCCCCCTGGTTTTCCCTGCCCGCCCCCCAAGTGCTCCCTGTCCCCCCCAGTGCTCTCCAACCCCCTGATTTTCCCTGCCCACCCCCCAAGTTCTCCCTGTCCCCCCCAGTGCTCTCCACACCCCTGATTTTCCCTGCCCCCCCCAGTGCTCTCCACCCCCCTGGTTTTCCCTGCCCGTCCCCAAGTGCTCCCTGTCCCCCACCCAGTGCTCCCTGTCCCCCCTGTGCTCTCCACCCCCCTGGTTTTCCCTGCCCGCCCCCCAAGTGCTCCCTGCCCCCCCCCCAGTGCTCTCCACCCCCCTGGTTTTCCCTGCCCATCCCCAAGTGCTCCCTGTCCCCCACCCAGTGCTCCCTGTCCCCCCCTGTGCTCTCCACCCCCTGGTTTTCCCTGCCCGTCCCCAAGTGCTCCCTGTCCCCACCCAGTGCTCCCTGTCCCCCCCTGTGCTCTCCACCCCCCTGGTTTTCCCTGCCCGCCCCCCAAGTGCTCCCTGCCCCCCCCCCAGTGCTCTCCAACCCCCTGATTTTCCCTGCCCACCCCCCAAGTTCTCCCTGTCCCCCCCAGTGCTCTCCACCCCCCTGGTTTTCCCTGCCCGCCCCCCAAGTGCTCCCTGTCCCCCCCAGTGCTCTCCACCCCCCTGGTTTTCCCTGCCCGCCCCCCAAGTGCTCCCTGCCCCCCCCCCCCAGTGCTCTCCACCCCCCTGGTTTTCCCTGCCCGCCCCCCAAGTGCTCCCTGTCCCCCCCAGTGCTCTCCAACCCCCTGATTTTCCCTGCCCACCCCCCAAGTTCTCCCTGTCCCCCCCAGTGCTCTCCACCCCCCTGGTTTTCCCTGCCCGCCCCCCAAGTGCTCCCTGTCCCCCCCAGTGCTCTCCAACCCCCTGATTTTCCCTGCCCACCCCCCAAGTTCTCCCTGTCCCCCCCAGTGCTCTCCACACCCCTGATTTTCCCTGCCCCCCCCCAGTGCTCTCCACCCCCCTGGTTTTCCCTGCCCGTCCCCAAGTGCTCCCTGTCCTCCACCCAGTGCTCCCTGTCCCCCCCTGTGCTCTCCACCCCCCTGGTTTTCCCTGCCCGCCCCCCAAGTGCTCCCTGCCCCCCCCCCCAGTGCTCTCCACCCCCCTGGTTTTCCCTGCCCGCCCCCCAAGTGCTCCCTGTCCCCCCAGTGCTCTCCAACCCCCTGATTTTCCCTGCCCACCCCCAAGTTCTCCCTGTCCCCCCCAGTGCTCTCCACCCCCCTGGTTTTCCCTGCCCGCCCCCAAGTGCTCCCTGTCCCCCCCAGTGCTCTCCACCCCCGGTTTTCCCTGCCCGCCCCCCAAGTGCTCCCTGCCCCCCCCCCCAGTGCTCTCCACCCCCCTGGTTTTCCCTGCCCACCCCCCAAGTGCTCCCTGTCCCCCCCAGTGCTCTCCAACCCCCTGATTTTCCCTGCCCACCCCCCAAGTTCTCCCTGTCCCCCCCAGTGCTCTCCACCCCCCTGGTTTTCCCTGCCCGCCCCCCAAGTGCTCCCTGTCCCCCCCAGTGCTCTCCAACCCCCTGATTTTCCCTGCCCACCCCCCAAGTTCTCCCTGTCCCCCCCAGTGCTCTCCACACCCCTGATTTTCCCTGCCCACCCCCCCCCCCAAGTGCTCCCTGTCCCCCCCAGTGCTCTCCACCCCCCCGATTTTCCTTGCCCACCCCCCTAAGTGCTCCCTGTCCCCCCCAGTGCTCTCCACCCCCCTGGTTTTCCCTGCTCGCCCCCCAAGTGCTCCCTGTCCCCCCCAGTGCAATCCACCCCTGCACCTTCCAACCCCCCTACAATGCTTTCCAAACCCCCTCTTAATTCTCTCCAGTCCCCCCCCCCCCACCGTGCCCTTCAGCTCCCCCAGTGCTTTCTGCTTCGTCTGTGCTCTCCGGCCCCCCTAGTGCTCTTCTATCTTCTATCATGTCTGGAGTCTCTGAGCATCTCCTGTATCATGTCTGGAGTCTCTGACCATCTCCTGTATCATGTCTGTAGTCTCTGACCATCTCCTGTATCATGCCATCAGTCTCTGACCATCTACTGTTTAATGTCCTCAGTCTCTGACCATCTACTGTATCATGTCTGTAGTCTCTGACCATCTACTGTATCATGTCCTCAGTCTCTGAGCATCTCCTGTATCATGTCTGCAGTCTCTGACCATCTCCTGTATCATGACCTCAGTCTCTAACCATCTACTTTATCATGTCTGCAGTCTCTGAGCATCTCCTGTATCCTGTCTGCAGCCTCTGACCATCGCTTGTATCATGATTGTAGTCTCTGACCATCTCCTGTATCATGTCTTCAATCTCTGATCATCTACTGTATCATGTCCTCAGTCTCTGACCATCTCCTGTATCATGTCTGTAGTCTCTGAATATCTCCTTTAGCAAGTCTACAATCTCTTACTCAAACTTAAACACATTGCTAATATTAGCTATCTATCTATGCTGAAGGTAGGACTGTGCAGGGGAGGCAGAGAGTGCAAAAGGGGGAACTGTGATTAGAGAGACGGAGGGCAGACTGCAAGGGGCACTGTGATGGGGGGCTGTGAAATTTGTGCAAAAAATATTCTTGAAAACATTACATTTTTTTGTGGGTGTTTTTACATTTTAAAGTTGGGGGGGGGGGGGGGGTGCCAGATATAGGATCCGCCCCGCGTGCCAAATGCTCTAGGTACGCCACTGTACTGAAGTCAATCTATCAATCAGCTTCAGCTCAACCAGCCTGTTGGTTTTTAGCCACCAGCAGTGATCATTGTATTCTGACGGTGGTAAAACTGTTAGAACACAATAGCTCCGCGGGAGGGATTCCCCCATCAACATCCCCCATCGACTGTGTTGATGGGGGAATCAAGTGATCTTCTTTCCTTCAATCCATGGCTGAAGGAAGGAAAATTGCATAATGTATGGCCAGCTTTAGTTTCATAGAAAATTTAAATTTAAAAGGAATACATGATTACTTTGCTTATGTGTTCTCTCCCTGCACTGTGCACATCCTGTAGACTTTTTGTATGAACTCAATAGAAGTGCTGCAGCATTGCATGAACAAAACCTCATTTAGGCTGGGTTCACACTAGTGCGAATAGGATTCTGATTTCGCCGCATCCAATTCACATGACAGGAGATTGTGACCGACTTTCAATGGAGTCGATTCACACATCTCTGGAGCAGCTGCAGAGTGTACAAGTGCACAGGGGTCTTGTACATCTTTGGCTCTGTTTCAGGTTTGGATCCAGCCAGAAATTTGGGCCTGATTTGTCCCTGAAACAGAGAACAGGGACACATCACACCCCTGCAGTCAGCCGCATCCATCTGCAGTGTGAACCCAGCCGCACACTTGTGGTTGGAGGATGGAAAAACACTCGTCTGAGTAGTGTTTTTACTGACTCGCAACCGCCCCCCCTCCCCCCCCCCCATAAGCTGCAAGGGCAGCAGACAGGGGTGTTCATATCCCGTGTCTGCAATGCTTTGTGTTGCAGCATGGTAAAAATTATACCCGCTGTCGCTCTTGGCAGGCAGTACCACCCATTGAACAGGATCCTTTCACCTGAATGGAGTTGCGCCACTGCCACACTGTGGGATGGTGGTGTGGGTTTCTAGGGGTTAAAACAGGTGGTGCCTCCTCAACACTTGCCAAATGCCCTCTATAGAGCGATTTAGCGTGGATCACTATTCAGAGGGCTAACACGTGTCTAAACTAACCATTCCTGTTTTGTCTATAGCAGACTGTGCAAGCATACTGCTGGCACAGCTGCTGTGGTCCACCTCAGGAGTGTACAGGAAGGGGTGACAAAGTTGCAGCTGAAGAATGTGTTGTCACCTTAGGAAAGGAAGTACCCATGGTTACATCTTGCTCGTAGGATCACAAGTAACAATTTAATTGAAAGCACTGCATACAAAATAGGATAAAACCTTTGCTTTAAATCCACTTTAACTTTTTTTTTTTTGTGGAACTTGCTTTTTCCAATTGTATTTTTTTTATAATGTCATTTTTGTTGTTTAGGTCTACGATTACTGTGACTTTTCCATGCTTTGTACTGATGTTTGCAAGGATAGTCAGAGATTTGCTGGAGGCGAGTTCCTGGCTGCTAACAGACTTATCATCTGGACACAGGATGGGCACAGCTACATCTACCAGCTGCTGAACAGGTGGGCCCACATAGGACTGGCATATGATAAGTTCAGGTACAAAGTAAGCTGTTTGTAAGTGCATTGTAGAAAATCCCTGCTTGTCACACTTGATCAAAACCCATAACAAAACCCTTTGACATTAGAACATTTGGCTTGAGTTTGGCACTAGTCCTCCGTCTTTATGTGAAGCAGCAGGAGATGAAGAAATAAGATTACCCAAGTAGAACTTGATTGGGCAGATGGTGCTATGATTCCCAGGAACAAAAAAGTAATGAATTACCATCTTAGCAACTTTTCTTTCAGTGCTAAGAATTTAACCCGGTCAATCACCTTTTGTTTGATGACACTTTAATGCCTTGTGTCGTTTTCTTTACGCAGTGGCCTTTCCAAAAGTTTATGTCCGGGAGAAGGAGGATTACTGAAAGAAACAATGACCCCTCACTTACTCTGCTCCACAAGTGTCATGGAAAAGGTACATTAATGACATCCTAATGGAAAATAGAATGCTTTGTCAGCATAGCCATCGTTCAAGCAGTTTGTTAATCCAGCTTCGGTAGTAAGAAACCTAAACCTAGGAACCACAGTCTAAACTATAAATTAAACATACCAATTTGACTATAAATTAAACATACCAATTTGTATTGTGTAGAGATAAACAACAAAGCACATTGTTATTATCAGAGTTGCTCCAACATAATGTAAAAATTGTTAGAACAGTTATAAACCCAAAACCAAAAATATCATGCATTGCAGCATGCCGATCATTAGACGTAATGGTTGCATTCGTTTTCTTTTTTTGGGCTTTTTTTTGTCTTCGTTTTTTCACCTGGTTATCTGGCCACTAAAAGGCCTCCTGTATTCGTGAGACATAGCTCTGGAGGAATTAGCACAGGAGGCACAGCAGGCAGCAGCATTGTCTGGGGAGGAGGGAGGTATTAGGTGTATTAGCAGATTTAGAACTACTAACAAATTAAAGCCAAACTCTGACTCACACTTTATAATCAGTTACAGGTAATTTTTGTTTATCTTTCCTTTTGGGATAAGAGCCGGTTCACATTGCATCGACCCGACTTGCCGGGGCGACCTGTGAGGTCGCGGTGCGCAGCTCGCACCGCGACCTCGGAGCGGCCGGCACGGACTTCATATCATTGAAGTCAATGCAGGTCGCTCCAGGTCGCCCCAAAGAAGCTCAGGACCCTTTTTCTAAGTCGGAGCGACTTGTGTCGCTCCTATTAGAACGGGTCCTGTGCTAATCTATGGCAAGCGACCCACGGCGACTTGTCAGGCGACCAGGTCGCCTGACAAGTCGCCCCAGTGTGAACCGGCTCTAAAGGTTTTACATGAATAAATATAATCGGATTTTAATCACCCCCTGTCAGTGTTAAGTGGTTTGTCTCATCAATGTAAGCTACAATATAATAAATGTTGGTTTTTGGTTTTAAAGTGCTTTTAAAGGCTGAAGGTTTTTTTTTAAATGCCTTCTATACATGAAGGTAATAAATGCAAAAGGTAATCTGCTCTTAGATAAAGATATGATAGCAGCCGGCACCAATGGCTGATTACACACCACAAAAACAAATGTATAAAAGAGGGTGCAGCGCTAATAAACCATTAAAAATGAGCCTCTAAATTCATAAAGGTCCAAGAATATAAATAAATAGTGTAGAATCCCCACACCAGGTTCAGTGAAAATGTGAAAATTAATGTATATGCCCGCAGAAGGTTTTTTTTTTTTTACCTGCTTCATACATATGTATAAAAGAGGCTGCAGTGCTAATAAACCATTAAAAATGAGTCTCAAAATTTAAAAAGACCCAAGTATAGAAATAAATAGCGTAGAATCCCCACACTCGTCAAGCGTGCATTTACATCCATTTTTAGAAGCTGGTGTGGGGATTCTACGCTATTTATTTCTATACTTGGGTCTTTTTGAATTTTGAGACTCATTTTTAATGGTTTATTAGCACTGCATCCTCTTTTATACATATGCATGAAGCAGGTAAAAAAACCTTCTGTGTGCAGCAACCCCCCACCACACCCTCTAATACTCACCCGAGCCCCCTCCAGCGATGTGCACAGAAGCCTCGGCTGTGCCGGTTCTCTCTCTCTCCGCATTGGCTGAGACAGCAGCCAGTCACAGTCAGTGAGCTAATAAGTAGAGAGCGGGGACAGGGCCAAGTCATGGCTCTATGTATATTATGGATGCAAAAAGCGTGGCATGGGAGTGAGCACACACCAGTGCCCCCATAGCAAAGCAGTTTGCTATTGGGGGCACTGGTGAAGGTAGAGGAGTCAGGAACATGATCAGGGGACCCAAGAAGGAGAGGATCAGGGCTGCTTTGTGCAAAACCAGATAAATAAATTTTTACACTACATAGGGCATGGTCATATTGTCCACATTTTCAGATGTTTTCTGTTTTCCTACAGTTTGTTGCTTTCTCTATAGTACTGTATATAACGTAAAAGATATGCTAATATTTTCCCTTTGAGATGAATAAAGTATTCTGAATCTGAATGTGAAATTTATTCCTATGAACGTTCTGTGAACCTTCACCGTGTTCCAGTGATCTTCATTCTGCAACCCTGCCCATCTCTGCACAGCCTTTCCAGTGGAAATGCTCCCAACAGATCCGACTTGCATGCACGTTGGTGCCCCATCCATTCTATGGGGTAAGCCATATTCCAGCCTCCTTGTGGAATAAGTCTCATCCTTAGGAATGAAGACAGTGAGAGTCATTGGAACAGGAAAGAACGTGACTATTGAACATAGCAGGCTACATTTGGGATTGGGGGGCACTTAATTAAAAGAAAGATTCACTAAAAACATAATTTGCATAGCAGCACACATTCCTTCTGCTGATTGGACAGCTCTATCTCTGTCTTAACCAAGAATATGTCAGACCTCTGCAGAGTGACCACTGCTTCCATTGAAATAGTAGCAGTTTTTCTCAGTGGCTGAATGCTGAGGAACAAAAGTTTGGACTGGCTCTGGGGAATGATTTACTTACTAAAAGCGGTAAGATGTTTACAATTAAGCCTTCTGAACAGTATTCGTTGTGTCTTCCACTTCAATTAGGATTTAAAGTGACTGTAAACCCTTACATATACCCACTGAAGGGACAAGCCCACACAGAGAGGAGACAAATCCCCCTACATAGGTTGTACCTGATTATCTGCAGCTTCTCCTTTATACAGCTTGTGTGAGCTTTCAGAAAGCAGGAGGCAATGAGCCTACAGAGGCTAGTGGGAAGAGCTCTGAGAGGAAGGAAGAGAGACACCTCCCTCCTCTGCCACCTATTTATCTCTGGTGTCAGAAAAACTTGATTAGATAGCAAATGAATGAGGGAGCAGACAGAAATGACACTTAGTGCTCTAGATTGAGACAAGTATACACTGTAGAGGGATATGCTTTGTTCATATTTCATGTCAGAGGTTTACAACCCCTATAAGGGTTAGGGTGAGGTCAGTGGTAAGGTTAAAAGAGAGGTATGGTCAAAGCTATTTGGCCATACTTCTCCTTTGGGTCACAGATGTTATTTCTGAATTCCTATGACCCAGATTCAGCCGACAGCGAGCTAAAGCTCACTGTTGGCTGATGTCACAGAGCTGGTCTATGCTCTGGAAGGATCCTTACTTTAAGGTTTGGATCCACCCAGATGCCTGACCAGCAGCTGGCTCGGCCTCTCAGTGCACCGCTGAGGGACTGAGGCAGTTGCTCCTGCCCCTCCACAGAAGGGGAAGAGCAGAGAGTGGTGACTTACAGTCACCGCTCTCTGCTTAGTGAAGACTGAGAACTAAGTTAACAGCGGTCATGTGATTGCTCAGTTTTTGGAGCAGGTGGGGGACAGCTGCTGCATTAAATCGATGCTGCAGCCATATACTGTAGGTGGATATGTATGTTTGTTATTTTGATTTCCCACACTTCTCCTTTGGGTTTATGAGTGTGTATATGTTCGCTATTAGGTTTAGGAGTTAGGTTTATTTTAGGAATAATAGTTTGCTGCTGAACTAGCTTAAATTTTTGGCGGAGATTTTGGTAAGTATCTGTAAATCCAAAAAATATATTTTTGTGTTTGATAACCCAGTTTTCAGGTGCTTATTATTTGTAAATGTTACTGGCATCAAAAGTTCCTTTATCCAATCCTCTGATTGTCTGATTTACAACAATTGCCAAAAAATAACATACTGTACCTATAGTAATGCAAAAGTCCATACAATCTGTTCTGATATTTTCCTGCAGAGCTTTATATGTACAATGGCTTTCATGAACCAAAGGAAAGAGCCGTTTTATAAGATACTTTATTCTGGCAATTCATCTGGCAGACTTAATTTCTGGCATATCCCTGATGTCCCAGTGTCACAATATGACGGTTCCCCAGTAGGTAAGTCAATATTCTTATTCTTTAATAACATATAGTTGATTAAAGTACATTAAATAAGTTCAGTAGCAGAAATCAAGCACATACATGCATGTCCATTTGCACTGGATCTTCTAAATTGATCTTCTGATTTTAATAAAAAAAAACTATCCTTAACAAATTGATGTTTGGTGTGCACAGAGCCTAGAGCACCATAAAACTCTATTCAAAACCAAATAACTTCTGAGACAGCATAGTTGATGTTTTTAGCTCTAGAAGCAGTGACAACCCGTCCATGGAACTAAAGTGTGTTTTACTTTTACCACTATAGGTAAAACACTTAGTTAATTAACATGTTCTACTTTGTAGTTTGTTAATACCATGTACTCTTTTTATTGTATGAGACTGTAATAGCATTTTTTTTAATAAATATAAAAAATAAATATAAAAAAACTTACAGGAGATTCATTCTGATATTCTCAAACTTTCTTCACAGTTGTTTCACGAAAGAAAACTGACAGCCGTAATTTTGTTGACTTCCTTTGTCTAACGTAACCATTAACGGAACAGACAGTATGCTCTACATACTATCTTGTGAATAGGGATGGGCTGAACACCCCCCTGTTCGGTTCGCACCAGAACATCTCCAACAGGGGAAACGTTTTAACAAACATGCAAACTCTATTAAAGTCTATGAGACACGAACATGAAAAATCAAAAGTCCTAATTTTAAAAGGCTTATATGCAAGTTATTGCCATAAAAAGTGTATAGGGACCTGGGTACTTCCCTAGGAACATGTATCAATGCAATTTTTTTTTTTTTTAAAACAATCGTATTTAAAGGAGCAGTGATTTTAATGATGCTTAAAGTGAAACAAAATAAATGAAAAATTCCTTCAAATATCATGTCTGAGGACGGGTCCCCTTAGTCTGTCTGTAAAGTGGCACATCTGTACGATGTATAGAACGTGCTTCAGCAATGCTGACATTTCTAAAGGAAAAAATTTAATTTGAACTGCCTCAAAGCCTTAATCTATTGTCGGCTCCCAGCAATACAGATACGAAAAAAAAAAAGAAAGAAAAAAAGACCCCCTCAACCCCGGCAATGGCCGGCCCTTCTGGTGGGGTATGGATTTTAAGGGGAACCCCACATCAAAATGTTTTTAAAAATGGCGTAGGGTCCCCCCAAAATCCATACCAGACCCTTATCCGGGCATGCAGCCTGGCAAGTCAGAAAAGGAGAGGACAAGCGAGCAGCCCCCTTCCTCCTGGACCATATCACTCCACATGCCCTAAACATGGGTGGTGGATGCTTTGGGGCAGAGGGGCTCTGCCCACCCACCCCAAAGCACCTTGTCCCCATGTTGATGGGCACATGGACCTCTTTCCGACAACCCTGGGTTGTGGTTGATAGGGTCTGTGGGTGGGGGCCTTATCGGAATCTGGAAGCCCCCTTTATAGATTTGGGGGGGCCCTAGCCCTTTTTATCTTAATTCTGTCATGGGGTTCCTCTTAAAGGCCATACCAGACCCAAAGGGTCCCCCCAAGCTGTTTACCTCAATTTTTTTTTTTTACAATTGTTTTTTTTTAATTCAGCTCTCAGCAGGGAAGCCTTAACAACCTATTGACTGTGCACTCGGTGGGCGAACATCCCGTTAAGTGCAGAGAAAGTTCAGCTGTTAGGCGAGTACCTGAATGAACGATCTTCATGCCAAGCTTATGCTCGGTCCAAACCATTCACCCATCCATAAAGGTGCCTGAAGACTGTAACCCCTCACAGTTACTCTTGCTGGGCCCATTAAGGAGCCCTGCTGTTAAAAATTTGAAAAAAAAATTGAAATTACACGCACCTGTCAAACAGGTGCAGAAAAATTGGGCCTTGGGTGTTGGTGCACACTGTAACCCCTCACAGTTACTCTTGCTGGGAACAGGAACGGGCCCTGCTGTTAAAAATTAGAAAAAAAAATTGAAACGACATGCACCTGTCAAACAGGTGCAGAAAAATTGGGCCTTCAGTGTTGGTGAAGCTTGAACACTGTAACCCCTCACAGGAATGCACTTGTCAATCAGGTGCAGAAAAAATGGACTTTGGGTGTTGGTGGTGCCCTAAACCAAAAACATTGTTGGAAGCTAGCATAATCAAGATTCAGGAATAGCATTGGCACCATAGGCAGTGTTCAAGGGATCCTAGATCCCTAGCAAATTCAATCAGTTACATCAGCATTAGGGGCTTGATAGCTGCTGTTGATCCAGGATTGATTCATTTTGATAAATGGCAGCCTGTCAACAATGTCTTTGGACAGATCTTTTATCTGTCACAAAACCTTCAGCAGCACTGAATGTCCATTCGGAAAGCATGCTGGGTGCAGAACAGGCCAGTAACTCCATTGCATATTGAGCAAGTTCTGGCCAGTGGTCCATCCTCAAGACCCAGTGGATGCTCAGTTGGAGAGGTCTCCAAGTCTGCTCTTGCCCCTAGATAATCCTGCACCATATGATGCAGATTCTGCAGATGGTTGCTTAAACCTAACAGCCCTGGGTGCTGAGGACTAAAGAATTGTTCAAAGGAAACTTTTCCTTGTAACGTTGTTTAGGAAGGGTTGCCAACCAGTAATGATCCCTCTCCTTGATGTCACGAAACCTCGGGTCCTTTCGCAGGCTTTGCCGAGTCAGGGAGCCCATGCAGCATAAGTTTGAGGAGGCATGAAATTCCACCTCATCCTCTAAGGATGACATTGTCAGGAACTACTTCTCCCCAGTCATGTACAAATCCTGGGGTTTCTGGGGAATGAAAGTCCTCCCTTGAAGACTGCTGTATGTTATACTTTACAGCCATGCTGCCACAATCCTCCTCCTCCTCCTTCTCTTCCTCCTGTGTCTTTTGCAGCCCAGCAGGAATGGTATCTGCATAGAGGGGGCCTTGTACTGCCTCAAGTGCCCTGTCCATGATTTCACGAAGCGTGTGCTTCAGCAGGAAGACTAGAGGGATAGTGTCACTGATGCATGCATTGTTGCGGCTCACCATCTTTGTGGCCTCCTTAAATGGTGACAGGACAGTACAGGAATCCTTTATTAGCAGCCACTGGTGTGGCTAAAAGAAGCCAAGATCCCCTGAGCCTGTCCTTGTGCCATACTTACACAGGTACCCATTGATGGCCCTCTGCTGCGTGTGTAGCCACTGCAGCACTGGCAATTTTGAGTTCCACCTGGTGGGCATGTCACAAATGAGTCGGTTGGTGGGCAGGTTGAATTCCCATTGAATGTCAGCCAGCCAAGCACTGGCATTGTTTGAGCACCTGAAATGGCCATAGAACCTTCTGGCCTGCCTCAGAAGATCTTGTAAGCCCGGGTACCTGTTCAAGAAATGCTGCACCACCAAATTCAGGACATGTGCCAAGCATGGAACATGTGTAAAGTATCCCTGTTGGAGGGCAGAGAGGTTGGTGCCATTGTCACATACAACCATTCCTGGCTCAAGCTGCTCTGGCATCAACCACCTCTGAGCCTGCCCCTGCCCCTGCAGAGCTGACAGAATCTTTGGCCCAGTGTGGCTCCTGTCCCCTAATCAGACCAACTGAAGTACCGCATGGCATCTTTTAGCCTGACTGCTATCCCCTTGAATGCTTAGGGAGCACTACTGGTTCAGAGGACAATTCTACTGAAGAGGCCATAGAGGAAGAAGAAGAGGAGGGGGTGGAGCAGACAGATATGGCAGAATCACCAGCTTTTTGGAGGCGTGGTGGCGGAACAAGTTCCAGCACTGAACCTTGTCCTGCATCCTTCCCAGCTGCCAGCAGCGTTTACCCAGTACGCCGTGAAGGAGATGTAACATCCCTGACCATGCCTGCTGGATCGTGAGTCAGCAGTAATGTGAATTTTGCTGCTGACCACTCTGTCCAAACAGGCCAAAACATTGCCTTCCACGTGATGGTACAGAGCTGGAATGGCCTTACGTGAAACTAAATTTATTTCTGGAACCTGCCCCTGTGGTACAGCACCGCAAATTCACAAAAGGGGGCAGAGTCTACCAGATGGAAAGGCAGCAGTTGTAGTGCTAGCAATTTGGCCAAGCTAGCATTTAGACACTGAGCATGTGTATGGCTGGGACAGTATATTTTTTATGGTTCAGCAACTGGGGTAGCAAACTTTGCCTGGTGATGAAATCAACAGGTGGTATTACCAATAGACTGCATGGCAGGTCATCATACGTCTTGTCAACCATGTGGTGCCCAAGCAGCTAGTGTACTAATAATAATATTATTAGTGCTGCTGGGCCAGAAAACAAGAGAAAAACACTGCTGACCCAGAAAGAGGAACACCTGCGACGCAGAAGGGGGGACAGCAATGATGCCCTAAATATTATTAGTGCTGCTGTGCTAAAAAAAAAAAAAACACTGCTGACACAGAAAGAGGAACACCTGCGACACTGAAGGGGGGACAGCAATTATGCTCTAAATATTATTAGTGCTGCTGCTCCACAACAAAAGAAAAAATAAAACCACTGCCGACGCAGAAGGAATAGCATCTGCGATACAGAAGGGGGTACAGCAACTATGCTCTAAATATTATTAGTACTGCTGCGCCACAAAAAAAAGAAAAAAAAAAGAAAACCACTGCTGACAAAGGAGGAATAGCCCCTGCAACACAGTAGGGGGAGTACTAATAATGCATCCTGCTGCAAAAAAATAAATAAATAAATAAATAAATAAAATGAAAAAAATATATATATATCAATGAAAAAAAAATGGGATCAGTGGGGTGACACAAACGTGATGTATATTCCAACACTTCAGTGGCACCACTACAATGTATTACACAAGAATCACATTACTACACTACACTGAATGCACTAAACTGAATGAAACTCACAATCCACTGACTACCCTGCCTTATCTCCACTAACACACTACACAGGGCTGCCGTGTAAGCAGCCTTATATAGTGTGGGGTATGGACTTAGCCACTGAGCCATGGTTGGCCAAAGGCACCCTGCCTTTGGCTAATAATGGCTCTCACAGTACATTGTGCTGTTATTGGCCAAAGCATACAGGTCAGGTGCATGCTTTGGCAAATCATTAGCAATCAATGCACGGCGAGATTGCAGTGCATTATGGGGTGCTCATCGGCGGGCAAACTTCCCACCGAGCGCCCTGTTTGTTTGTGTGTTCAGCAAACAGACCAACCCCTGATGTTCGAGCCTATTCCTAGTTGTGAATGGTATTAGTACATACTGTACTAATATTTTAAATGTAGATATTGTAGCCCTTTACATAAGTGTAACTTACCCGGCAGTTCATTTTTAGATAAGCTATAGATTGTGAGTTACTGAGAAAACCAAGCGATATATGCAAAGGGAAAGGTCATAGCAAGAGATTTCCTTGCCAAGTTCTTCAGATATTATTTAAATTCAGCAGGCGGTTAAAAAAGGAATTTGCACCAAAAGTTACTCATTTCCCAGTATACACTGGAGGACATTAATGTCTATTCTTTGACTCCAAGGTGTTAGCCACTATGGAGTTGATTTACTAAAACTGGAAAGTGCAAAATCTGGTGCAGCTCTATCCAGTTTATTTGTCAAAGCTTTCCATGCACAGCTGTACCAAGTTTTGTACTCTCCAGTTTTATTAAATTGTCCCCTATGCAAAAGTAAAGGAGGCACAGGTCAGTTATACCCCTGCACATATACAGTACATGAGCTTGGTTTATTGTAGAGCCCTGATAGAGGCAGACATCTTTCTGGTTATAAGATGGCAGTGTGATCGTTGAAACCTTTTATGGTATTACTGTCCCTTTTTGTGTCCTTACCCATCCATCATTTTAAGGACTGTTTTTAAGTATTCAACACACAGAATAGACTTCTATGACCTACAGTCAAAACCAGGTTTAATTAAGATTTTTTGTTACTCACCCACCACATTTTTTCTGTGGCAGTCAATTTAAGGAGGACATACCTCCCTCCTCTCCTTTTTTTCCAGTCTCCATCATGCTTTAATTCATAAATTCCTGTTCACATTTTCCTTGCTCATGATTGGGTGCTCAAAATACACACTACACATAGGTACACACAGCCTATTGCATTAGGGTGTGCACCCCAAAGCTCAAACACAGAACAACAGAGGCAGTGGCTAGAGGTGTACACATGTCGCTGCCATGATGCTATGCTTCACAGCCATGGCAGAAATTACAGAGTGCAAAGCATGTGTGAATAAATCCTTAATTTTTTTAATTATTTTTTCATTTTATTTTTATTTTTTAGAAATGTTTTACATTTTTTACATTTGTAACTGCCCTTTTTGGGGAGCTTTGGTGAAATATCAGGGTTCTTCACAGACCCCTGATGTCCTACATTTAAGACTGAGAAAGAGATAGGACAGGATGGAGCTGCAGATGCTAGAACTGCGCAGTCGGGGGGAGGGAGAGGAGGCAAAGCTGGCAGAGCTGCAGGAGGAGGAACAAGGATTGGTATCTGCAATAAGGCAGTACAGATGGTCCCCCTGCTCAGCAGGTGCCTGGGCCCACCTTTTGAATTAATAGGACATGGGCCTGGTACAGGATGGCAGGCTTTACTGCCTAATCATCGGCCCTGGCAAACAGGGTGGTGTCATAGGCGCACACCTATGACACTACTTCTTTATTTTATTTACTAAAGCTGGCTATACACAGGGTGAAGTTTGGCTGGTTCCTGATGAAACAGACAAAATGTGATTGGTGGGTGGCCCTGCTGACACCATTCAGCCTGACATCCTGTGATGAAAAATCAAAGGATTTAGATGGAAAGTTGTCAGTTGAACAGCATCTGCATACAATCAGTATTCTGGCAGCCTTTGATTTTTTTTTTTTTTGTATTTGAAAAGAAGCAGTCCAGACTAACCTAATGTAAGGACCTTACTCCTTGGAAATTTTCCCTTCCACTTTTTCAAGCCAGTCTCCAGACCACGCCCCCCGCCTTCCTGTTACAGGTCTCACCTTTAGCTAGCTGGCTGCTAATAAGACACCCTCCATGCACACTCCTGCCCTGGACCTGAGTCAAGCTGGGTGCATCTATAGATAATCTGGTGCCGAAGCTCTTAGAACTGAGCGATCAGCTGTGTTATCACTCAGCTCTCAGCTGGCGTCGGATTGATGCTGCATCCACCTAGGTCAGTATGATTCTTGCAAAAAAAAATCCAAACTTCTCTTTTAAGTCCTTTACACACACATGCCTCAAAAAATGGCAGCTTAGTGGGCACTCCTGACCATTCCCTCTGCTCATCACCATCATCGCAAAATTCTCCCCCATTACATGAGCCAAAGGGGCATAACTTGCAAAGTTACTTAATACACATTTTGTAAGTGCTGACATTGCCTTACACTCCACATTGTTACAGTATATAGTAGCACCCTCTCAGACAGGTTGTTAGGAAATCTAGGTAAATGTAGTCCTTTTTTGCTCCACTGTAGTCAGTGAAACAGTTTATGATTGCTTTGGGTTGCTCTAGGATCCACTGGTTGCAAGTTTTATTTTTTTCTTCCTGCCTTCTGGAGAATTCCAGAATTTAGTGAGCTGGAAAGGCGAGTCAGCAACCTCAATATTTATGTTGTCTTAACCAATCCCTGGGGGAGGGTGCCCAGTAGGTGGCGGCAGATTCCTTGTCCAGGAGGAGAAGTTTCTAGCCTGAAGGGCTGCTGTCTAGCTATTATTCTGTCTGCGTTCACCAAAATTCCAGCTTCTGCTTAGTTGGGAGGCCCACTTGCTGGGAATCGCTGTAACTATACAAGGGATTTTGCTGAGGATCTGGTCTTGAGAGCTCTCTAAAGAAAGTCTGTTGGATATTAGAAGGTGCCATCCAAAGTATCCAGGGACGCTGTGAGTACAGACTTGCATGCACAATCCTGGTGACTACTGTTGTTCTCAGTCTCAGTCTCACAGTGCTCTTCAGGGCTATTACTAAAGAGACTTTTCTAAAGGGTAACTACAAAGTTAATAGTGTCCTTTTATTACTACTTAGTGTATTTGGAGTATCCCACAGCTCCCTACGCCCTACCCCATTTATTCAGCAATACATTTTAAAGCCATATTAGTGTGCCCTTTCGGGGGTAAGAGCTAAGGTACGGAAGTCCCTCATTTACATTATGGAAGTCACTAATTTTCAGTGGTTCGGTGAAAACCAAACAGAAAACTGGAACTGAGAGCACTGCCAATAAGGGCTCTCTGCACTGGGCTATGTAAAGAATATAACTGTTGGACATTACATTTACATTTTGAAACACAATGATAACATTTCCTATAAGTGATTGTTCTTTCTTTAAAAAAAAAAAAGACGATAAAAAAAAAAAAAAAGAAAGTATTTTATCAGTTGTTTATTGACAAGAATCAAAAGCCGTGGAATACTGAGAAAATCAAAGGGAATCAATACTTTTGTTACTATTGTTTTCATTAGCAATTAACATATTTCATCGATAATTCTGTTAGAACTGTCAATGGCAAATGTTTGTTTAACATCAATTATAAAGAAGATAAGCACTTTAAAAGATAAATACATCAATTAATTATTATGTTCCAGATAGCATGTGTTTATGTGTTCGATAACTAGACTTTCATTACAGTTGGTTATCAGTGTGCTTTTTTTTTTTCCTCTAGAGATACCACTAAAGGTAACAATAACTCTCCAGGAAATGTTTGACAGGCATAAATCAATGTCTGAAGGAATCATAGATCACCTGTGTGCTCCCAGTGAAGGGGTGACACTTGCTTCGGTCACTGCATCTTTGTATATACCCAGCCTTGATAAGCTAGTATGTGGCTGTGAAGATGGCAACATTGTTATCACATTTGCATTGCATGCTGCCAGGGCAAGACTCTTAAGAGACCACCCACTTCTTAGAGGTATGTAATTGATATAAATTACCTCTTATGCATTAAAAGTGTATTTTAGTTCAATTTGGAGATCATAGTTTTCATGCTGCATCAGGTTGCATGTCAATATCTTTCTTAATTCCCTATAGTATCCAGTCTACTTCTGTCATATTTTAAGGCTTTCTTCTAGTCTTATATTTATATTATGTATAGAGCCAAGCATTAGGAAGACCTTAATAGTTTCACACAGCAATTACCTATCAACTTATACCCATAACCAAAAATACAAAAATGTGATTTTTTATTATTAGTGGACATCAAAAGAAATACATTTACATAGGTACACAGTTACATAGTTAGCCAGGTCGAAAAAAGATGCAAGTACATCTAGTTTAAACAACAGGGAAGGAAAAAAAAACTCCATATACACTATCCTATACCAACAATTGATTCAGAGAAAGGCAAAAACCCAAAAAAGTAATTTGCTCCAGTAGGGGGAAAAAAAATTCTGAGGCAATCAGATTTTCCCTGGATCAACTACCCCTGGTGTTATTACCTATAAATATAAGTATTCAGTTATTCTTTGTGCATTTAGGAGTGCATATATCTCTTTTTTAAACAATCTACTGAGCTTGCCACAGTTAGTTCTTTAGGGACCTGTTTGATTGCTTTTGGCGCTGTTCAAAGTAGAGGTAAAAGCATATCATTGTGTCCCAGAACATGGGGTGCAGGTTTGTCCTAGTACCAATCCAGGGGGTTAGTAAATGTACTGTAAAGAATAAAGGATTGTGGCTACTCCCAACCAGCCCAGGTGAATAAATGATATGACTTTGAATGACTCAGAGTGACCCTTATGACTAAACCACGGTGGGCAGGGTTAAATGCATTAGGGTGTATGAGCAAGGCTACGGCCGAAATGCATTAGCATTTTACCATGTTGTACACTGCTGTCATGCTGCAATAAATCACATTAAAATGAAACATTTGTGTGCCGGCATTTCTTGCTCATTAGGGTGTATGGTTTGCTGGATGATACTGACAAAAAAAGCCGCTCAGGTGAGGCAAAGCGTTCCGGTGCGAGTCGGATCCGCCATCCAGATACTTCACAGTCAAAAAGAAAATGACCGCACTCAGGAACTAAATGAAAATATTGAAGTATTTAATTCCTCACCAAGGATAAATACAGACAGTACATCACAGGGACATGCGAGAGGTTGACGCGTTTCACGATACTGGAGATCGCTTACTCATAACCACAGTATCACATAACCTACTCACTAATTGTGAGTAGGCGTGGCTTCTGAGATGACCATAGAGACATGTGATCCTATATAGCATGATCACATGAGCTCTGTGATCATCCCAGGGAGAAGGACGGTCGGCTGTGTTTACAACAGCTGACCGTCCTTCTCTCTCAGCGGGGAGCGATCGTGGGTGTCAGGCAGCAATCGGACCTGCCTGAAACACGCATCGGCTTCCCCGCTGACGAGCCCCCTAGCCTCCTGAGAGCGAGCGACGTATACCTACGTCACTTTGCCCAGGAGGGGCTGCCTGCCGCAGTAAATCTGCGGTAGGCGGTCGGTAACTGGTTAAAGAAGCCTTTCTGTATATGAAGGTTAAATCTCTTTTCCTCCACATGTAATTTAGAACGCTTATGTATCCTCTGTGGATTCACAGATATAAAAACATTTAAAATACCCCAGCTACACATAAGACTAACCTCTAAAGAAATACAAAACCAAAAAATCAAAACAAAAGTAAAAAAAAAAAATCAAAACTATAAAGGAATTCCATAGTAGTCCCCCTAAGGGAATTATATGTTCTGAGTGAAAACACCAGATCCATTCTCTGCATTAAATGGCAAATCAAATCACTATTTTATAAATGATGTAGTGATAACTTCTCTAGAAATGGTCACCAGGCTTATATTGTTGATGTACAAAGAAAGCAATGTTGATAAAACCCTGAGTGCAAGTTTGCCTGTGAAGAATATAACTACCCAATGCAATTTATTCTTGGAGGCAATTCTGAAACCAAAGACTGCAAGCATATTGAATTTGTAAGGTTTTTGCACACAACAGGGGGCACCTCTAAAGTGGTTGTAAAGCTCAGACATAAAATATGAACAAATAAAACCCCTCTATACTGTTTACTTGTCTCAATCCAGAGCACTGTGTGACTTCTGTTTGCTGCCTCATTCCTCTGCTATCTGTATGAGTCACTTCTGACTAGCTTTCCTGACACCAAGAGATATAATGGTGGCATGGGAGGGAGCTTCAGCACACAGTCTGTAATTGACAGCCTCAGCTCTGTTGCTGTGTGAAGGGGGATTTGTCCCTTCCCTCCAATCAGCTCTCAGAGCTCTTCTCACTGAGCTCTGCAGAATGTAACTTTAGTTCCCTGCCCCCTGCTTTCTGAAAGGTCAAACAAGCTTTAAAAGTCCTGCACTTTTAACAGCTCTGTATAAGAGAGGACTTAGATAAACAGGTGACACTTATGTAGGAGGATTTGCTTTAACTTTGCATATCAACTGAGTCTCTCATATCAGTGGGTATGTGTAAGCGCTTACAACCCCTTGATTTGGGTGAACAAATACCCCCTGGTTCCTCTTATATTTTTACAGTATATTTATACTGTTCCTGTGTTAATAAAGGAAAAAAGCAAATAAAAACTTTGCAAATCCATCCCTAAGCCTGTTAATGTCTCTGCAACTCAGGGATTGCTATAAATTAAATGCATTTGCAAAAACTCTAAATATTTAATGGGTACTACTGGGGCTTTTGTCAACTGCATCAATTGCAAAATAAGGTAGACTGGAGTATGGCTGACCTGAATTTTACTAAGAGAAAACCTAAGCATCATCTGTGGCAGCAGAGAATGGATGACAAGCTACCCTATCGTAGCATTTAAGAGGCAGGAAATGTCTGCTGATTGGGAAACCTGCCATCTTGGAAAGTATAGAAATAAAGGTAATGTCTAGTGATTAAAGGAGCTTCATAATGACATTCTAGATGAAAAATGGTGAGGCCGTTCTCCAGACATTGATGACAGAAGAGAGCAAGGGTAATAATGACATTGGTACAATGATATATAGGGCAGTGCAGGCTAGGTAGACTCATCGATCATCTGCGTTTCAATAGCTTGAATTAGATATGTTGTCCATAGTAACAAATAAGAACACCTGCTTTTGTTGTCCAATCAGCATGTCATCTTAAATTTAACAGTCTGTTCCAGGAAAAAGCTCAATGTACCTTTTTTTATGATTGTAAAAATCACCGCAACATTTTAAGTATTGGCATCTATGCTTGGCTAGCTATGTCAGATACATATGTTAAGTTTAACCGATGTTAGAGAAATCTGCAATGAATGTTTGAAATAAGTAGTTTATTAATTTATACGATTGTTGGTTTTGCAGAGAGTTTCTATTTTTCCGTGGATCAGTACAGATCAAAATAACAGTGATTTTTTTCATTTTTATTGTTTCCTTGTCCTTAGGCTCATTGCCGCATAAAATATTTGAAGGCCATGACTGCAGCGTGACCAGCTTACTTTATCCTCATGCATGTTCAGAGAAGTTTGATCCAAGCTGGCTTATTTCTGGTGATCAGAATTCATCTGTAATCTGGAGAGATGTGTTCACAGGGGAAATATTCCACAAATTCATATTACAGGCTGGTGCAATCCTTAAACTGCTAGTTCCCCCAACTGACTACAAAGTAAGAATGTTAGCCATGGTGCAATTTCATTAACTAGTGTATTATGATATACCATGTATACAAAAAGGTGATATATATTTACTTTGTGAATCCAAAACTTGTATTTATATACTGTGACATATATTATATTTTCAGAACATTGCTAGATTCCTTGCTGTGATATTCTGTTTTAATTATTGATCTGTGCACTTTTGTTTTGGCTCGGTTAAAAATAATTTAAAAAGACAGCTTTAGGTCAGCTAAAGTTGACATTTAAAAAAAATGCCTGACCTTTTGAATAAAATACATAGAACTCTGACAGACAGTCAGCATGCAGCACAAAAGTCTCTATCCTGCAGTGGGAAAAAACTACTATAACTGTATAGCTGCTGCTTGTCTAAGGAAAGAAATATTTTTTGCATTGATGTTTTTCTTGTATTCACATAAAATACAAGATAAAATCTATCTCTCTCTCTCTATCTATCTATCTATCTATCTATCTATCTATCTATCTATCTATCTATCTATCTATCTATCTATCTATCTATCTATCTATCTATCTATCTATCTATCTATCTATCTATCTATCTATCTATCTATCTATCTATCTATCTATCTATCTATCTATCTATCTATCTATCTATCTATCTATCTATCTATCTATCTATCTATCTATCTATCTATCTATCTATCTATCTATCTATCTATCTATCTATCTATCTATCTATCTATCTGTCTATCTGTCTATCTGTCTATCTGTCTATCTGTCTATCTGTCTATCTGTCTATCTATCTATCGAATAAGTCACACCATACAAAAAAAATACATCAGTTCACCTATTAAAGATTCACAGTGCTGGAGGTAAAAGTAAATAGACCCTTGAATTTAATAGCTGGGTAAACCTCCTTTGGCAGCAATGACTTCAAGCAAGCACATTTGGTCATTTTGGATCAGACCTTCACAACCTTACAGTAGGAGGAATTTTTGACCATTCCTCTTTACAAAACTGCTTCAAATCAGACACATTTGTAGGATGTCTGGTGTAAAGTGTTCTCTTGAGGACTTTCCACAGCATCTCTATGGGGTTAAAATGATACTGAACAAAAGTGTCATTATCCATTATTTATTCACATAAATCATACTGTATATATCATGCTTCTGTGTTTTTTTTTTTTTTTTTTAATCCTCTACGTGCCTTATTCCTGCAGCACTATTGTGTGGTCACTTTCCCTGTTCTTTGGTACCTGCAGGGAAAGATCTTTGGGAGGGGGTTTTATTATTTTGCTGATGTATCCTCTCTGTGTCTATCTATCTGTGCATCAATGCATTAGTGATTGTTCACAATCAATAAATATGCAAATACAATGGTGTATAAATAAATAAATAAATATTGGCATTCATTGGGCTAAAAAAGTCCTTAAAGTGCTCTGTGCGACTGTGCAAATCTAAATCTTCAGCAATCTTGGATTAGATGGGAACCTCCACCACAAACACCTCCACCCAGTGGTCAGATGATATACTCCTTACCAGAATGCGATGACCCCTTAATTACAGGGGGTCAAACCCGGCATATCACTCCACATTGGCTCAAGGTTATCCTCATCACTGTTATCGCCTCAAAGAATTTTGCCCGAATGCTTTAACAAGGTTCCGGATCTCCGGACATTAAGGTGCAAAGAAAGATAAAGAAAACTCCAATAGTGTAATACCGTTTGATACTGGATTTAATAAAAGATATATTGCACTTACATCATAGCGGTGTTTAAGCGCCTGTAGTACAAAGTAAACAGCTGGTCTGGTGGATGGGACGCCGCTCTCGCTCCACGCCTCACCTCACCGGAACTCTACGGTCTCACGCTACTACAGGCGCTTAAACACCGCTATGATGTAAGTGCAATATATCTTTTATTAAATCCAGTATCAAACGGTATTACACTATTGGAGTTTTCTTTATCTTTCTTTGCACCTTAATGTCCGGAGATCCGGAACCTTGTTAAAGCATTCGGGCAAAATTCTTTGAGGCGATAACAGTGATGAGGATAACCTTGAGCCAATGTGGAGTGATATGCCGGGTTTGACCCCCTGTAATTAAGGGGTCATCGCATTCTGGTAAGGAGTATATCATCTGACCACTGGGTGGAGGTGTTTGTGGTGGAGGTTCCCATCTAATCCAAGATTGCTGAAGATTTAGATTTGCACAGTCGCACAGAGCACTTTAAGGACTTTTTTAGCCCAATGAATGCCAATATTTATTTATTTATTTATACACCATTGTATTTGCATATTTATTGATTGTGAACAATCACTAATGCATTGATGCACTTATAGCACTTTTTATTAATGCACCTATAGCACTTTTAATGCTGAGCGCAGTTATCACCTTTGCTATTAATTATTCACGTTCTTACGTTTAGATTGCAGCTCGCAGTGTGGAAGCAATTCCCGGAAGTTAATTTATTATAATTTATAATTAATTTATAATTTATCTCACTAATTGAATGAGAAGTCCCTGGTGTCAAATAATATCCTTTGCGCAGGTCTTTTTGGTTAGCACCATTTTTTTCATTATCTATCTATCTATCTATCTATCTACAAGCCCGATTCCAAAAAAGTTGGGACACTATACAAATTGTGAATAAAAACAGAATACAATGATGTGGAAGTTTCAAATGTCAATATTTTATTCAGAATACAACACATATGACATATCAAATGTTTAAACTGAAAAAATGTATAATTTTAAGGGAAAAATAAGTTGATTTTAAATTTCATGGCATCCACACGTCTCAAAAAAGTTGGGACAAGGCCATGTTTACCATGGTGTGGCATCCCCTCTTCTTTTTATAACAGTCTGCAAACGTCTGGGGACTGAAGAGACAAGTTGCTCAAGTTTAGGAATAGGAATGTTGTCCCATTCTTGTCTAATACAGGCTTCTAGTTGCTCAAATGTCTTTGTTCTTCTTTGTCACATCTTCCTCTTTTCTTTTTTTTTTTCCAAATACATTTTCCTCTTTATGATATGCCAAATGTTTTCTATGGGTAAAAGATCTGGACTGCAGGCTGGCCATTTCAGTACCCGGATCCTTCTTCTACGCAGCCATGATGTTGTAATTGATGCAGTATGTGGTCTGGCATTGTCATGTTGGAAAATGCAAGGTCTTCCCTGAAAGAGACAACGTCTGGATGGAAGCATATGTTGTTCTAGAACTTGGATATACCTTTCAGCATTGATGGCGCCTTTCCAGATGTGTAAGCTGACCATGCCACACATACTCATGCAACCCCATACCATCAGTGATGCAGGCTCCTGATCTGAGCGTTGATAACAACTTTGTCCTTGTCCTCTTTAGTCTGGATGACATGGCGTCACAGTTTTCCAAAAAGAACTTCCAATTTTGATTCGTCTGACCACAGAACAGTTTTCCACTTTGCCACAGTCCATTTTAAATGAGCCTTGGCCCAGAGAAAACGCCTGCGCTAATGGATCATGTTTAGATATGACTTCTTTTTTGGCATATAGAGTTTTAGCTGGCAACGGAGAATGGCACGGTGGATTGTGTTAACCGACAATATTTTCTGAAGTATTCCTGAGCTTTCCTGTGATTTCCATTACAGTAGCATTCCTGTATGTGATGCAGTGCCGTCTAAGGGCCCGAAGATCATGGGCATCCAGTATGGTTTTCCGGCCTTGATCCTTACGCACAGAGATTGTTCCAGATTCTCTGAATCTTTGGATGATATTATGCACTGTAGATGATGATAACTTCAAACTCTTTGCAATTTTTCTCTGAGAAACTCCTTTCTGATATTTATCTATTTTTGCCGCAGCATTGGGGGAATTGGTAATCCTCTGCCCATCTTGACTTCTGAGAGACACTGACACTCTGAGAGGCTCTTTTTATACCCAATCATGTTGCCAATTGACCTAATAAGTTGCAAATTGGTCCTCCAGCTGTTCCTTAAATGTACATTTAACTTTTTGGCCTCTTATTGCTACCTGTCCCAATTTTTTTTGGAATGCGTAGCTCTCATGAAATCCAAAATGAGCCAATATTTGGCATGACATTTTAAAATGTCTCACTTTCAACATTTTATATGTTATCTATATTATATTGTGAATAAAATATAAGTTTATGAGATTTGTACAATTTTTTTGGAATTGGGTTCTATCTATCTGTCTGTCTGTCTGTCTGTCTGTCTGTCTGTCTGTCTGTCTGTCTGTCTGTCTGTCTGTCTGTCTGTCTGTCTGTCTGTCTGTCTGTCTGTCTATCTATCTATCTATCTATCTATCTATCTATCTATCTATCTATCTATCTATCTGTCTATCTGTCTGTCTGTCTATCTATCTATCTATCTATCGAATAAGTCACACCATACAAAAAAAATACATCAGTTCACCTATTAAAGATTCACAGTGCTGGAGGTAAAAGTAAATAGACCCTTGAATTTAATAGCTGGGTAAACCTCCTTTGGCAGCAATGACTTCAAGCAAGCACATTTGGTCATTTTGGATCAGACCTTCACAACCTTACAGTAGGAGGAATTTTTGACCATTCCTCTTTACAAAACTGCTTCAAATCAGACACATTTGTAGGATGTCTGGTGTAAAGTGTTCTCTTGAGGACTTTCCACAGCATCTCTATGGGGTTAAAATGATACTGAACAAAAGTGTCATTATCCATTATTTATTCACATAAATCATACTGTATATATCATGCTTCTGTGTTTTTTTTTTTTTTTTAATCCTCTACGTGCCTTATTCCTGCAGCACTATTGTGTGGTCACTTTCCCTGTTCTTTGGTACCTGCAGGGAAAGATCTTTGGGAGGGGGTTTTATTATTTTGCTGATGTATCCTCTCTGTGTCTGGCCAGTCCTGATTGGTGCTGTGCCTATCACATGACTGAAAAAAAAAACTGTTTCAAGAGAACAATTAACCATTTAAGCCCCGGAAGATTTTACCCCCTTCCTGAGCAGGCCCTATTTTGCAATTCGGCACTGCGTGAATTTAACGGACAATTGCGCGGTCGTGCGACGCTGTACCCAAATGAAATTGACGTCCTTTTTTTCACACAAATAGAGATTTCTTTTGGTGGTATTTGATCACCTGTGCGATTTTTACTTTTTGCGCTATAAACAAAAAAAAAAGAGCGACAATTTTGAAAAAAAAAAGAACAATATTTTTCACATGAAATTCCCCCCCAAAAAAATGTAAAAATCTAATTTTTTTAACATTTTAGGCCAATTTGTTTTCTGCTACATATGTTTGGTAAAAAAAATTGCAATAAGCGTATTTTGATTGGTTTGCGCAAAAGTTATTGCGTTTACTAACTAAGGGAAAGATTTCTGTCATTTTTGGTGTTTTTTTTTTAACGAGTAATGGCGGCGATCTGAAATTTTTTTTTTGCGGGACTGCGACATTGCGGAGGACAGATCGGACCCTTCACTGACATTTTTGACACTTTTGGGGGTACCAGTGACATTACTACAGTAATCAGTGCTATACATATGCACTGTTACTGTAAAAATGACATTGGCAGGGAAGGGGTTAACTTTATTGGTGATGCAGGGGTTAAGTTTGTCCCTAGGGGCGTGCTTCTAACTGTAAAGGGGTGTGGCTAGTGATGTAACCACAGAGACATACGATCCTACATAGCAGGATCGTATGATCTCTGCAGTTAGATAAGGGAGAATGACAGGCGGCTTTGTTTACATCAGCCGCCTGCCTTTCTCCCTCTCCACGGGGAGATCGCGAGTGACCGGCAGACATCGGGTCCGCTGGTCACACGCGCAGACTTGTTAGGGAACGAGCAGGGGCGGGAGTGCGCCTCTGGCGGCGCGTGCTTGCCCTCTAGAGGCTCTCAGGCTAGCGACGTAATACTACGTCACTTTGCCTGTACGGGGCTGACCGCGGCAGTAAATGTACTTGCGGCGGTCGGCAAGTGGTTAAAACTTGATTATAAATATAAAAAAAATGTTTTACAGATCCCTATAAATCCTTATTGAACGTCAAATTATGAACATTTTAGCGCATTAATATGGTGTAGGCAGAAGAAGATTCAGTCAACATCTGCATCCAAGTCTCTTTTTTTACTTTAGAGATATTAGCAATTATATTACATATATAATACTGACTTATATTAAAACTAAGCATTTTGTGAGTTTCCTAGTAAATGTAATCAATCAGCATATTATACCCTGCCCCCATAGTGTTTAGCAATAGAAGGACATGTTGGAGGGGGAAGGGAGGTGAATGTCATTTACCACTGTGTCTATGCCCACAAGTGTAACTATATAGTCACGTGGACTTCACAGATAAAAAAAAAGGAGGAAATGAACAGCTTAGAAGGGAAATTAAATTGAGCATGCTTTGTGGAGGACACCAGCTGGTCTACACAATTTCAGCCTGCAATGGGGACAAAGAGATGATGGGAGGGACAATTGAAGACCGGATCAACCATGTATATTTCACTTTACATAAAACAAATGCTTTAGTGGCTTTGTGAGTATAAACACTCTGTTATATAGCATGTAATGAGTTATAGTCAGGGTTTGATGACACTTTAAGAACTGGGCCTCTCTAAAACACACATTTTCTATCTCATTTTTCACATTCACTATCTCTCCAGAAAAGTTCAACATCTGTTTAATCAGTCCACAAAACATTATCCCAGTTGCCTTGCTGTTTTCCAAGATGCTCTTTTTTTTTGGGGGGGGGGGGGGCAGTGGCTTCCTCCATGGTGCCTTGCCATGGACACCCTGTCTGTTCAAAGAGTTACATATGGTAGACTCATAAACAGGGATGTTTGGCAGTTCTAGTGATGTCTTCAAGCCTTTAGCTGTGACTCATGGGTTCTTCTTTGCCTTACTGAGAATTCTACATTGTGCCTTAGAAGGTAAATCTCCATTGATAAACAGTTTGTCTACCTGTCGTCTGTTGGATGCCTAAATACTTCAGAAAGCTCCTTTTTGAGAGGTGTGGTTCAAATGTTTGAGTGTTTTTTTATCAATCAAAGTACATTGTAGCTCCAACCCACGCTTCTAAACAATTTTCATGAACTGGATTTCTTTAGATGCCTTTAAACGTATCTCACAAAAAATCTAATCTCTGATGCAGAGGATACCTTGAAATGTCACTTGTAACTTAATGCAGGGAATAACAGTGAACCATTCACCAAATAAAAATTGTGCGGGAGTTCTGTGCAATGATAATAGTTTCCCATGTTACAAATAATGTTTTAGGCTTCATGAACACAGGGTGTTAAAAACACAGTTGTTAAATGCCCCTCCATGTTAGCCTATGGAGGAGATTTTCTAAAACTGTTGCACACAGAATTTGGTGCAGCTGTGAATAGTAACCATTCAGTTTCTATGTTTTTTTCTCAACGCTGAATTGCACAAGATGAATTTAGAAGCTGATTGGCTACCAGTTACAGCTGCACCAAGATCTGTGTGCAACAGTATATATATATATATATATATATATATATATATATATATATAGTGAAATCATCAATATAAGGCAATTTCTAAACTAGCCGCAGTCTTTCCATTCACCTGCATATCAGACAAGGTAATATATCTGAAGTGTGCAAAAACCACAGCAAGCAAGTTCTTCATTTTAAGTACAGATTATAGAATAAGATATATAAATTGGGGCTGTATTTATACTGAATTATTATGACATGTTCTCATTTATACAGAAACCAATTCTTACATTTTGGATAGAGATCAAAAGGTATGCATAGAAAATATTTACTTTGGGTTCTGGGTTACACCAGTTTTGAAGGGACCCTTGTGTTTGTAATACTCTTCTATTTACTCCTGTATTAGATAAGTGGTCAGCTATCAGGGTCTTTGCTGATAGTAGAAGAGCAATGACAAAGAACTAAGTATAAAATGCGGTAATTTATAACAAGCCATCAGGTTTTAGTCTGCCGTAGTCCAACCAATGAAAGACATATTTTATTTGTTCTATGTTACTGAATTGTTTTGTTTTTTTTATATTGAATGAATGGGACAAAAGAAATTAATATTTACAATTTTCTCAGATAAAGATTTCTCATTAAAAACATTACTCTTCTTGTGTTCTTCATACATAGGTAAAATTGTTCCAGACCATCTATTGCGTCTGCAGTGATAATTCAGTGGCACTTCTGAATCTGCAGGATCGAATATGTTTTTTCCATGCCAGAAAACATCTATTTCCTGTGAAGACCATGAAATGGCACCCTGTGGAAGAGGCTTTGGTTGTTGGTTGTGAAGATGGTTCAGTTTACGTTTGGGAGATAGAAACCGGTAATCCCATATATATGCAATATATTTAAAGTAAACCTGTGATTGAAATTTATACTTCACAGGATTTAATATGGCACATATCAACATTAATAAATAACATTTTTATTTTAAGTAAAAAATAGATACCTCGTCCTAGTCCTCCACATATTGCATTGAAGTGATTGCTTTACCAGGTGCTTACTTTAGGTGTGGTAAGCTATTCAACTAAATATACCCTTTAAAGTGCACCAATCCAGAATATAGATATTAACAAGTTTGCCTCCAGAGCATTTTTTTTTTATTTTTGAACACATGGTAAAATATGCAATTTTGAGAATTGCTTAAAAAAACCCAAAACATTATAAATGCTTTCCTAAAGCAGAGACTCTGTAGAATAAAGATGGTATTTGCAATTTTTATATGTCACATTATAACAAGGGGTAACAGGGAGGCACAACAAAGGCTCTAGAGTCAGGCTTCAGTTGGTTTCTAACAGCTTAGAAACACCTGCTTGGTGTTAGTACTTGATGCCTGGCAGCCTGGCAAAATTCTGATGCAAGGGAAAGTAATAAGGGAAGAGCTAAGATTTCAATGCCTGTGTTGTTGAAAATGTGTTTCCTGCAAGTATTTATAGATATAAACATTAATTTGGACTTGTTTTAAAGTGCTACTATTGCTCGTTCAGAATAAGTAAAAACTTTAGGGTGCACAATCTGCCCATGGGTTTACTTCAAGGCCCAGTGTTGAAGGTTTTTTTTGGAGGGATTAGTGACTTTTAGGGATTCAGAATGCATGCCCAATGTTCTCTTTTCCCAACTCAGTTATGTATATGTGGCCAAAAAATGCCCCCCCCCCCAAAAAAAAAAATTACTGAGAGAAAATATCAGTTTTAGAATTTGAAACTGGAGATGCTCAATTTTTTTGCAGGTATTCTTTTTATTGTAAAGAATTATGGCAAAAGATTTGTTGGTCCTTCTTCTCCTATGGATCACAGGAGTGCAGTTCGTTCTACACTCCTGTGACCTGTTTTCAGCCATCAGCAAAAAAAAGCACGCTGCTGGCTGATGTCACTTTACAGTCTGGATCCACCCAGATGGCTGGCTCAGCCTCTCAACGAGCCACTGGGAGACTGAGCCAGCTGCTCCCGCCCCCTCCACAGCCCAGCACTCCAGTGAGAGCTGGAGGGTCAGAGAAGAAAGCCGTTGCCGGAAAGTCCCTGGCTCTCTGCTCACTGAAGGCTGAGAACTGAGTACTTAGTTCTCAGTCTTAGAAGCACTGGGGCACAAATGCAGCATCAAACTGATGCTGCTTCCACCTTTAAAGAACCTCCATACTTCTCTTTTAAACTTTAGTAAAGAGGCTTTGGGAGTAGTGTTGAGCGAACACGGACTGTATTATTCGTGTTCGTACCGAATAATTGGATTTTTTTTACCCGAACACGGACACGGACACTTTACTGTATGTTCGGGTAAAAATCCGTGTTCGGTCGTTTTATTTCCGGGTTTTGCATGCTTTGGCGCTCTTTTCATGGCGGGCTTTCAACAGCCAATCAACAATCGTTTAACTGGTGTGCCTTAAGCCATCCCAGCCATGCCTGCAAATGTCTTAGTAGCTGTGATTGGCCGTCTGAAGCATGTGACCAAGTCTTTATAAGTTCGAGGCAGCCGCCGCAGCAGCGTCATTCTGCTGCTTAGCTAAGGGACAGAGCACACATCAATGTGCTGGCTGCTGATTAGGGAAAGATAGGCAGGAAAAAACCATTTGTGTCCGGATAGAATTGAGGGACAGGTCGGAGTGTTTAGGCAGGGCGAGTTGTAGGCATTTTAGGGATAGAGTCTGCTGAATTATAGGGTCAGTGTCTTCTACAAACTACAATCGATATTGCTGTGTGGGGGGTGGGGTGAATCTGCACTCAATCCTGATCTACGATCTCTTCTCAATCCTGTTAGGGACAGAGTCTGCTGAATTTTAGGGAAACTGTGTTCTACAAACTACAATCGATATTGCTGTGTGGTGTGGGATTGGAGATAGGCAGGTGTCAGTGATCCACATCCATTTTTCTGTGTGTGAGCTGCAGTGAACACAATCTTTTTGGGCTGCAGTGAACACAATCTTTTTGGGCTGCAGTGAACACAATCTTTTTGGGCTGCAGTGAACACAATCTTTTTGGGCTGCAGTGAACACAATCTTTTTGGGGTGCAGTGAACAAAATCTTTTTGGGGTGCAGTGAACACAATCCTTTTTGGTGTGCAGTGAACACAATCTTTGTGGGGTGCAGTGAACAAAATCCTTTGTGGGGTGCAGTGAACACAATCTTTTTGGGGTGCAGTGAACAAAATCCTTTTTGGGGTGCAGTGAACAACATCCTTTTTGGGGTGCAGTGAACACAATCTTTTTGGGGTGCAGTGAACAAAATCCTTTGTGGGGTGCAGTGAACACAATCTTTTTGGGGTGCAGTGAACACAATCTTTTTGGGGTGGAGTGAACAACATCCTTTTTGGGGTGCAGTGAACAAAATCCTTTTTGGGGTGCAGTGAACAAAATCATTTTTGGGGTGCAGTGAACACAATCTTTTTGGGGTGCAGTGAACACAATCTTTGTGGGGTGCAGTGAACACAATCTTTTTGGGGTGGAGTGAACAACATCCTTTTTGGGGTGCAGTGAACAACATCCTTTTTGGGGTGCAGTGAACACAATCTTTTTGGGGTGCAGTGAACACAATCTTTGTGGGGTACAGTGAACAGAATCTTTGTGGGGTGCAGTGAACACAATCTTTGGGGGGTACAGTGAACACAATCTTTTTGGGGTGCAGTGAACACAATCTTTGTGGGGTGCAGTGAACACAATCTTTTTGGGGTGGAGTGAACAAAATCATTTTTGGGGTGCAGTGAACAACATCCTTTTTGGGGTGCAGTGAACACAATCTTTTTGGGGTGCAGTGAACAAAATCCTTTGTGGGGTGCAGTGAACACAATCTTTGGGGGGGTACAGTGAACACAATCTTTTTGGGGTGCAGTGAACACAATCTTTGTGGGGTACAGTGAACAGAATCTTTGTGGGGTGCAGTGAACACAATCTTTGGGGGGTACAGTGAACACAATCTTTTTGGGGTGCAGTGAACACAATCTTTGGGGGGTACAGTGAACACAATCTTTTTGGGGTGCAGTGAACACAATCTTTGTGGGGTGCAGTGAACACAATCTTTGGGGGGGTACAGTGAACACAATCTTTTTGGGGTGCAGTGAACAACATCCTTTTAGGGTGCAGTGAACACAATCTTTGTGGGGTGCAGTGAACAACATCCTTTTAGGGTGCAGTGAACACAATCTTTGTGGGGTACAGTGAACAGAATCTTTGTGGGGTGCAGTGAACACAATCTTTGGGGGGTACAGTGAACACAATCTTTGTGAGGTGCAGTGAACACAATCTTTGTGGGGTGCAGTGAACACAATCATTGTGGGGTGCAGTGAACTCAATCTTTGTGGGGTACAGTGAACACAATCTCATACTTCTGAAGATTTGAGGGTGCTGCCTGTTCCATACTCCCCCTACTCCTCATCTAGCCTTTTAGGGGTACAAACAATAGTAATTGGGGCCTAGTGTGGTTGTGTACGTGTGATATACATACACTTTTTTTGGATCATATTTTCTATTCCGCTATTTAATCAAAAACCTTTGGGGATCAGTTAAATTGGGGGATAGTCTGTGTTGGTACGTGTGAGAGAGATCCACCTTTCCAAGTTGTTGGGGTTCATCTCATACTTCTGAAGGTTTGAGGGTGCTGCCTGTTCCATACCCCCCCTACTCCTCATCTAGCCTTTTAGGGGTACAAACAATAGTAATTGGGGCCTAGTGTGGTTGTGTACGTGTGATATACATACACTTTTTTTGGATCATATTTTCTATTCCGCTATTTAATCAAAAACCTTTGGGGATCAGTTAAATTGGGGGATAGTCTGTGTTGGTACGTGTGAGAGAGATCCACCTTTCCAAGTTGTTGGGGTTCATCTCATACTTCTGAAGGTTTGAGGGTGCTGCCTGTTCCATACCCCCCCTACTCCTCATCTAGCCTTTTAGGGGTACAAACAATAGTAATTGGGGCCCAGTGTGGTTGTGTACGTGTGATATACATACACTTTTTTTGGATCATATTTTCTATTCCGCTATTTAATCAAAAACCTTTGGGGATCAGTTAAATTGGGGGATAGTCTGTGTTGGTACGTGTGAGAGAGATCCACCTTTCCAAGTTGTTGGGGTTCATCTCATACTTCTGAAGGTTTGAGGGTGCTGCCTGTTCCATACCCCCCCTACTCCTCATCTAGCCTTTTAGGGGTACAAACAATAGTAATTGGGGCCCAGTGTGGTTGTGTACGTGTGATATACATACACTTTTTTTGGATCATATTTTCTATTCCGCTATTTAATCAAAAACCTTTGGGGATCAGTTAAATTGGGGGATAGTCTGTGTTGGTACGTGTGAGAGAGATCCACCTTTCCAAGTTGTTGGGGTTCATCTCATACTTCTGAAGGTTTGAGGGTGCTGCCTGTTCCATACCCCCCCTACTCCTCATCTAGCCTTTTAGGGGTACAAACAATAGTAATTGGGGCCTAGTGTGGTTGTGTACGTGTGATATACATACACTTTTTTTGGATCATATTTTCTATTCCGCTATTTAATCAAAAACCTTTGGGGATCAGTTAAATTGGGGGATAGTCTGTGTTGGTACGTGTGAGAGAGATCCACCTTTCCAAGTTGTTGGGGTTCATCTCATACTTCTGAAGGTTTGAGGGTGCTGCCTGTTCCATACTCCCCCTACTCCTAGCCTTTTAGGGGTACAAACAATAGTAATTGGGGCCTAGTGTGGTTGTGTACGTGTGATATACATACACTTTTTTTGGATCATATTTTCTATTCCGCTATTTAATCAAAAACCTTTGGGGATCAGTTAAATTGGGGGATAGTCTGTGTTGGTACGTGTGAGAGAGATCCACCTTTCCAAGTTGTTGGGGTTCATCTCATACTTCTGAAGGTTTGAGGGTGCTGCCTGTTCCATACCCCCCCTACTCCTCATCTAGCCTTTTAGGGGTACAAACAATAGTAATTGGGGCCCAGTGTGGTTGTGTACGTGTGATATACATACACTTTTTTTGGATCATATTTTCTATTCCGCTATTTAATCAAAAACCTTTGGGGATCAGTTAAATTGGGGGATAGTCTGTGTTGGTACGTGTGAGAGAGATCCACCTTTCCAAGTTGTTGGGGTTCATCTCATACTTCTGAAGGTTTGAGGGTGCTGCCTGTTCCATACCCCCCCTACTCCTCATCTAGCCTTTTAGGGGTACAAACAATAGTAATTGGGGCCTAGTGTGGTTGTGTACGTGTGATATACATACACTTTTTTTGGATCATATTTTCTATTCCGCTATTTAATCAAAAACCTTTGGGGATCAGTTAAATTGGGGGATAGTCTGTGTTGGTACGTGTGAGAGAGATCCACCTTTCCAAGTTGTTGGGGTTCATCTCATACTTCTGAAGGTTTGAGGGTGCTGCCTGTTCCATACCCCCCCTACTCCTCATCTAGCCTTTTAGGGGTACAAACAATAGTAATTGGGTCCTAGTGTGGTTGTGTACGTGTGATATACATACACTTTTTTTGGATCATATTTTCTATTCCGCTATTTAATCAAAAACCTTTGGGGATCAGTTAAATTGGGGGATAGTCTGTGTTGGTACGTGTGAGAGAGATCCACCTTTCCAAGTTTTTGGGGTTCATCTCATACTTCTGAAGATTTGAGGGTGCTGCCTGTTCCATACCCCCCCTACTCCTCATCTAGCCTTTTAGGGGTACAAACAATAGTAATTGGGGCCTAGTGTGGTTGTGTACGTGTGATATACATACACTTTTTTTGGATCATATTTTCTATTCCGCTATTTAATCAAAAACCTTTGGGGATCAGTTAAATTGGGGGATAGTCTGTGTTGGTACGTGTGAGAGAGATCCACCTTTCCAAGTTGTTGGGGTTCATCTCATACTTCTGAAGGTTTGAGGGTGCTGCCTGTTCCATACTCCCCCTACTCCTAGCCTTTTAGGGGTACAAACAATAGTAATTGGGGCCTAGTGTGGTTGTGTACGTGTGATATACATACACTTTTTTTGGATCATATTTTCTATTCCGCTATTTAATCAAAAACCTTTGGGGATCAGTTAAATTGGGGGATAGTCTGTGTTGGTACGTGTGAGAGAGATCCACCTTTCCAAGTTGTTGGGGTTCATCTCATACTTCTGAAGGTTTGAGGGTGCTGCCTGTTCCATACCCCCCCTACTCCTCATCTAGCCTTTTAGGGGTACAAACAATAGTAATTGGGGCCTAGTGTGGTTGTGTACGTGTGATATACATACACTTTTTTTGGATCATATTTTCTATTCCGCTATTTAATCAAAAACCTTTGGGGATCAGTTAAATTGGGGGATAGTCTGTGTTGGTACGTGTGAGAGAGATCCACCTTTCCAAGTTGTTGGGGTTCATCTCATACTTCTGAAGGTTTGAGGGTGCTGCCTGTTCCATACTCCCCCTACTCCTCATCTAGCCTTTTAGGGGTACAAACAATAGTAATTGGGGCCCAGTGTGGTTGTGTACGTGTGATATACATACACTTTTTTTGGATCATATTTTCTATTCCGCTATTTAATTTAACTGGGCCTCCATGCGAGACCTGTGTGCCTTGTTGCGCTGTTTTGAGTACTCCACCAACATGGCCAGTGGCAATGACGCCGTTCTCAGCTTAACTATCCCACTTCTATGCCTCCTTGAAAAAACAATTCGGGCGATGATGGAAGAGGATGTGGCACAGGATGAGGAGGAGGAGGAGGATGAAGAGGTAACATTTCCAAGGCTTTCAGGGCAGTCATTCGCAAGGGGCTCCGAGGGTGGGTTCCTGCACACGCAAACGCCAGGGACGCAATTGTCCAGCAGGGGCACAGTTCTGGAGGATGAGGAGGATGAGGAGGAGGAGGAGCTGGAGGAGGAGATGGAACCATGTTCACAGCAGGGTGGCACCCAGGCCAGCTCATGGCCATCACTGGTGCGTGGCTGGGGGGATACAGAGGACACGGACGATACACCTCCCACAGAGGACAGCCTTTCGTTGCCTCTGGGCAGCCTGGCACACATGAGCGATTACATGCTGCAGTGTCTCCACAACGACCACCGAGTTGCCCACATTCTAACTTGTGCTGATTACTGGGTGGCCACGCTGCTGGATCCCCGTTACAAGGACAACGTACCGTCCTTAATTCACTCACTGGAGCGCGATCGCAAGATGCGCGAGTACAAGCGCACGCTGGTAGACGCCATGCTGCTGGCATTCCCATCTGACAGCGGGGCCACAGTGGAAGCACAAGGCAGAGGAGGAGGAGGAGGAGGTCGCCAACGCAACCAGGGCACCGCCAGCACCTCAGAAGGCAGGGTTAGCATGGCCGAAATGTGGAAAAGCTTTGTCAGCACGCCACAACAAACAGCAGCACCAGCAGCTCAGATGGAACGTCTTAGCAGGAGGCAGCATTTTACCAACATGGTGGAGCAGTATGTGTGCACACGCCTACATGTAGTGAATGACGGGTCTGCCCCCTTCAACTTCTGGGTCTCCAAATTGGGCACATGGCCTGAGCTTGCCCTTTACGCCTTGGAGGTGCTGGCGTGCCCTGCAGCCAGTGTATTATCTGAACGGGTATTTAGCACGGCTGGGGGCGTTATAACAGACAAGCGCAGCCGCCTGTCCAGAGACAATGTGGACAAGCTCACGTTCATTAAAATGAACCAGGCATGGATCCCACGGGACTTTTCCGTACCTTATGCAGAATAGCAATGGATACCGACCTTACCCACCCATTGTTCCATTTTTGCTCTTTCTCACTCTTTTGGGGTGTACCCTCATTTAAAATTTTTGAAAAGAAGCAGTGTTGGCTACCTCGTCCTCCTCCTCAGGGCCAGATTAATGTAGGGGCTATTGGAGCTGCAGCTCCAGGCCCCTACCTTTTATATAGGCCCCGGGTTGGCCATATTCACTGTTACCGCTCTTCTGTCACTTGTAAACACAGAAGTCTGGCTTCTATGCTCGCTTCCCCAGGCAGCACCCTCAGAACCTCCCCACACAGCGTGAAGGCCGGACAAGGAGGGACAGTTGGCGATGCATGGATGTGTTTATGGGCTTCAGAGACAGCATCCCATGTTGAATTAGGCATGCATGGCTGCACCCTTCCTCCTCTGGGTGCATGGCAAGGCACGGCCCTTAAGGCCCTTCAAAATCCTCAGCACCAAGCCCATGATGCTGTTAATCCGGCCCTGGTCCTCCTCCACCGCCGCTTCCACCTACACCGCCCATAGGTGTGCGCAGCCTATTGCATTAAGGTGTGCACCCCAAAGTTGAAATACACATGCATGTGTTTGCCAGCAGGGAGAGTAATGTATCGGGGCCATGTACCTGTAGGCAAGGAGAAATAGAGCAGAGCAGGTCCCAGGGAGATCTTTCCCATCTCCTCACTGGCAATGCTATGTGCCCTAGGTGATTAGGGTGTGCCCAGGCACACCCAGCACACCCTGTGTGCACGCCTATGTCACCGCCACATCCACCACCACCTCAACCTCCCTCCTACTCCATATGGGCCTCGTCCTTCAGAGATGAAGAAGAACATTGTTTTATTTTTCTGTTTTTTTTTGTTGTTTTAAGTTATTTCCCTATCCACATTTGTTTGCAGAGCACTTGCCATGCTCTTAATTACGTTTTGCTGCCATTTGCAGCACTCTAGCCCTTTCCTTTGGTGTTTTAGAGCCATTTTAGTGCCTTAAAGTTCGGGTCCCCATTGACTTCAATGGGGTTCGGTGTCCGGGAAAAGTTCGGTAAAAGTCCGGGACACGGACCCGGACTTTTTTTTAAAGTTCGGCCGAACCCGTCGAACACGGACATCTAGGTGTCCGCTCAACCCTATTTGGGAGCTAACATTAAAACAACAATGACATCACGAGCATGACTACCTTTTTAGTATACCACAACCTAAATGTGTACAAAAGTGTTAAACTATATTCTGTGCATCATCTGGATTCTAGTGTTCTTGTAATATTAGTATAATATTCTCAAACTCCTCCTTAATAAATGTGTGAACATATAAAACATAAAAAACTTGTATTTATTTATTCCTAATACAAAGAGATTGTATATGGTAATTAAAGTAGTATTAAACCCCTTTTTTTATGTACCAGGTAATGTCAAGAAGTGTAATATTACCCAGTACATTTTTTCTTTTTTTTTTAACTCTTTTTATTGAAGGAGATAAAACATGTGGTACAATAAACAAGGCATTTAAGAGCAACTGCCTTGCGGGCCAAGAATAATGTCTCCATTAGCATAGTTCTAGTATGTCGCGGCCACTGTTCCTCATCCAGTACCCCCAACAAACAAATCAGTGGGGTGCATGGGACTGGGACAGACAGGACCGTAGACAGTACATTGGTCACCCATTTCCAAAATCTAGCTATGACCGGAAACAGCCACATGACATGGGCGAAGTCCGCTCGCGGGCAAGTACGTATGGTACATGTAGGAGCTGGCAATCGGTGCATGGCGTGCAGCCTGACCGGGGTCAAATAGGATTGATGCAGCATGTATAGATGGATAAATTTATTGTTAACCACTGGAGATGCTGAGAGATGAGAGGTGCATGCCTCCTCCCAATCCTCATCAGACAAATCAGGGTTAACTTGCTGCCATTTATTGTTGACTGTCAGTGAGGTTTTATTAATTGTAGCGGATATCAAGTGTAGGTAAATTATGGAGATAAGCCCCCTGGGCCCCGGGGACCGCAAAATTCCTATCAGCGGGTAATCAGAGAGGTCAACGTCATTAGTCCCAAACTTGGAGTGAAGTGTATGGCGAAGCTGGAGGTATCTATAGAAGGCAGTACGAGGAAGATCACACCTACCCTGCAGGGCTTGAAAAGAGATTAAAACATTCTCCTTGTATATATCCCCCAAGGTAATAACTCACTTAATTTCCCAGAATCAAAAATTGACAAACGATTGAAGACTGGGGAACATTGGGTTATGCCAAAAAGGCAGAGCTGAGTAAATGTCTCCAAAGTCAGCAATCTTCTTAGCCTCCCGCCACACCGCTCTGCCTATGGTAAGCAATGGAATGAGGCGACCCCCCAGAGTCCTGGCCGGGGCCTCCAAAGCCAGCAGCAAGTCCCCCAGCCCGAGCACCTGTGTAAGGTATGACTCAACCACAGACGGGGTGGTCAGAACCAACCAATCCGTCAGGTGGCGCAACTGTCCCGCTAAATAATAGTAGTACAAATTGGGCAGTGCCATACCTGCCTCCACTTTGGTGCGCTGTAAAATAGAAAGCTTAAGTTTATGTCTAGTATTAGCCCAAACAAAAGAGACAAAGAGCGAGTCCAGGGATTTAAAAAACAATTTAAGGATCGATATAGGGACATGGGAGGTCACATATAGACAATTAGGAAGTAAAATCATCTTAATAAGATTGTTCTTGCCTGCCACTGACAGTCTAGTCCACACTCCAAGCTTGTGCTTGATCATCTGCATCAACGGGTCTAAATTTGCCTTCAGAGCATTAGACGAGGACAAGGTAATAATGATCCCCAGGCATTTATATGAGGACACTATATGGAGGGAGCTTGGGGGGTCCCCCAAAACCAGGGACCGTGGATCAAAAGGCATCAACGCTGACTTTTGACAATTAATTTTCAGACCAGAGTAGGTGCCAAAACCATCAATTATTTGCATCGCTGCCTGTAGTGAAGTGGAGATGTCCCAAAAAAACAGAATAAGATCATCCGCATAAAGACCGATAATATCAGTTCTATCACCCATGGTAATACCTTTTAGGAGAGGAGACTGCTGAAATCTCAGTGCCAGGGTCTCAAAAGCCACTGCAAATAATAATGGGGATAAAGGAAGTACATTTTTTTTAAATATCTGTAGCCTAACAGAAAGTACCCTTCCTACTCACTACCTCTGGCCCTAGGTCCTGAGCACTGCTTCCTCCAAAGAGTGCTGTTCCCCTTGCCTTTCATTAGCACAGTGCATTCAGGGTGGGACAGGCTCTTGCCACTGTCAATAAGAAGCTGGATGGAGGAGAAGGGATGTGGCTTGCTGCCAGTGCTATTCCTTTCTATATGTAAGGAGGCTCACCCACAGAGCCAGTGGGGAGCAGGCATGGAAAGTTGACTCCATGGGTCCCTATAAGGGAATGGAGCTACCTGCAGACAGGAACCTAAAAAGAGGCATTTTTTACAGAGGACTGGAAAGCAGCCACAGCAATTGTTTTTAAATAAGAGTTTTGTATCGCTTTTAGGAAAGATTCTCTGCCTGTGTACTTCTATATAGATTCCAAAAAAGGACTAGGTGTGCATCAGGTGTGTGTAAAGGAAGACACATGGTGGAGGCTGGGCAGGTGTTTGGATGTTCCAAATTACAATATATGCACTTGGGCAGTCATTTTATGCTTGTTGTAAGCTTTTCAGGTTGGCTTGGCCTCCACCTCTCCTACCCTCCATACACGTAAAGGGGTAAGTTAAGAGCACACTCAGAGTCTAAATATAGTTTAACATGAGTGTGGTTGACTCATGCCTGTACATCTCGGTCCCTCCTATGTCTATGGAAAGCTTTACTACAGGCAGGCTAATAAAAACTGACTGCTGACTGGCTACTATACACCCACAGTCTTCAGACATGCTAGTGCATATATCCAACAGCCTCTTAATGAAAAAAATAGTATGTGCACTGTTACACCAATAAAGAATAAATGAAATTAAATCATGTACAGCCAGAAATAATAAGGTAAGCATGAATATTATACTTTCAAGGCTTTTCACTAGAACAAAAGCTGGCCAGTTTGCACCTAGATCTGCTTGTCATAAGCAGTATCTGTCAGATGCTCCATTTGACCTTTGTAGTTAGTGATTCTGTCTGTCTTCTGGACTTGCTCTCTGCCATAACTGCTCTTAGCGTAATTGTTTGTTTGTTCAGTGACAATGAGTGGCAGATTGAGTCAGCTAAGATGGGTACGGTATTTTCAAGAGCAAGATAAAAATCAGCTTTTTTTTTCTCTCCTACCGAGGAATTTAAAATTAATTGGCTTTGAGCTACTCTGGGAATTAATACAACCCCAATTCTAGCAGATTCATATCTATTCTAGAAGGGGTAAATAATGAATTATGATTCTGCTAACTGTGGTTCAGGTTTTCCTGGCTAACTTATAAGGAACTCCAATGCAAACTGGGCTTTTCCTGATCTAATAAGAAAAAAAATAAGAATAAAAATTGGAAAATATATTTACTAATATTCTCATTTTTGTATGAAATTGTACTTGCTTTATTGCTCTTCTTTTGTCAATTAAATTGGTTAAAATGTTCTCATTTGAAAACTTCTTGTGATCATCCGTGATCGGAATGCGAAACCAATTACATATTAATAAATGTTTGAATAAGTTGTATTTTAAAAATTGTTTAGACATGTCATTCGCACACCATGTACTACTTCTAATACATCTTCTCATCGGCCATAAGTTACCTTTTTGAAGTCTATGCTATGATAATGTATAACTCCTACCACACTGACGATTACTTGCCGAATGTCATCTATTCTCCTTATTGTATATGACTCTGCACTCTGAGATCTCTGTCATGTTGACACCCTTTTTGTACTCTTAGATAAATTTGAGAAAATTCCAATAACATTTTTTGAAAATACATTTCTCAGTTATTTGTTGGCTTATAGCAAATGACAACAGTTTGTCAACAGCTCCGTCAAAGATTTAATGAAAGGAGTTTTTATCTTTTTTTTTTTTTTTTCCCTAAAAGATTTTATTGAGAAAAGTGGCAGTATGCAGAAACAGGCAATATAAGTTATACAAGTATAAACAAGTAGTAGATTACAACATTTCACATGCACAAGAATGGTCATATAATTGACAACAACACTAGTCATAAAGCCTAGACTGACAATTATGAGGAAACAAATAGGAACATGATGTTACTGTTATAGAACATAGTTGAACATGTCTTAAAATGAGAAGACCTTCTGCTTAGGCATCTCCTATTAATCTGAAAGATATAACAAGTTTTCCGTTTAATGTTTTTTTTTGGGGGGGGGGGGGTAATTGAGAAAACGTTCTATATACAGTTGATCTGGCTATGCATGGAATAGATAAAGTATGAGAGCATGTGCCTCGCACATACTCTAAGATTCAGCGAGGGGATGCAGACAAGCATAGGTGCACTGGGTATGAGTGGGGATAGAAAGAGAGAAGAGGGGAAAAAAAAGAAAAAGGGGACTTTGCTGAAGGAGATATTAATTGTGCCTCTATGCGCCTCTAGGTGCATGTTTTATTAGTGAAGAGTATCATTTCTGTCTGCTAAGTCTAGTCAACTGAATAGGGTGAAGAATCGTAGATATTCGGTAATGTCACAAAAGTGTGAAAAAAGGTCTGTTTTACAAATGTTAGAGAATATTGATGGGAGGGAAGGGCCATTTTTATGTTATGTTTGGATTAGATGTGAGCTGCCCATTTCAGACAAGTATTCGTTAGTTGAGCGAAAGCATTCCCAGCCAGGTTTTTCATCTTAATGCATGCTATGCATTAAGATAAAAAAACCTTCCATGTGCACCTGCCCCCCTCCACCTACTAATACTTACCTGATGTCCCTCTCTGTCCAGGGATGTGCACAAGTGTCTCAGCCGTCCGAGATTCTACCTCCTGGTTGCTGCCAATCAAAGTAAGCTAGCCAATCAGGAGAGAGAGGGGCAGGGTCGGGGCTCCGTGTCTGAATGGACACACGGAGCTGTGACTCAGCTTGGGTGCCCCCATATTAAGCTGCTTGTTGTGGGGGCACTCAGCAGGAGGGAGGGGCCAGTATTACAGAAGAGGGACCTGAGAAGAGGAGGATCTGGGCTTCTCTGTGCAAATCCACTACACAAAGCAAGTAAGTATAACATGTTTGTTATTTTATTAGGAAAAAGAGGAGACTTTACAACCACTTTAAAGCCAAAGTCACAAACTATAAATGTATTTTATTTATTATTATTTCAGGTACTTATATAGTGCTGTTAATTTATGCAGCACTTTACATATACATTGCACATTCACATCAGTCCCTGCCCTCAAGGAGCTTACAATCTCTTCCCTAACTCACATTCATACATACATAGTAGGGCCAATTTATTTTATTTTTTTTTTATACAGAATCCAATTAACCTACCAACATGTCTTTGGAGGTGGGAGGAAACCGGAGTACCCAGAGGAAACGCACGCAGGCACAGGGAGAACATGCAAACTCCAGGCAGGTAGTGTCGTGGTTGGGAATCAAACCAGCGACCCTCTTGCTGCTAGGTGAATGTGCTAACCACTACACCACTGTGCCGCCCGCACAGTTTATAAATGGTAAAGCGCAGTCAAAACAAACAGAAAAATTAGCACAAGGGACATAACTTATAGTGTGTAAAATATGTCCCTTGTGCTGATTCCATCTGTAAATCAAAATCTTCTTCCATCCTGCTCCTCCTCCTCTGTTTCCGCAATCTTCCAGTGCAGTGGAGGTTAATACAACTCAGAGTCTGTCACAGGCTCTCTTATCGAGAAAGCCTGACAATGACTAACCTTTTTGCAGTACTATGGCTTCTATAAACTGAACACAATCTATGAATGGAGGAGGCAGAACTATCAATTACCTGTTGTCCTTCATTCATTAATCACTTTCAATTTCCATTCTAAGTTGGAACTCATATTTGATGCATTTCCGTTATTCTTCCAACTTCTCCAAATAGGTTTTCTGCCTGTAAAACTCTGCCACTTTGCAGGAGAAATGCTTCCGACAGTTCTGTCAGAGTTATGACAGATTCACTTTACACTTACTATACACTTTACCGTCACATACATGAATCTGTCGCAAGTTCCACCATTTGTCACAACACCGCAATACAGGTTTCTAAAGAGTAGCTACAACACTTTTTATAAATCCCTGGTGTGTTTACTGTAGTTTTCTATTACGTTTAATTATCACCCTTGGAGAATACACTGATGTTGGCCACAGATGGAAAGACATTGTGGAATGTTCAGAATACAAAATATAGTCCAGTAGGCATAAATTGTTTTTCCACATTACAGTTTTGTGGACAAACAGATTTCAGATTTCACCTACAGTATATTTTTTTGTTAAATTCTGAACAATGAAAGGAGCATTTCAAGGACTGTAGTGGCTACTGCCCATCATAAATGACAATTGCCCAATATTCTTGAACATTTTCTTGACTAAAAATAACATAATACAACGTAATACAACAATTTAAGAGGAATTCTCAAATCCATGTGTTTGTTGAAAGCTGCTGCATCCTCATTAGAACTCGTCACCAATTAGCATTTGTAATAATGGAAATCTCCACTCTTGAATTGTTAGATTGGTGCAGCCTTACCACTTTTATTTACTTCTAATCTCTTTCTGTCATAGCAGAGACATCCGACTGTAAGACTTTCTTGTCTTTTTCCTGATATTAAATTGGTTCTGCAGTCTTCACAAAAAACTAAATAAATAAATGTCTTTTAAAAAATAGACACTCACCTGTCCAAGGATGCCGAACCGTCCTCACCCGGTAGGTTCTTCATTGGTCTTCAGGTCTGTGGCTCAGGCATGTTGACTAAGGGAAGCAGTCTGGGACTCCTTGTGGCTTCACAGCCGGCTTCCTACTGTGCATGGATGAGTCACGCTGCAATTTCTGAATTGACTCGCAGCCTTCTGATACCTGTGATGTTTGGGACAGGAGAGAGGAGAACTTCCTAAGCGCGGTTGGAGTGGAAGTGGGTGCTGGGACCTGCTAAAACTAGGTAGCCGCAACCCCGCCCCCCTGAAAAAAAAAGCGGGAGAGGAGGGGAGAAAGAGGTGCTAAAGCAGAACTTCCATTTTAAGCTGAAGTTCTGCTTTAATGCCTAGAACAGACATGCAAAGGCATTTCAAAAAAGCATTCAGAATTACATGAAAAAACCTAACTTATCTAGAAAGGAAATTAACTAAATGACATGTTATCCTCCCTCAGCAGTCCAGAGTATCAGTAAACAGTCATGAGCTCACAACACACGCAACACATGGCCTGAAGTTAGGCTTTCATTTCTACTCTTCTAGAGAAGATACAGTAATATAAGGGAATAACCAAAACCTGCTCTATCCCTGGGAAATGATTAGGCTTCAATTTTATACCAATTTTAGGGTGCCTTCATCCCAGAACACGGTGCCTGAAACACACACAGAATTAAAAACACACTGGGTGTGCAATCTACTGTGGGTATAAATGTATTCCTTAAGACACCCCAAATGCAAATCTCAAATGCAGTGCGTTTGCCTGCACTGGATCACATGGTAATGCAGTTCCATGCAATCTGGTGCAGTATATTTTTGAAAAGTAGTGCATGCACTACTTTTGGTGCGATTCAGTGCAATTTCAGCCCATTATACACTGCACTACACTGAATTGCACAGGACCAAGGACCACGTTCCTGTGCAATTTACATGTGAACAAGCCCTAAGGGTGGAGATTTAGGTTCTTACAAGTATCCAATTTGTGACCATGATTTTGTATCAAGCACAGATGTACCAGCTATCAGGGGAAGGGGGGTTCATGTATGAATGCTTAGTGCTCTTCATTAATCCATGGGTATACAGACCCTATTGGACTATGCAGTAAGATGAGTATTTTTAACATAGTGTGATTTCATCTCTTTTACTGCTTTACATTGATATCCATGTTAAAGCCAATCTCCAGAACTCTCCGTCCAACCGCCTTTCCCCCATGTACCTCTTTTGAAGCACCCCTATACCCTTTTTTATTTGCCCCTAAGAATTGCCAGTTTGTTAAACTGTCCTGCCTTCTTCCTGAGTTTAGTGCTCATAACAGACAATCAATGAACTGTCAAAAGTGCTGTCAGGATTACATCAAAAATGGGTATAACTAACTATCAGGAGGATCAGGGATTTGTGCAAGTGCATGTGTATGCAGGCACTAATGGACTTTGCTTTATAATGTTTTTAATCTCCAGATCTCTACATCAAAACCTTTCTGACTCTACCTCCATTGGAGCACCCCTGCACCCTTAAAAAAAAAACATATATATATATATATATATATATATATATATATATATATATATATATATACCGTTTTCTATTCTGACATCATAGGACCTCTTGGTTTTTCAGCCATGGGCAGGTCTTGAATGCAGTGTCACATGTTGACATGGCACCTTTCTCTGGGGGACACATCTCTTCCAGGACACATTTAAACCAAAAAATGTCTTGATTGGAGAACAATAATTCTGTTAGGAATACCACCGGAGATGAGAAGAACTGCTGAGAAATGAATCTTTTTTTTTTTTTTTTAAGGCTGGAGTTTAGCTTTTAGCAGTGTATTATATAATTATGTATATACGTTATAATCCTATACATAAATATAAAAGTACTTAGTTCTAGTCCATTTACAATTTTAGGATGCTTAAGGATGTGTTTAACCATGTTTTACTTTCAGCTACACTTTTTGAGCCCAAATATTCAGAACACTAAAACTTTTCCTACAGTACTGTGGTCATGTGGCTCGTCTTTTGTCTGTGAGCCATGCCGCTGGCTTCCTTTTGTTTCCATCACTCTTTGTCTTTCACCCGGCATAGTCATCAGTCAGAATTAGATTTGAGAAGGGATGTAGACCTAGACTGATAAATTCTGCAGGGGCTTTTCAGCTGCTGGAGGCTGGGACGTTGCAGGGGTCAAGGTCACAGTGGTCAGTAGCAGCATGTATTTGAAATACGCTGTGTTTACCCTTAAGGCTCATATATGTGCAAAGCTTTGTAACAGGCTTGTGAGTGTGGCCTGTAACGTTAACCCTTGCCATACGGCTCAATTTACTGCACCATCTTTTGTTGTGGTGGTCGCTCTGTAATTGAATCTTGTGTTCAGTACATCTGTGCCAAAAACATTGAACAATACATTTTTTTTTAGCTTAAATTTGCTTTCTGTATTATTGCATTTACTAAGCTTGTATTGTTGCTGTTATTTAACCAAGATCCAACTATATTTGTTACTTTATAGATTTAAAATAATCATACCTTTGACTGTATATATTTCTTTATTTAAACATGGGCAGATCTGTCGCTGAGGATAACGGTGACCAATTTAAGGGCCCTGCTGGTGCATATGTATTGTATGTCGAAGGGACTGTTCTATTTTTTTTGTTTCAAAACTGTTTTATTGTTTGTTTGTTTTTTTTTAAAGCAAGGTAAATTACAGAGTCCAACAACATTTTGTATATTAATTGTAATACAGAAATACATTGTTGGGGTATTGTTCATAAGGGTGTAACAAGGTAACATAAAACAACTTATAAAACAGAAACATATGCTCGGGTTTCGGAGCTAGCATAAAAATTAAAAAAATCAAAAATTTAAAAAATGTCCTGTTATGCACGCTGATTCAAGTAGTTAAACAATGCCCGAGTTATGATACAGATGTTATCTGTAAGAATCCATGAAAAACCAAGTGGGTCTTTAGCACAACATTGCTGTGCAACAGGGTTGTGGATCTGAGACAAAGGAGGGAATGGGTGCATAGGGTATCTTGTGGTTGGTAAGTGAATTTGTGTTTCTGAGAACTTTAGTTCTCAGACTGTTCTATTTTTTTACTATTTTACTACTTAGAAATGGCTTAGTGTTATCAGTTTGAGATAAATCTATGTGCACCCTTTCTTATATTTAGATCATTACCGAAAGGTGTTCTATATACATTAGGGATGAGCGAATCTGCTGGGGTTTGAATTCATTTTGGTGGGGAGAGCTGTATTACATCATATTTTTTAGATGTGCAATTGATTTTTCTAGCCTTTATAGGTAAGGTTGATCCAGTAAATATCCAATTGCCTCTTGGGGGATCAGGAAGGAATTTATTTTCCCCTGCTGTACCAAATTAGATCATGCTTTCCTGTTTTTTTTTTGCCTTCCTCTGGACCAACTGTGGGTTTAGGATTGTGTATATAGGATTGTAAATTTTTTTCCCCCTTTTACCGGTTGAACTGGATGGACTTTTGTCTTTTTTTCACCCAGACTAACTATGTAACTATATATGCAACTTTTACATTTAGCTTGGCTTCAGTATGGTAGCAGCATCCCAATCTGATTAATTTCAACTTGAACAAAACGACTTGTTTAGGGCTGGTTCACTTCAGATACGGTAGGAATGTGTTGGGGGCTGTTCTAGTACAGTCCCACTACATGTTCAAGGCAAGGGAAAAATGCCTTGTCTCCTATGTGCCCAGCTCACACCACAGCGTTGCTGCGTTGCATGCAATTATTTTCTATCAGCACAGTGCACTGCAAGGCAATCCACTGAATTGCACCGCATTTATGGCGATTAATTTTTATGAGATGTCTGTGTGACATCTAAATAATGTTTGTTTAAAAAAAAGGAAACAGTGTAATCCACCGTGCTCAGTGTATAATCATCACCGAGCTGATCTTGGCTGGATCGCACTGCACACCAGCATCTGCGCTGCAATGCAGGTAGTTTTTGCTGCAACACCTGTTTTTATAAGTAATAAGTAATAGGCCTAAATAGACCGGATGAAATAGCTGCCAAAAAAGATCTACACTCTAACAGGGTTGTTTTTAGGATTCTTTAACCGCTTGCTGAAGGACCAGCCGTCGTAGTTTTACTGCTCTGTCCCGCAAAACGATGTACCTGTATTTTGCTTCTTAGGACGGCTAGTGGGGGCGCATGCGCACCGCCTGAGGTGCACGCACGCCCCCGTTCGCCACAGGGGAGACTCATCAGCAGGGCCGGAAGCTGCGATTTCCACCGAGCACCTGCAATCGCTCCCCGTGGAGATGTTGTATACGCGGTAGACCAGTCCCCCCAAAAGTGTCAAAAATGTCAGTTAGGTGTCCAATCTGTTCACCGCAATGTCGCAGTCCCACTAAAAATCGCTAGTAAAAAAATAAAAAATAAACATAAATCTATCCCCTACTTTGTAGACACGATAACTTTTGCGCAAACCAATCAATATACACTTATTGGGAATTTTTTTTTACCAAAAATATGTAGTAGAATACAAATTGGCCTAAAATGATGACTTTTTTTTATTGGGAATGTTATATAGCAGAAAGTAAAAAATATATATAATTTTTTTCAGAATTTTCGTTTTTTTTTTTTTGTTTATAGCACAAAAAAAATAAATTTGCACAGGTAATCAAATACCACCAAAAGAAAGCTCTATTTCTGGGGAAAAAGTACATCAATTGTATTTGGATACAGTGTCGCATGAGCACGTAATTGTCAGTTAAAGTAACGCAGTGCTGAATCGCAAAAAATGGCCTGGGCATTATGGGGGTAAAACCTTCCGGTCCAGAAGTGGTTAAGTAATAGGGTCTCTTTAAAGCATACAGAGGTGTCTCCTTTCCTCCTGATTGGACAATAAGGGAGCAGTAACACAATGATCATTTTACTCTCTCCTCCTGTCAGCATGTTCCCTGTTAGTACATATGTATGCAAAAGATTAGCCCCACCCCTCCCTCTCATAGTCTAAATACAGCTATGTAGGGCATGACAGGAGGGTGATACCAAGGCAGATTCTGGTACTTAATGCAGCTACATGTAACAATTCATGTAATTTTGTTTCAAGGAATATGCAACTGCATTTGAAAGTTTTTTTTTTTTAATATTCAACTTCTGACATGCAGTCTTAAAATGTATTTCTACTTTTGCAGCAAATTTGGGATAACACCTGTTTTATTTATGTAACGTGTCCCCATTCACATCGCATAACTCAAAAAAGGTATTTTAAAATTGCAGATTACATTTTTTAGATGCTCTCTTCTAGACCCTCCAGCAAAGAAAAATAAATCTACCTATTTCTCTTCTTTTTTTTACTAATTTTCTGCTTATAAAGGGGACTTGGCTGTTGTGTTTGCCATAATTAACCCTGTCTGTACTGCACAGGCAGATCTTTATTATCAATTGCAATTAGATTTAAACACGGGGGAGATAGACTAAAATTGGTGCGCACAGAATGTAGTGCAGCTGTGCACAGTAACCAATTAGCTTCTAAGTTCAGCTTGTTCAATTACACTTTCTCAATAAAACCTAGAAGCTGATTGGTTACTATGCACAGCTGCACCTGGTCCTGTGTGCATCCTGTCTGTCCTAACAAAGGGTTATAGGTGTAGAGGTTAGGCTTCTTACATTGTATGGTAATGAAGATAGACTTGGGACAGGCTCACTGTAACATTGTTCAAAAAACCTTGCAGTCAGTCATGATACCTCCTCCTGAGAAACATCTAAAAGGAGAGAAATTATTATTATTTATTTTTTTTTAATGGGCAAGCTATGGGAATGGGAATAAATGACTAAAATATGGTGGGGTTTTGACCGCAATAGAGGAAATAGGCTTTAAAGTGCCCACATGGGCTGCTTTAGCCTTTGGATTGGTATTTTAGTAGGTTCCATCATTCCTAGGACTTGCTGGATGATAGACACATATCCCTCCACCATCATTGTTCGGAAAATATCTGCTTGTCCATAGCTATTCTTAGTATAGCAGCTACTGATAGACGAACATTCCAGGTAAATCTATATTCCACCATCACCTCCCATCATGATTTTAACAAGAATCAGCCATGGACTACACCTCAGACATGAATATGAACAAAGCACATACCATTATATTGTGTACCTGTCTCAATCCACAACGCTAAGGGGTAATTTACTAAAGACAAATAGACTGTAAAAGCAGTTGCTCCAGAGCTTAGTAAATAAGTGAAAGTTCTGCTGCCTTCCGTCGTCCAATCATGTGCAAGCAAAAAAGCAGTTTTTTATTTTCCTTGCACGTGATTGGGTATTCTTTGCAAGGTGAATCTTTACCTCATTTACTAAGCTCTAGAGCGACTGCATTTGCAGAGTCTATTTGCCTTCAGTAAATCAACCCCTAAGCGTCATTTCTGTCTGCTGCCTCGTTCCTCTGCTATCTGCATTAGTCACTTCTAAGGTGGCAGGGGAGGGTTCTCTAGCACACAGCCTGTGTTCGATAGCCTTAGCTCTGTTCCTGTGCACTGTGTGAAGTGCGTTGTCTATTCCCTCCAATCAGCTATTAGAGTTCTTCTCATTGAGCTCTGCAGTGTGTAATTTCAGCTCTCTGACCCTGTTTTCTGACAAGCTTTATAAATTCTGGAGTTTGAATGGCTGTAGAGAAGAGAAGACTGCAGATAAAGGGCACAACTTATGTAGGAGGATTTGTGTAATCTCTATGTATCACCCAGTCACTTCACTGGGTATATGTAAGTCCCCTTTCATGGGGGCGCCTCCATTTTGCGGGATCCGCTTGCTCAGCGGGGGATCGCTCCACTGAGCAGGTGGATAGCAGGCCCGTCTCGGCTCACTCCGCTCACTGTGCAGAGTGGACACAGACACAGTCCCACTCTCCCCTATGAGGATATCGGGTGGAAACGGACTGCCTGTCCATTTTCCTCTGATCATATCCGATCCAATCTGCCAGATGGATGGAAAATAGGACCACCATCTGTGTAAATTTTGCAGACAGGATTGGATTGGATAGCGGCGGGTGTCAGTGGACATGTCACCACTAACATCTGCTGCTTCATAGGTGTGAATGAATGGTCTGATCAGGTCCGCCTGAAAAACTGACCGGACAGCTCGTGTGAAAGGGGCCTTAGGGTTTACAACCACGTTAAAGCTTTTTTATTACCTTCAGTAGCTTGTAGTAGGGCCGTACAAATTAAAAATCTTTCTTTAGCACCCTAGTTCAAAGAAATCAATTCTTTGCTTTTAATAATAACCTACTTTGTTCTCTAGTAAATTTAGACTATATATAATGTATATAAATAACCAGGTTAATTTTAGCTATGATTTACTTAAAGCAGAGTTCCACCCAAAAGTGGAATTTACGATCTGTTGCTTCCTCCCCCCCTTCGCTGCCACATTTGGCACCTTTCAGGGGGTAGGGGGGAACAGGTTCCTGTTTTTGACAGGTACCCTTCCCCACTTCCGGGAGACAGCGCCGCAGAGGTTCCGTCCTCTTTCTCCTTCCCCCGCTGCCGAGCCAAAGAGAATGTGCAGTACTCTTTGCACATGTAGGGAACCGGCTGTGAAGCCGAAAGACTTCATTGCTGGTTTACCTTAGAAAAAATGGCGGCGGCAGCACCCAGCAGCTGATCCGAAAATCTGCTGGGGTGCTGCCATTGCGGCCCCCCTGGACAGGTAAGTGTCTATATATTAAAAGTCAGGAGCTACAGTATTTGTAGCTGCGGACTTTTAATTTTTTTTTTTTTAAACACTGCTTTAACTTCGCAGTTTGCATGTCTCCTAAATAAATCTAATGTCTCAGTAAATAATATTCTATACACGACTGTGTATAATCCTGCATATTTGTATACATTTGACAGTTAACACTGTCCAAATCGCTGTCTTTCTATGTATTCCTGCACTCAAATGCACTAAGTGTGAAATGGTTTTGCTTGAAAGAGGGCACTAGGTTGATCTTTATTCCGTTCATGTGAGTGAGGCAATGAACTTCATCTGTAAGTGATGAAAAATGATACATCTTCAATTGCTCAAAATTCCATGATAGATGCAGCATGATTCAGCTGTCACTCACTGGCTTCTTGAACTCTGACAGAAGGCTTAAAATAATAAGCAACCCTGTCAATGAAACACATTTTATTGTTTGACAAAAAGAAACCTTAGTTTGTCAAAGCAAACAACCAGTCATTCCAATAAAGGATTCTTCTCCTGGAATAATATTTCCATTGTGTTTTTTTTTTCCTTCTTTACAGCTAATTATCACTATAATCCTTGTGCCATGTATGTACGAGGAGAGATGCCATAGTTCAATAAAACATGAAAGGTTTTCATGTTAAATTTAAAGCAACATCAAAGAGAAAAAAATTGTCTACAATAAAAATCCTTAGATAATTATGGTACCTTGTAAATGTACATGACATATCTCAATGTGGAAATGTCAATCCAGTAAACAACGCATACAAATTGCTAGCAGAATATGCTGGATTATTCCTTTCATTTATGTATTTATTTATTTTTAATGTACTGCTTAAATCAGTTTAAAGTGATATTAAACCCAAAAGCAAACATTTATTATATTGCAGCTTACCAATTGTATCAAATGTGGGAACAACAAAATTATAATGAAGGTAAACTGGACAAACTGAAATATCTAGTGAATATTTAAAAATATATATATGTGAAAGAATAGTAAGTGTACATGCCATGGGCAAGAACACTTAATTAACAGACACACCAAGAGCAGTTTTAATAAAAAGCATAAAACAAAACTTTACTGGACATCAAAATACATAAAGCTTCTTACACATGAAAGTTACTATAAACAATACACCAAATAACAAGCCTTAACCACTTAAGCCCCGAAAGATTTTACCCCCTTCCTGACCAGGGCCTATTTTGCGATTCGGCACTGCGTGATTTTAACGGACAATCGCGCGGTCGTGCGACGCTGTACCTAAACTAATTTGACGTCCTTTTTTTCCCACAAACAGAGCTTTCTTTTGGTGGTATTTGATCACCTGTGCGATTTTTTGATCATGCGCTATAAACAAAAAAAGAGCGTCAATTTTGCAAAAAATAACAATATTTTTCAAATTTTTTTTATATGAAATTCCCCCCCCCCCAAAAAAAAATGTAAAAATTAATATTTTTTAACATTTTAGGCCAATTTGTTTAATGCTGCCTATGTTTGGTAAAAAAAATCGCAAAAAGTGTATTTTGATTGGTTTGCGCAAAAGTTATTGCGTTTACTAACTAAGGGAAAGATTTTTGTCATTTTTGTTGTTTTTTTTTTAAAGAGTAATGGCGGCGAGCTGCGATTTTTTTGCGGGACTGCGACATTGCGGCGGACAGATCGGACCCTTGACTGACATTTTTGACACTTTTGGGGTTACCAGTGACATTACTACAGTAATCAGTGCTATACATATGCACTGTTACTGTAAAAATGACACTGGCAGGGAAAGAGTTTACTTTATTTGAAAGGGAGGGGTTAAGTGTGTCCCTAGGGGCGTGATTCTTACTGTGATTGGATGTGGCTACTGGTGTAAGAACAGAGATCAACGGTCCTACATAGTAGAACCGTGTGATCTCCATTCTTACATAGGGGAGAATGACAGGTGGCTGTGTTTACATTATCCGGCTGCCTTTCTCCCGCTCTCGCAGACGATCGTGAGTGCCCGGCGGACATTAGGTCCGCCGGGCACACGCGCGGGTGGGTCCGTGAGTGGGCAGGAGTGGGAGCGCGCCTCCAGTGGCGCGCGCTCGCTCCCCAGAGCCTCACAGGCTAGCGACGTAGACCTATGTCGCTTTGCCTGTGAGGGGCTGACTGCCGACGTAAATCGTTGTTAGGCAGTTGGCAAGTGGTTAACTCCACTTTCGCGGGGAAAAAAAATCAGCAAATAAAGAAAAAATAATATAGCATATACAATTGTGACACAAATCATATTGTAATTGAATGTTATTAAAAATGACCTTTCCTTTTCAATCTGCAGCTGTTCTGTACACAGAATGTATACTGACCACACCCCAGAAATATAATTTCCTGCTTGTGTGATTGGCTTACCAATTTTCCCAGAAGTCTACTTAAGATACAAGTCAGGTTTCTGGCATCCCCTGCAACAAAAATTTTATTGGTGAGATACTCCCAATAGGAACACATCTAAAGGGATGCAGGCCCAGCAGATTTCCTCATTAGAGCCCTGCAGCTGCCACAACTGATAGATAATTATGAAACCACTTCCATTAGACCCACTCAGCACAGAGGAACAAACAGGGATTTCTTCAGAATAACAAAAGGTAGGAATCTGCCACAAAGATTGTCAAAATCCCTGCAATGTACATAGATCATCCAGAGGGGAATGCTTTTTTCTCAACAAAAGTGGAGTTACGCTTTAAACATACACTCCTAATCCCAATATCCCAAAAAGTTCAATAATACTTCCAATATCCCAAAGAAAGGTCAAATAATACTTAGCTCTGGTAGTTGAATGTCAACAGCTTACACTGGATATCTGGATAAACTGGAACTGGACAATGAGGTCCTGGCTGCATCTTTGTACAGCTCCAAACAGAGAACCTTTACCCCCATCCTAGTGACTCATCTATAGTTCTGTATACCAGAGACCACCCACAGGATGAGCTCATTCCTTTTGACCACTCACAGGTCGTTTTGTAAGTGATGTCAGCAAGACATGGTTGCACTTTCCCCAAAACCACATGGTCAGTTGGATGTGCGGCAGCCATCTTTACACAAGATGTCAAAGCTCACTACACCACCTGGGAGTGAGAGATATTATTACACATGTATGAGAACAATTGTCATGAATCAGTGAAAAAATATCCACAACTGATACACCAAGGGTCCTTTCACACGGGGCGGACCGTTTTTTGATCCGCTCCGGCCCTTTTTTTTTTTTTCTTACGGACACGGATGACACTTGTGTCCATATGTCCGTTTATCATCCCATCCGTTTGTGGATGATAAACGGAGATAATGTATGTCAATGGGATTGCGGATGTCAGCGGATGACACCACTGACATCTGATTTGCGTCCGTTCCGTTTTTTTAAATGGACGAAAAATAGGGTTCTCTTCCATTCCAAAAAATGGAACTGATAGGAAAGGACGCAAATCGGATGTCAGCGGATGGTCATCCACTGTCATCCGCAAATCCCATTGACATGCATTATGTACGTTTTTCATCCGCAAAAAAATGGGATGAAAAACGGACATATGGAGCGCCCGTGTGAAAGGACCCTAATTCTTATTGAAGAGAGAGAGATGCGTTTGTGACTTTAAATGAGGTGCCAAGACACACAGTCAGTGATAGGTACCCTATAAACATTGTATTAATACACACACACACACACACACACACATATATATATATATATATACACATACATACTAGGAGTTATGACACGATACAATGTTAGACAGTAATGTTGAGAGCATGTTTTATTATTACAGAGCCTCAACAATGAAGTAAAACAATCTTATGTGTCCATGATAATTATTCATACATATTCATATTCATATACTTTTCATATTCATATATTAATGATAATAATTTATACAAGTAATAAAGCATATTCATCATAGTTTGGCTGTGCCCTAATACAATGAGATTATGAATGTTGGGTAAGGAGCTGATTGTGTTAAACATCTAAAACTGCAATTAGCATTAGTCCATAATTGGCAAAAAAATTATATAAATGATCAAGCAATAAAACACATAAATATAAAAATAATTGCATGCATATTGCTCGAAGTATTTTGTGAAGTATGCTCCACTTCCTCAGGAGCAGATGCAATTCTAAAGAAAGTGAATAAAAGGTGTTATGGTCTAATAATGTACCCAATGTGGAAAACAGGGAGGGAGGAAGGAGGAAACAAACCCACCCAAATGGTGGGATCCCTACCTTAATATACCCACAAATCAGCTCACGATTCAACCTGTGTTGCAGTAGAATGAGAGTAGTCAGGGGGCATCTACCAAGTCTTAGATGTGATGGCTGCATTTGTTTTCTTTTTTAGGCTTTCTTTCTTTTATTTGCACCTGGTGACCCAGCCAGTAAGACTGTTGTTTTTTGACAGAACAAGCTGTTCTGCAGATGTAGTAGACTGAGACATACTATTTACTACTGACAGGGTGCTTACAAGATCAGCTTTTATTTATATATGTAAAACCTTTATCCCAAAAGGAAAAAAACTGTTTGCTGTAACTGCTTATAAAGTGTGGGGACACTTTACACAGGAGATGTGTTGCTGGCCAGATCACCAGGTGAAAACAAAGGAAAAAGCCTTAAAAAATAAAGCTAATGCAGCCACCACTAAGGATTGGTAAGCTGCAATATATTACATTATTTGTTTTGGGTTAAATACTGCTTTAAAGTGTCTGTTAATCTTAATTTTAGACAATAACACACACATATATATATATACAGGGTGTTTTTTCAGCTGGAACTTGGTGGAACTCAGTTCCAACACCTTTGTCTTTGGCCCTCTTACCGCTATCACTTGTAAACCCAAGGGGTCTGGCTTGTGCAGTATGAGGACAGAGTGAATGCCAGTGCCTACAGTGCAGTGCAGATGCTGACACCCCCAATGGATAATCTCCCTGCAAGTAAGAAAGGCAAAGCCATCTACAATGTGAGGGGAGGTACTAGAGAAGAAGAGGGGTGACAGTGAGATGTGGATGGGGGATGCAGAGCTCAGCAGCTGTGGAAGAAGGGTGAACTCTTCACTCTGAACTCTGCCCTATGTACGTAGCACACTCCTGAATTCTGCACATAGCACACCCCTAAACCCTGCACTCTGTGTGTAACCCCACCAAACTCTGCACTCTGTACATAATGCACTCCTGGTATTTAATTGCCCCTTTAAGACCCTCCCATTGTTAGTGAAATTTTGAACAATTTGGGGAAGGGGTTTTGGGGGGTTGTGGCTGAGTTCCTGCAACTATTTTCTGAGAAGAAAAGTCCTATATTTTTGTAAATATATATATATTATTATATCTTTTCATGTGACAACACTGAAGAAATTACACTTTTCTACAGTGTAAATTAGTGAGTGTACAGCTTGTATAACAGTGTAAATTTGCTGTCCCCTCAAAATAATTCAGCACACAGCCATTAATGTCTAAACCACTGGCAACAAAAGTGAGTACACCCCTAACTGAAAATGTCCAAATTGGTCCCAAAGTGTCAATATTTTGTGTGGCTACCATTATTTTCCAGCACTGCCTTAACCCTCTTCACCCTTCACTCCTCCATGATGACATTACAGAGCTGGTGAATGTTAGAGACTTTGTGCTCCTCCACCTTCCATTAGAGGATGCCCCACAGATGCTCAATAGGGTTTAGGTCTGCAGACATGCTTGGCCAGTCCATCACCTTTACCAACAGCTTCTTTAGCAAGGCAGTGGTCATCTTGGAGGTATGTTTGGGGTCGTTATCATGTTGGAATACTGCCCTGGGGCCAATTCTTCGAAGGGAGGGGATCGTGCTCTGCTTCAGTATGTCACAGTACATGTTGGCATTAGGGATGATCGAACTTTTCAAAAGTTCGGTTCTACCAGAACACCCGAACTTCCGAAAGTTCGGCCCGGATTTCAGAACCCCATTGAAATCAATGGGACCCGAACTTTGGTAATCAAAAAACACCATTTTGAAGCCCTAAAACCCAATAAATGCCCCTAAAAAGTGCCTAGGGTTCTGGGTCATGCCCCAGGGACTATTAATCACACAAAAAAAAGTTCTTAAAAATTGTCATTTTTGATAGAGAGCCAATTATTGAAAAAAGTATTGAAAAAAAAAATGATATTTCTTTGGATTTAGTGTTTGGGGGTCTAAAAAGTGTACCTGTGAAGTTTCAGCTCTGTAGCATGTCCAGAACCAGAAAAAAAAAGTTTGTTTGTATTAGAATTAATATAGAACAGGTTAGTAGCTCCGCTAATTTTACACCCGGCTTTTTGTTGCAGGCGTTTTATTGGGCTTTTTTGAGGACATGTTTGGAGTCAGGCATGACATCAGAACTTCTGTGTAGGGGTATATATACACACACACACATGTATGTATATATACACATATATATGTGTCGAAGTAGCAGAAACCTATGCTTGCGCTAATGAAATAATTAACAGGCATATGTCTCCGCTCCTATCACACCTATATATGTGTATGTTTATAAATACATATAAGTGTGTGTGTATATATACCCCTATACAGAATTTCAGATGTTTTGCCTGCCTCCAAAGACCCCCAAAAAATGCCCAAAAAAACGCCTGCTGCAAAAACACACCTGGGCGTTTTTGTAGCTGGCATTTTTTTGGGCATTTTTTGGGCATCTTTGGAGGCAGGCATAACATCTGTACTTCTGTGTAGGGGTATATATACACACACACATGTATGTATATATACACATACACATATATAGGTGTGAAAGTAGCAGAAACCTATGCTTGCGCTAATGAAATAATTAACAGGTCTTAACCGATCTTTTCTCTATAGCGGTTACCCTGACATGGAAGGGTTTTGTCACCCTGCCATAGCAGTCAGAGTCAGTTAACCCTACACTACACTACGGTCCCCTTACACTGAACACTTTCCCTACAGAAACTAGATTATTAAATCTAACTATAGTGGAAAATAGTACCCTAACTACACTAGATATCCCTTTCCTCACACTAATAATTGCTAAATGACACTTTGAAGCAGAAGTAACAGAACTGCTTCCACTCTCTTCCACAGCCCTGTATTAAAATGGTAGAGATTTGGTGGGGCTATCTTATAAACTGGGGGGCGTATTCACTAATGATTGGCCTCTGGACCCCCTAGTCACTTCAATCACATTCCTAGCATTCTCCTGCCCCCTCAATTGGCTTTTACTGATGGTTCTGATCCAATCATGGGTTTTTAAAGCCCAGTTCCTGTCCCATTGCATTTTGGTTCTGGTTGCCGAATTCCGAACTTTGTCTGCAAAATGTTCGGAATTCGGCCGAACCTCGAACAGTCAATGTTCGGGTCGAACCGATGGTCGACCCGAACCGTTCGATCATCCCTAGTTGGCATTCATGGTCCCCTCAATGAACTGCAGCACCTTATCATAGGCTTACCTATAGGTAAAAGTGTCAGAGGAGGGTTTACTTCCTCTTTAAGGTCAAACTAGTTTGCTCCATAATTACTTTTTTGCCAAGACCTAAGGATTTCCCTCTCATTCTGCCTTCCAAATTCTTACAATTAACACACTATGTGATATGCCAAGTAACATGCACCTGTACAGTACAAGGGCATTCCTATCCACTGCATATTACTGTATGTAATGATTTAGTTAAAATGTACCACCGCTCAATTGATCTTGGCAAGAGGTAATTTACACCTGGATTTCAGTGTTTTTGCTTTAATGTAAACATACATTTGCAAATTTCCCCATTATATATATATATATATACCATATTTATCGGCGTATAACACGCGCCGGCGTATAACACGCACCTAAATTTTAGGAGAGAACTTTCAGGAAAAAAGCTGAAATTTAAAATAAACAGCTTTGAACTCAGAACATTTTTTTAAATCAAATGCAGTCTCACCAGTGCCCACGAATGCAGCCTCCTCATCAGCGCAGTGCCCACGAATGCAGCCTCCTCATCAGCGCAGTGCCCACTAATGCAGCCTCCTCATCAGCGCAGTGCCCACGAATGCAGCCTCCTCATCAGCGCAGTGCCCACGAATGCAGCCTCCTCATCAGCGCAGTGCCCACGAATGCAGCCTTGCCAGCGCAGTGTCCATCATTGCAGCCTCGCCAGCGCAGTGTCCATCATTGCAGCCTCACCAGCGCAGTGCCCATACTTGCAGCCTCGCCAGCGCAGTGCCCATACTTGCAGCCTCGCCAGCGATGTGCCCATAGTTGCAGCCTCGCCAGCGCTATGCCCATAGTTGCAGCCTCGCCAGCGCTATGCCCATAATTGCAGCCTCGCCAGCGCTATGCCCATAATTGCAGCCTCGCCAGCGCTGTGCCCATAGTTGCAGCCTCGCCAGCGCTATGCCCATAGTTGCAGCCTCGCCAGCGCTATGCCCATAATTGCAGCCTCGCCAGCGTTATGCCCATAATTGCAGCCTCGCCAGCACTATGCCCATAATTGCAGCCTCGCCAGCGCTATGCCCATAGTTGCAGCCTCGCCAGCGCTATGCCCATAGTTGCAGCCTCGCCAGCGCTATGCCCATAGTTGCAGCCTCGCCAGCGCTATGCCCATAGTTGCAGCCTCGCCATCACTGTGCCCATAGTTGCAACTTCACCATCACTGTGCCCATAGTTGCAGCCTCGCCAGCACTTTGCCCATAGTTGCAGCCTCGCCAGCGCCAATCTCTTTTTTGAAAGTCCAGGAAGCAGCGCCGTGAGGTAGAAGAAGGCGGGCGGGACCGAGGAGACGGAAGGACGCACGCGCGGTCATCGGAAGTCCCGGCGCCTATGATAGACGTTGGCATAGGAGACGGGACTTCCACTGACAGTGCGTCCTTCCTTCTCCTCGGCCCCGCCCGCCCCCTTCTACCTCACGGCGCTGCTTCCTGGACTTTTTTTTTTCATATCGGCGTATAACACGCACTGCTACTTTTTCCTCTATTTTTGGGAGGAAAAAGTGCGTGTTATACGCCGATAAATACGGTATATATATATATATATATATATATATATATATATACATATATATATATATAGTAAGATCAATTGGTAGGTGCATTTGCAATGAGTTGCGCCAGTCTAAAACTGTCTTCTAGGGCATGGCAGCCCACTTTTATTTAAAAGTGAGTTAAAGTTCATAAGATAGCTCTTCCTATGCAGGGAGTTATCACCATCACTGCAAAGACATACCATTCAGCCTCCTGGCTCTCTTGTGGCAGCTTTACTGCTCCAAGTACCTCTGCAGGGTCTTCCTGACCATTAAACACCTTTTGGCCTTCCTGACCATCAAACACAACCCAGAGTTATGCACAGACACTGTACTGAGCTCTAACCATGGCTCTATTATGAAGCCAGCACACACCTGAGCCGTCAGTGTGCTTGATTCTCCAAAAAGTTTGCCCATTTCATTAATGTGTGTTGCTATGTATTGACTTGTGTTAATTTATATTTTTGAAAGACTATATTTAAGTTGCCATGAATTGCAAACTGCAGGTCAATACACCCAAAGTCATCATGTAAGCCTTTTTCCAGAACAACACAAATGGAGCGCATTGGTCAGAACTGACATTATTGGAGGTTCTGATGTCCATGGATTTTGCCCTGTGCTAGAAAATGTGTGACAAAGCATCTAGTGGGAATGATTCCTAAGGGTCTGTGTGCATATTAGACCTACCGGCTCACAGTTGGCAATAATGGCATAAAATAAGAGGGAATAAAAGCTCCTGGCAGTGTGGCCATGAAAAGGGGCTATTTGAAGTTCTTATACTGCGGTCCTTTGTAGTTCTAATCCTCCTCTGTAATATACCTATTTTACAAACCTTACTTTGTTTCCTCCCTTGCCTCACATTTCTGTTTAGCTTGTGGCCATGATGACTGGAAGTTCATTATCATATATAGATCAATGATCTCCAGGAAAGATTTAACCTCTCCCTTCTTCTTTTCCAGAGGTATAATAGACATAATAGAAAATGTTAATGTGCCCTTAGCTTTGCTTGAATTTTGAGTAAAGATCATTCTTCAGACTGTGACCTGGTATTTGTTACCAGCATCTTACCACCATACAAACCCTTGTTGCACTATGAATCTAGAATTCATTTCTTCTTTTACTCTTTTACCTACCTTTTTTTGAGAGCTCCATTGTTTATGATTTATATGTATTTGATCTATGAGATATTGGACGGCAAAGAATTCTACAAAAGACCCCAAAGTATTTGTATGGCATGGAATGGAAACCATGTACTGTACAGCAGCTAGAGGCGGAAAACAGCTTGGGTAAATCCTGATAAATATTGTATAGATGAACTTTCAAGAACAAAAAAGTCTTCTCTTCAAGGTTAAAAGCAATGCCTTTCCTTTTCAGGTGCCTGTTTTATTTACTCTGGTGAAAAAGAGTATTATAACTTTGTACTGTGTTGAAACAGACATTTTCAATGTTACAGTAAAAAGTTAATTTAATAAAATAAAATTTAGGTGGCCATTGTCCTAAAAAAAACAATCTGTCATAGTTTTAGCATTATAATATGTTTTCCTTTTTGATGATTTTATGTTAGGTTACACTGTTTGAATTGTTTTATGTTACAAGATCAAACTCACTGACTTGCCAGAAAACAAATATACCTGCAGGGGATTGGTGAGTATTCTAACGTCTAGGGATTTGTATGTGCATCAGGCATGAGGTTACTTCTTTGTAATAGAACACAGTTTATATAAAGTCAAGAAAAAGTGATCATTTAGGAGTGACTAGATATCAGAACATTGTGTTTCTACCAAAATAGTTAAGATAGCAGGGTATTGTCTGGACAGTGTGCCGTGTGCCAGTTACATGGGATGTTGGGTTTGTAACCACTTGGATATTTCAAGTCATAATATAGAGGGAACATCTATGGGGGAAAATTACTTCTTGTAAAAGTGGCCTCACATGACCTTTCTGAAGAATGTGTGTTGGCCTTTAGGCCATGTTTTGCCCACTGCTAATCTATTGAAAGTCCAGAATCGATTGCTTGTCCTTCTTTATGCCAACTGGGATCTAAGCTGAAAAAGAGATTTAGACTTTCTTAAGTCTTTAAATCTGAACGGGAAACTACATGTATTCTTCACTATACTTATTACAATGAAATAATCACACGATTTTTCCCGAGAATTCCCACTGTACAATATTTTGATATCTTTTTTGACTTTAGTCACTAAGGGGTTGATTTACTAAAACTGGAGAGAGTGCATAATCGGGTGCAGTTCTGCAAAGAAACCAGCTTCCAGGAAATCAGCTTCCAGGTTTTATTGCCAAAACTTATTTGAAGTTAAAAGCTGATTGGCTACCATATACAGTAGTACCATATTTTGCACTCTCCAGTTTTACTAAATCAACCCCTTAGGGACTAAATGTTTAACAGCTACTGAAATTAAAATTCAGCCATAGTAAGATGTGGAGCCTGATTTTAAAAATTGTGAAGTTTGGGAAAGTGAAGTAAAGGGAACATCTGATTTTAAAGCCAATCTTGTGCCGGAGAATAAAAAAAACAAAGTTTCTATTTCATATGATTGGAAAGTTGAAGTGAACGCAGATGCGCTTCGCATTTTATAAAAGTCTGAATTATGTAAAGTATGATTCCCATTGACATAAAAAAGGAAAAGAAAACTCAATCTTACCAATGAGAGAAAAAATCATTTTAGCCAAAGTGTCCTTTAACAAGAAAGAATATTACCTTATAAGCTTATGTTCAGCTGATATCACAATAAAACATACAACTGGAATTGATGTTTCCTTCTATGAACACTATTGGGTTGATTTACTAAAGGCAAACAGACTATGCTTTTTGCAACGCGCAGTTGCACTCTGAAGGAGCAGTTGCTCCAGACATTAGAAAAAAGGAGAAGCTCTGCTGAGTTTCATCATCCAATCATGTGCAAGCAAAAATTCAGTTTTTTTAAATTTTCCTTGCATGTGATTGGGTATTCTTTACAAAGTGAAGCTTGACCTCATTTGTAAAGTGCACCTTCTATTTGCCTTAAATAAATCAACCCCTAGAATGGCCAAGTAATTCACTCAGTAAAGCTAATTTACTAAACAAAAATGCTCACCTAGCTAAGTGAATAAAGTAATGATATGTTAATTTTGATCATCCAACCAAAAATCTTGTTTTTGTTTTTTTTTAATTTGAAACATGATTGGGTAGTCAATGTGAACACAGTATCACTTTATTTACTAAGCTTAGTGATCATACACTTTGCAATGTGCACAACCTCCACTTCTTAAGTAAATCAACCCTACCGAGTAAATTGTTTTTCATGAGCAAGAGACCCAGAAATTGAGAAAGAAAAGGGCATAATTACAATGCAGCAGGAATATGCAGAAAGTAAGGCCTGTGTATGTAAGAATCAAATATGGCCTCCCCTTTGTACTGATACTGTATAATTAAAAATGAAACATACAAATTGTAAAAAGACATTAACCCACTGATAATATTTACACTATGTGGATTACTTTCACAATTAATTGGTATTCTATTAATATATGATGCAAAATAAAATAAAAAATTGCCAATAAAAGGATCATTTTGAGATAGAAATATATTGATATCCTATCAAAACATTAAAGTGTCTCGCTTCATTCCCATTAATGTGTAGACATAAACAACAATAAAATAAACTAAATATATTGTGTACAGTGTCTTATGTCAAATGTTTCAAACATGCAATATAGTTATAGAGTAGTCCATAAATTCCCATATGCAGTGATTATTTCGATATAATCATGATCAATGTCCTTAATCCAATTAGGTGCTCCAAAAAGTGCTCCAATAGAAAAAAGTAATCTGCCACATCACTCGTGTCCCCCACCTCCTGATTGAAGGCTCACCTCATAAGATGTGACCCCACAATTAAGCTAGGTCAGATTGCGCCTATGAACCACCCTGGGTTCAATTAGTACGATGAAGATCTCACAGATGCTCTGCTCACACATATGCTGATCTCCCGTTCAGATGTGATGAAACATGAAATGCAAGGGCTCCAAATAGTGCTCATACCATTTTTAAAACTGCCTTTATTAATACTATAAATTGAGTACTCACATACACTGAACAAAATGATAAAGGCAACACTTTTGTTTTTGCCCCCATTTTTCATGAGCTGAACTCAATGATCTAAGACTTTTTCTATGTACACAAAAGGCCTATTTCCCAAATATTGTTCACAAATCTGTCTAAATCTGTGTTAGTGAGCACTTCTCCTTTGCCGAGATAATCCATCTACCTCACAGGTGTGGCATATCAAGATGCTGATTAGACAGCATGATTATTGCACAGGTGTGCCTTAGGCTGGCCACAATACATGGCCACTCTAAAATGTGCAGTTTTATCACACAGCAACAATGCAACAGATGACGCAAGTTTTGAAGGAGCGTGCAATTGGCATGCTGACTGCAGGAATGTCCACCAGAGCTATTGCCCGTGAATTAAATGTTAATTTCTCTACCATAAGTCGTCTCCAAAGGAGTTTTAGAGAATTTGGCAGTACATCCAACCTCACAACTGCAGACCACGTGTAACCACACCAACCCAGGACCTCCACATCCAGCATCTTCATCTCCAAGATCGTCTGAGACCAGCCACCCGGACAGCTGCTGCAACAATCGGTTTGCATAACTAAAGAATTTCTGCACAAACTATCAGAAACCATATCAGGGAAGCTCATCTGCATGCTCGTCATCCTCATCGGGGTCTCCACCTGACTGCAGTTCATCATCGTGACCAACTTGAGTGGGCAAATGCTCACATTCTATGGCATACGGCACTTTGGAGTGGTGTTCTCTTCACGGATGAATCATGGTTTTCTTAGATCTTTGAGTTCAGCTCATGAAAAATGGTGGCAAAAACAAATGTTGCATTTATAATTTTGTTCAGTATATTTAAGGTGCTTCCAGCGCACCAAACTGTGTCCAACAAATGTTAAAATCAGAGGTCTCCAAAGCGGCACAGCTGTTATAATGAATAATGATCAGACTCTTAAGCCTCATATGAGCCCGATTGTCTTCACCGTCCTTGTCCCTCTCCTTTGTTTCATTTTTTTGTTGTTTATTTCTACACATTAATGGGAAAGAAGCCCAACACTTATATGTTTTGAATTTGAGCTAGCACATTTAATGGGAGTGTGATAAGTGTCTTAATCTGTTTCCATAACTCACTTTCAAAGTTGTAGTGGTGAATAGGGATGATCGAACGGTTCGGGTCGATCATCGGTTCGACACGAACATTGACTGTTCGAAATTCGGCCAAATTCCGAACTTTTTGCGGAAAAAGTTCGGAATTCGGCAACCAGAACCGACCAAAATGCAATGGGACAGGAACTGGGCTTTAAAAGCCCGTGATTGGACCAGAACCATCAGTAAAAGCCAATTGAGGGGGCAGGAGGATGCTAGGAATGTGATTGGAGTGACTAGGGGGTCCAGAGGCCAATCAGTAGTGAATACGCACCCCAGTATATAACATAGCCCCGCCAAATCTCTAGCACTGTAATACAGAGGCTGTGGAAGAGAGTGGAAGCAGTTATGTTAGTCCTGCTTCAAAAGTGTCATTTAGCAATTATTAGTGTGAGGAAAGGGATATCTAGTGTAGTTAGGGTACTATTTTCCACTATAGTTAGATTCAATAATCTAGTTTCTGTAGGGAAAGTGTTAAGTGTCAGGGTGACTGTAGTGTAGTGTAGGGTGAACTGACTCTGACTGCTATGGCAGGGTGGCCAAACTCTTCCATGTCAGGGTGACCGCCATAGAAAAAGATCATTTGTCTTAGAATTGCAGTAGAGCAGGGATAGGGCTCCGCTACTTTCACACCTGGCCGTTTTTTTTGTTCCAGGCATTTATTGGGCTTTTTTGTGGACGTCTTTGGAGGCAGGCATGACATCTGAACTTCTGTGTAGGGGTATATATATATATATATATATATACACACACACACATATATGTATATATACACATACACACATATAGGTGTAAAAGTAGCGGAACCCTATGCCTGCGCTAATGAAATTATTTGCAAGCATAGAGCTCCGCACCTATCACACCTATATGTGTGTATGTGTATATATACATATATGTGTGTGTGTATATATATATATATATACCCCTATACAGAAGTTCAGATGTTATGCCTGCCTCCAAAGACGCCCAAAAAATGCCCAAAAAAACGCCTGCAACAACACACCTGGGCGTTTTTTTTGCAGGCGTTTTTTTGAGCATTTTTTGGGCGTCTTTGGATGCAGGCATAACATCTGAACTTCTGTATAGGGGTATATACACACACACACACATATATGAATATATACACATACACACATATAGGTGTGAAAGTAGCAGAACCCTATGCCTGCGCTAATGAAATTATTTGCAGGCATAGGGCTTCGCTACTTTCACACCTATATGTGTGTATGTGTATATATATACATATATGTGTGTATATATACCCCTATACAGAAGTTCAGATGTTATGCCTGCCTCCAAAGACGCCCAAAAAATGTCCAAAAAAACACCTGCAACAACACACCTGGGCGTTTTTGTTGCAGGCGTTTTTTTGGGCATTTTTAGGTGTCTTTGGAGGCAGGCATAACATTTGAACTTCTGTATAGGGGTATATATACACACACATATATGTATTTATACACATACACACATATAGGTGTGATAGGAGCGGAGCCACATCCTTGCAAATAATTTCATTAGCGCAGGCATAGGGTTCCGCTACTTTCACACCTATATGTGTGTATGTGTATATATACATATATGTTTGTGTGTATATATACCCCTACACAGAAGTTCAGATGTCATGCCTGCCTCCAAAGACGTCCACAAAAAAGCCCAATAAACACCTGCAACAAAAACGGCCAGGTGTGAAAATAGCGGAGCCATATCCCTGCTCTACTGCAATTGTAAAACAAACAATTTTCTTTTCTGGTTATGAAAATGCTACAGAGCTGAAACTTCACAGGTACACTTTTTAGACCCCCCAGACACTAAATCCAAAGAAATCTCATTTTTTTTCCAATAATTTTTTCAATAATTGGCTCTCTATCAAAAACGACAATTTTTAAGAACTTTTTTTGTGTGATTAATAGTCCCTGGGGCATGACCCAGAACCCTAGGCACTTTTTAGGGGCATTTATTGGGTTTTAGGGCTTTAAAATTGTGTTTTTTGATTCCCGAAGTTCGGGTCCCATTGATTTCAATGGGGTTCTGGAATCCGGACCCGAACTTTTGGGAAGTTCGGGTGTTCTGGTCAAATCGAACTTTTCAAAAGTTCGATCATCCCTAGTGGTGAACACACATGGTAGCTCGCAATACTCTTTCTGCTTAATTCCTAATTGATATCCTAGCAGTTTAGCAGTTATTTTTGTATTGACAAAGGGGCAATAGTGTTTAAAACATAAGTGTACCTTTACCTTTATTGCCCTTTCTTCAGTTCCAATACGCTGCTTAATCTGACCAGGGTCGTCACAACATTTCCCAGCATCCAGCATGCCAGTATCAGGTCTGGCCATAGAGAAGTCATGTCTGTGTCTTTAGATTGCCACATTTTTCTCAGAGGCCCAGGTCAATCCTGGCCAGGACAAGGTGGATCATTTTTTGCAAAAATGTTAAGGTACTATGATCTACAATTTTTATTTTTTTTTTGCTAAGAGCACAAAGGTGTAATTTGGAATATCCAGTTACAGGTGCACATATTTCTGAAGTAAAGTTTACAGATAAAGGTACAATATATTTTACAGAACGGGAAAGGCTTGCTCCATTGAAATTAGAATGACATTATTAACTGACATTCTGCAGCAGTTGTAAAATCTACTGCAGTAGGGCAGAGCTAAGAAAGCGTACAATTGCTCAAAGTTGACAAAAATACTGAAACTGTCAAGCTACACTATAATTTTTTTCCAAATAGATGAAAATTGTAAGTATATCGTTGCTTTTAGGTCACCTCTAGGTAGTAATAATTCATCGATAAAACTTACCTTATGGAAACAATTGAGTTAAATCTAAATAATTCTAGATGTACTTTATCCTTTATTTTGTTGTTCTGAGTTAGAAAATGTTATTTCTTATACAGTATTTTGTTCAATAAGTTCGTATGTGGAAAAAAATCCCTAATTGGACCACAAGGGGATTGCAGTATTTCAGAAGTGAAACCTCAAATGACTGAGTACAATTTAGCTGAGAGCTCAGTAGATGATGGTGCGTCTGCTGCAAGCTTTCCTGACACCACTGACTAAATGGACTTGATTACTAAAGGGCAGAACTGATGGGTTAGCATCAACTTGGGCTCTCGTAGGTATGCAAAATCCAATATCTATGCATTGCACATCATTTTTTTGAAGTTAGTGAATGTATCTTAAGACTTTGTAAATGTACTGGCCAACTCTGATTTAAAATAAATGTAAAAAACATTCCCATGTATACCACTTTTGCCTGTTTTAAAATTATCGTATGAAATCTGGGATTCCAATCTTGTATATCAGCACAGCATGTACTGAAGTAGGCTGCTCTGTCAATAACTGACAAGCCACAGGCGGTCTGAGGGCTTATGTCCGACTGACATGGAATAATAGCAAAAATATGTAGAACACAGCAATATGTATGTGCCTGGGGTGAGATTTTTTTTCTCATTATCTATTCTTAAGTATATAAGTAAATATGAATAATGTATATGCATTGAATAACAAAACATTTATTATTATATGTATTTTTGTCAGTGGAATAGGTCTTGGAAAATGAGGTTCTGAGCCAGACCATAACCTTAACTGGATGATATTAAGTTTGCAAAAGCACTATGAATCATAAACTGCCATGTTTCTTTTTTAATAAAACTCTTTTGGTTCATTTGTTACATCGCAAATCTGCTGAGTTCCTGCAGCCTCTTTGCATCCATTTTCTGTTTACATGCATATATACTAGCAATGGCCTCAAGGCATTCCTCAACAAGGGTTTCCTGATGGTGATAACAGTGGAGTATGTCTAGCATGGGGACAACACAGGAGCAGAACTGGGAGGCAGGGAAAAAAGTGTTGTCCCCCTATAATATGAAATACCTCAAAAAGACCTCAATAAAAATAAACAGGAAGTAAAGTCACAGATTTAAAACAAATTATAAACTGCTTTCAAAATGATAATATTGCATTAAAGCATGGGTGTCCAACCTTTTGGCTTCTCTGGGCCACAATGAGTGTAGAGAAATTTTCTCGGGCCGCATATAAAATATATACTATAGTTAAGGTATATAAGTAATAAAATGCCGCCGCACCCTTCCTGCGCCGCCGTGCCACCCGCACTAATTTCACACAACTAGAGGATGATCAAATGAAATGGAATCAGTACACAGAGGTTTACTTCTTCTGAGAGATAATAAAGGAACACTCTAACCACCATGACCACTTCAGCGATTTGAAGTGGTCATGGTGGTAGGAGTCAGAAACACTGCACATGCTCAACCCCCCCCCCCTCCCCTCTGAGGCAGCCTCTGCCTACAGTTGGAAGCTGCTGTGGCCTTGCCCCCGACCAGACTTCCTTCCTCCCCAGCAAAAAAAATAAAAAAATTGTCAGGGGGCAGTGGGCCGCATTGCCTGCGGTTCTGGGCCGCAGGTTGGACATGCCTGTATTAAAGCTTATATGAGGCTAAATGACTGGATTTACATCTTGAACTGGTTGTAAGAGCTTTTTTTTCCCCTCTAAAATACCAAACATGACATACTTACCGATTCCGAACATCCACCACCGGTGCTCTTGGCTCCTCCTCTTTTAGTGCGCCACCATAGAAAGCCAGTGCCTATGGGGGTGTGGGTCACACAAGCTGGGCTGTGTGTGTCTATTGACACACACAGTGTGGCTTAACCCCGCCCCCTGCTCCCTTCTCACAGGATTCGATTGACAGCAGCATGAGTCAGGGGTTCCCGCTGCTGCCTCTGTGAGTTGAGAGCAGACAGGCACAGAGCTGGATCCAAAGATGACTCAAGTGAGTAAACAGTGAGGTGAGGGGACAATACAAATTCTGAGACATTTTTTACCCGAATGCAGAGAATGTATTAGGTCAAAAAATGTCTAGTCTTTTTAACTACTTTAAAGGGACCCTGTCACCACAAGGTCACTTTTACACAGTTCTCCATTTATAAGATGTGCCTCTGCCCCCAGGTTATCAGAAAGGCAGGTCTAGCGTCTGTTCTTCTACATCCTGTGCACTGTGTAGGATAAATTGCACCTTCTTCTAATCTATATACAGCCATTCACAAGTTTGCCTTGGAGGGAGAGAAGGTGGGTGGAAAATTTTACTTTTTTAGTGTACCTAAGGTCAAAATGTTTTTTTCAGTTTTGGGGAATAGGGATGGATTGGAACCCCTCTCGGGGTTTTATTGCTGTCTGTGTCCCTGCTATGGAGGTAGAGTAATACTATGAAACGATTGTTAACTTTAACGTACATTTAACAGAAACCTTTCAAATTCAACCTGATATTCACTTCAAACATATGATTATGAAGGCATGTGGTCTGGTATGGATCAGGGAAAGAAAGGCTACACTCTTGCTGTCCTCCCTTTTCTGGTAACCAAGGCTGCATGCATAGATAAAGACCTGGTATACATTTTTCTTTTACCTGCATGTGCACTGTCCCAGCTGGGAATTTGCCTTTAGCATAAGTAGCACTAGAGCACCATGAGGTCTCAAGTTAGCGCTGCGATAGTACTACCACTGCTAAATGATAGATCCCTGGTTGTATTTTTTTAAATTTGTTTAACAAATAGCAGCTGGCCAGGGATCGGTTGTTTTGCTGCAGTTGTGTGGTGAAACAAGATCTTCAGAAGTAGGTTGTTGTGGTGGCAGACGAGGCAACATAGCAAAGCATGTTTGTAGGTCATCATGATTGATGTTGGATCTACATTGCTGGACAAAGTGATTGACAATGGATTTACATAGTTTACTTTTATCCCATACCCATTTCCCTGGGGGGGGGGGGGGGGGAGCACCAATATCTGGGGGCCACCTTGTTATAAAGAGAGTTTCTAGATTCCAAAAAGCCCCCCTTCCCTCACTGCAAAACACCACACACCTCGATGTGAGGGCTAAGCTTTGTCCCACCAGCATGGGGTCAAGGTGGATTGCAAGGTGGGAGGTAGGGTTCACAGACTTTCCACTATGGTTCACTAAACCACATGCAAACTGAACTTTGCCTAGTTCGCTCTTCACTATTTACCATAATAAATATAATTCCAAAAATTCACTTTTACCAGGAACATTACAAAGCACATTTCCAATGAAGAATGTGTGCAGCTCTTTGGTTGGGATATCCTTATTCACCATATATTGCTACTTACTAGCAATGAAACCATAGTAGTATGCATTTGTGGTGGCATATTCCCAACCATCATGTATTCACAGTGATCCTTCATAGTGCTCCTCAAATAGATCTTAGGCCTAGTATACAAGGGGCCAAATGTCGGGCGACATTGACTAGTTCAATAAAAACCGGCTGTCATTCAGCCCGGGTGTATGGCAGCTGGTCTGACAGAAGTCGGCTGTTCGGCCAGCTTCTGTTGGACAAGCTTGCTGGAAGGCCAGCAGCCGACCAACTCCCAATCCGTGCTCTCAGCCAATGGCTGAGAGGACTGACCAGGGTGTTTTGGCAGGGAGGGTAGTCCATCTCTCAGAGCATAATAGAACAGCAGGGGAGATCACTGTACTAACATTGGATTGTTAGTACAGCGAACCCAACTGGAGCTGTCAGGTTTTTTTTTCGCCCAACCCAAACAACTAGTGGTGTATGGTAGGCTTTATCCTATTTAATGCTTTTCCCGGTCTTTTTAAATAGCCGTCCAATTCTGTAATATAGGTCTTCTGGGTACATTAGCTTTATGGGACAGCAAAAAACAAGAATCCAAATTGCACACCCAGCTGAAGATGGAGAGGAGATAGGCAGAAGATTGGGGATACCCACACTGAGCCCACATGCTTATCACTGCTGCTAGCAAAAACCAAGCTTACATAGCATAGCAAGACCCTTGAAGTATGCACGCATTAAGGTGTCCCTATATTTTTGGCATTCTTACTGTTGCCTGGATAGATCATTATTCAGCCAGGGTGACTCCTTTGATGTTAGATCCCAAAGCAAAAAATAACTCATATGATCAAAAATAACTACTGCTACCAATCAATAGTGATCTGATATGAAATGATTGAAACTGTAATTGCAGCTGTACAGTGTCTGTGTATGTGTTACTATACTTACTACGTTATTACGAAGTTCAGATCAGAGTTGATATCTGAATATGTACAGATTGAGTTCCTGAGTAGTTTGAGCATTATGATAGTCTATGTATGGTCTCATTTATCATTAGGCAAACCTTACTTATTGATTATAGATTCCTTTTTCACCAAAATATTTTTAAAAACTACACACATCAACTAAGTATGTGACATGTACAAGTAAACCTAATTTTAACTGGATTTTGCTATAAGATTACATATTCCTAGATCAAGATAACCCCGGGTTTATCTGAACTGAGCGCAGCCTACACAGGTACCTATGCATGTCTTGCTATGAAGGAAATGCCTTCTGAAGACTCACAAATATCACACATGGCATTCGGTGTCTGAGGACAAGCATGGAAATGACTGTCCGAATTGCATTAGACCATCTTTTCTCTGCATAGAGATGGATATCCTGCTGAGACAATGAGTGCTATCAAGTGCAGAGACTGTAAAGGATTTTCATCATAAAAATGGATTACGCTATTTATTGCCCTATAAAAAGTGGCCTTATTCATAACATACATCGCTGTTTACCTTTTTGAGCACTAGAGGGCAGTATTTGAATTTATACCTGCCTGGTCCTTCTTTATAGGGGCTCTGCTCAGCAATCAATCAAATTCTGGTTTTCATTGTCTATCTTGTATTAGCCCGATAGAAGCTAATTACTAGCAAAATGCTTACTATTCATCTGGACTATATCAGTTAATGACTGCCTAAAATAATTGATCATCCCTCTATTAAACATTATAGATGCCATATTTCTCAGTACATATTGCATAATGCTCAATAAATCTAAACGTTGAACCTGTTTATATCAGTCTTATGCGGTGTATTTCTTTTATTTGATTGAAATTAGATTTTTCTTTTTTTCTGTGAACATGGAGCTGAAGGATCTTTATCAAGCACCTATGTTGGCTCTTCTACACCTTTATCCATATTTCCTGCCTTCTAACTTTGGTGCAGACAATAAAGGGACAAATCGTGACATGTCTAAATAAGAGATAAAGAGTATTCAGGAAAATTCCTGCTGCACTACGGTCACAGTAGGAACAAGATTGGTTAAAAAAAAAAAAAAAACACTAAACCTGCTTCCTAGATTTTTCTGGGAGATTTTATTAATTTAGAAGAAGTTAGAGAAAAGCAAGGCTGCCCCCCAGTTACTATAAACTAAAGACTGGTACACACAGCGAGAATATCGGACGAATGATTATCTATTTGTTTTTTTTTTTGTTGTTTTTTTGGCATTATAGTCTCATATCCAAAATAAATAGTTTAGTAAAATGACGAAAATTCTCGTATGACAGAATACAAATTTGGAAGGGATGTAATGTGTTGTAGTGTATTTACATTGTATTTTTTGGACAACTGTACTGATTAACCGCTTCTGGACCAAAAGGTTTTACCCCCTTAATGACCAGGCCATTTTTTGCGATACGGCACTGTGTTATTTTAACTAACAATTGCAACTAACAATTGTGACGCTAGACCCAAAAAAAAAAAAAAAAGATGTCTTTTTTTTCACAAATAGAGCTCTTTTTTAGTGGTATTTGATCACCTCTGCGGTTTTTATTTTTTGCGCTATAAACCAAAAAATGCAACAATTCTGAAAAAATATATATTTTTTGCTTTCTGCTATAAAACATTCCCAATAAAAAAAAAAAATCAGATTTTTTCATCATTTTAGGCCAATATGTATTCTGCTACATATTTGTGGTAAAAAAAAATCCCAATAAGTGTATATTGATTGGCTTGTGCAAAAGTTATCGCGTCTACAAACTAGGGGAAAGATTTATGTCATTTTTATTTATTTATTTTTTACTAGTAATGGCGGCGATCAGAGATTTTTAGCAGGACTACGACATTACGGTGGACAGATCGGACACCTACTTGACATTTTTGACACTTTTGGGGGGGACCAGTGACATTGCTACTGTAATCAATGCTAAAGATATGCACTGTTACTGTACTAATGCCACTGGCAGGGAAGGGGTTAACACTAGGGGCGATAAAAGGGTTACGTGTGCCCCTAGGGGGTGCTTTCTAACTGTGTGGTGGATGTGCTTGTTGAATGAACACAGAGACCTGTGTTCCTAAATAAGAGGAACACAGGATCCCTGTGTTCATTACTGACAGAACAGTGGCCTGCCGTGTTTACAACGCAGACCGCCGTTCTGCCTCCACGGGGAGCGATCGCTGATGCCCGGCAGACATTGCGATCGCCGAACCCACTGATTGGTTACCCCTATAGCCAATCCGTGCGTTTGCGCGCCTCCACTAGCGGTCCAATGAAACGACGTACAGTTACGTTGTTTCGCGGGACAGAGCCGACCTGCTGCAGTATATGTACTGCTGGCAGTCGGCAAGGCAAACAAAAATTTTATGATCTGGTATCGTATGGGAAAAGTGTTTGTGCTCGTCCCATCCGATAATAGGGAAACGTTGCATCTCTGTAAGTTATATAAGGCTTAAAGTGAAGCGAAGATTAAAAATGTCGTTCACCCCCCACCTATCCTGCCTATCTTGTATAATAAAAGATTTTCTTACATACCTATTTTTAATCCACTTGTATGGCTGGTCACGTGATCCCTAAGCTCCAGACCCCCTGTGTAAGCAGGAGCAGGGGCATCACCCATAGGCTACCATGGCTCAGCTATTGTTGAAACAAAATAAAATAGTGTGACACAATCAGCCCAATCACTAACTGAAGTGAACTGAAGTGTAAAAAATGTGAAATATACTTCTCCCAAAATAAAACTAGTGCCTAATCACTAAGGCAAAAATCTGCCACTCACACTCACAGGTGTTTCCACTGATCCACCACATCCACTATATATTATTATAAATACAGTGCAATGCAATTAATTACATATACACACTCTTAAAATCCATACACAAGTGGAAATATGTAAACATGTGTCTTCAATAGTCCTTCATATATCTCCATTTACTATATAGTCCTTTCAGAAATCACACCACTGTGTCCTGAACAAGTAACAGTGCAAAATTCTTTATAAATGTGTCCTGTGAACCATCACCTCAAGGTGAAATGCCTGCTCACCTCCAGAATCAGACCCCACTACAGAATCTTATTTGCCTACTGAAGAAGCCCAATAGGAGGGGGTAACGAGTATGGGTGGGAGGAGCCAAGCCCGTGATGTCACATAGCAGTCCGCTGAGCATCAGCGGTGAGCTGAGAGTATTGAACGCCTGTTTTTTTTGTTATTCTGTCATGTTATAATGGATGAGGAATAAGTAGAAGGGAACATTCTGAGCAATGTAGGTAACAGGAAAAATCCGCTCAGGTGAGGTATAGTGCTCCGGTGCAGGTCGGATCCGTCATCCAATAGTCCAATAAATCAAAGAAAATGAACGAAGTGTTTAATTTCCCATACACATGAATGCACACAATGCTTACATAGACACGGGACAGGTATACCTGTCCCATGTCTATGTAAGCATTGTGTGCATTCATGTGTATGGGGAATTAAACACTTGTTTCCTCAACTTCTCCTGAGTGCGGTCACATTTTCTTTGATTTATTGAACATTCTGAGCACCCAAATTGGAACCAGGAGGAAGAGAAGTGGTATTGAGATGTTCCCCGGAAGAAGTAAAGTAGAGATGAATGAGACTCTGTAGTGGGGTCTGATTCTGGAGGTGATCAGGCATTTCATCTTTAGGTGGTGGTTCACAGGACACATTTGTGAAGAATTTTGCACTGTTACTTGTTCAGGACACAGTGGTGTGATTTCTGAAGGGACTATATTTTAAATGGAGATATATGAAGGACTATAAGGGTCCATTCACACTAGCGCGACTTGTCAGGCGACTTGGTTGCCTGACAAGTCACGGTCGGTCGCCTGCCATTGATTAGCACAGGACCCGTTCTAATAGGAGCGACACAAGTCGCTCCGACTTAGAAAAAGGGTCCTGTACTACTTTGGGGCGACCTGGAGGCGACTTGCATTGACTTCAATTATATGAAGTCCGTGCATGTTGCGCCGAGGTCGCGGTGCACATGTGCACCGCGACTTCACAGGTCGCCCCAGCAAGTCGTGTTGCCCCTGTGTGAATGGGCTCTTAAAGACACATGTTTACATATTTTCATTTGTGTATGGTATTTAGGAGTGTGTATATGTAACGTATTGCGCTGCACTGTATTTATAATATTGTTGGAATACAATCCTCTCCCCTGCAGCAGCCGCTTACTAACAGAGGGGAATGTGAGCTGTATGAACACATGACCAGACTAGAGCAGTAGTAAATGGATCTTATTTATACAGATCAGGCAGGATAAATAGGGGGAGAGGGGAAATGATACTTTTAGGGATAGTTATACTTAGGCTTTTCGTTGAATTTAAAAAGAAGAACAACTAACAAATGTCAACACTGTTTGTTTATTCCAAGTTACCTCTGCACTGACTAGCCACTGATAGAGCCTTTCATTTGCAATTTGTTTAGGTACTTTGGAACGACATGAAACGGGAGAGATGGCAAAAGCGATTCTTACCTCCTGTGAAGATTTTACCATTGAAATGACAGATTCCATTATAAACACTTCGCAGGAGACACAAAGAAACTCGAGGACAACGTTCAAGTCATCAAACTCATACAAACTTGGAAACCTGTCCCATAATCTGATCCATCCAGATAAGTCAACAAACAAAGTAAGGAGAAAACATAGCATATGAGATAATACTGTACAGACCAGAACTGCAGATTCTTGATCTGTGATTTGAGAATGTATATTCAAAAGTTTTATGAGTCCATTATGTGTAGCAAACATAGATATTTTTTAGGGTCTTACATTAGAATTATATCAGCGCATAAAGTATCACCTTACACGCATTGAACAGTACTAGGTCTATTTTAACTTATTTTATTGAGATTTGTAAGCATACAATCCATATCAAATTAGAACATGAACGATAACAATAAGAAAGTTACATCGTAGTAACAGAATTAACAAGAATACGGTATTAATGATACAGTCACAAAGGTTAGTGAGTCATCCTTTAGGAGGTCGTAATTCGCCCCAAAAGACTGTGCAATAAAACATATTAATTGTTTAGTTGGGATGTATTATGGTTTATATTAACAGTCCTCGGTTTCTCGTGATATGCTGAAAGGTGTTTGGGCGACTTGTCTCCCCACCGGACACCCCCGAACAGTACTAAATAGACCAGTGTTATCTGTTACCTGCAGTTTAAAATGGTCAACACTTACGTGGTTGTTTCTAATGACATGGTTTTGGAGTTGTATTTGAAGCATCTTTTCGAGGAAATATTTATTTTCAGTAAACATGTGAAAAAACTAAAATCCCTTGAATCAAGTAGTAATGCTCAGCATGTGCCCAGCTCCAATATAAGATTCTCACTGATTATAATAGCATTGTGACACCTATTTCAATAATTTTGTTTGTAACTGTACTGGTGAAAAAGGTGCCGACCTCCAAAGCTGGATATACAGTACATGTGAGCATTTCTCTCATTCAGCACCATAGATCCCTCCACTCAATCCTCCTATCCCCAATAAACCGCGTTGATGGATAAATCTGCTGTGCTTGCTTTTGTATTCTGACAGCCAATATTTGTGGCTATCAGAATACCTAAAATGTACCTGCGTTGGATTGGATGCAGGTGCTGTTCAGCTGAGAATTTTCCACCTGGCTCCTCTAAAAAAAGGTCGGTGGAAACATCAACTTTGATTTAGGAGGTGCCGACAGAGCCACCCATGGTGTTCCTTTTGAATTGGTCAAAATTTGATCTATGTATGACCAGATTTAAAGTGATGGGGATTCTTCCTAGTCAATTAGAAGGTAAGGTTAGGTGGAGCTGGACATTATTGCCCTGCTGAGGTTTTATTCTGTGTTTCTAATAAATTGATTAAAGTGAAATCTACTTTTCCCACAAAGAAAATAACAGGTTCACTGTAAACCTCCTTTATTTGTTGAGTGGAGGATGAACATGTCTGGGGTGTACCAAGCATGCTTATATCAACATGCTTGTTTCAAGGGAATAGAAATATGGTAGTTGGTTTTAATGGTGTGTAATTCAGGGCTTTCGTATTGAGTCACTGTCCTGGAACCAGCCAGTGCATATCAGGTGTCCTAAGGCTTCATGTACACTGGCCTACATTAACCACGGGCATGGGAAAATGCAAAACGTGGCAAAATCACTGCATTTTGCCACAGTTTTTCTGCGTTTTGCATTTGCCGGAGGTCAAAGCGTTCCTATTCTGAATGCAATTCTTCCGCATTCAGGAAAGGGAGGTTGAAGCTCACCAAAACCCAGCAGTTCCTAAACTGTCAAAAGCCTATGTGTATAATGAAACATATGGGTTAATTTACTAAAGACAAATAGACTGTGCACTTTGCAAACTGCAGTTGCTCCAGAGCTTAGTAAATGAGCCAAAGCTTTACTTTGTATAGAATACCTAATCACATGCATTTAAAATGAAAAAAAAAATGCTTGTACGTGCTTGAATGATTGAAATCAGTAGAGCTGCTGATTTACTAAGCACCGGAGCAACTGCTCTTGCAGAGTGCAACTGCAGTCTATTTGCCTTTAGTAAATCAACCCCAAAATAAAAAAGCTCCTAAGCTCAAGTTCAGGAGCTGCCAGTGTAGGCTAGTGTACATGAAGCCTAATATCTGATATCCACAGGCATATTCCAGAGAGATAACCCAACAAATGGTGAGGCCACAATAGAGATGACTTCGTCTGAAGATTGAATCTTCAAACAAGTTGGCAAGGTCAGCTCTAATACATTTATGACAGGTTGTTTTTAAAATGATCCACTTCTGTTACCCTAAAGTTATTCAGTAACATAATGAAGGTGACAGGGACAAAACTTGGAAGACTTTGGACATTATAAAATGTTAGTTCAGCTCCATTGACTCATGCTGGAAATGTGTGTACCTTTACACCTCCTTGTTCAGTGATGTGCATTCCTGGAACTAGAACAAAATCTGGGTGTCAGCCTCAAGTGGGGGGTGGGATCCTGGGCAGCATGGCCAGGCCTTGGCACGGAGGCTTCTGTCCCAGGGACGGTGGTGCTGGGGTAGCGTCCTCTTTGGCCTTCACCACTTTTCCAGAGGACACTGCTGTCAAATTGACAGCAGTATCCTGCGCAATACACAGGCAGAAGCATTTCCTTGTAATATGTCTGGAGCAGGACCTAGCTGTCAGCCTGGCAGCAGAGTAGGTGCACTGCAGATTACATGGGGAAAGATTTTCTTTTGTTGTAATCTGGAGGGCTTGACTGTTAGCTCTGTGGCTCAGGAGCATTGAGATTGCTTCCTATATGAATGAACGCTGCATTCATCTGCACATAATGTCAGTTCCAGCAAACCTGGGTGTAAAATATTAAAGTGTATTTTTCATAAAATATTTTTCTATTTAACCCATGATGAACCTGTAGTAAACCTTAAATAGTGTTTTCTAACTTCATCTTTTCCTTCTTTCTTTTTTTTTTTATTTTATTTTTGTGATGATTTTTTTTACCACTTATATATAAATTTTTTTCATTTTTGTCTATTTGTTGTGCCGTATTTCATACATTTTTCCAATTTTTTTTTTTATATCTTTATTTCATATATAAAAAATATTTCTCTTCATTTGAACCAAATCATTTGGCTGCATTTTGTAAAGGGAGAAATTGTATGAATAAAATTTGCGTTTGAGTTATAACCTGCCATTCTTCATAAATAGAAGGACACATTTTGGATGTAATACTGATAATAAAAACCTATGTTTTACCATACTCATTATTATTAAATCAAACTGGTATAAACACAATGCAACCTCCCCCCATGCCAATATCATTTAGTCTTTTATGGAAAAGTGGAATGCGAATGTCATTTATGTACCCAGCCCAAGCCAAACTGCTGTATGGGCAACCATGCCATCTCAGCCCATAAGAAAGGTGGAGTGCACAAATTCAAATTTTTTGTGTGCCAAAACACTATATCTGACAGCTTCCCTTTAAAAACCCCGGTCTAAATTCTGAGTGAACGGTGAATATGTGATGTTGAAGTAAGAGAGATCATATTTTTACTTGAACACAATTTAAGTGTCCCCCTTTTTTTTTTAAATAATATTTACCTGAATAAACCTCTAATATATTTAAATCTCGCAAACCCGTTCTTACAATAACTGCTGCTGGAAACTGTATTTAAGTTTACTGATGTTATTTGTGTAATTGTACAGTAGTTGACACATACAAAAAAATGTACATAAAAAAAAAAATAAACAAAAAAAGAAAAAAGAAGTAGAACCAGTGTGGCAGAGATTTTAAGTTAAAGCGGATCTGTCTGATGTCAGGGTTCAATACAGAAATTGCTTCTACCTCTACATTAAGGCCCCTTTCACACACGCTGTCAGTTCGTCCGTTTTCCATCCATCTGTTGACGGATGAAAAACGGACATCAATGCATCTCTATGTAAAAACGGATGACAACGGATGAAAGACGGATAACAACTGACGAAAAACGGATAACAACTGACGAAAAACGGATGACAACTGACGTAGTGTGAAAGGGGCCTTAAACTGCTAAGAAATCAGCTGTGGAAAATCAGAAGAATTGGTGCTTTTAATTAACTCTCCAACATTTTTTTCCCAGGAACAGCTACATGAAGCCTGCATGTTTTTTTTTTTTTTCCGCAGAAGATCATTCAAAATAGTATAGCTCAATTTTTTTTTATTGGGTTGTAACTTTAAAATTGTCACTGGCAAGCTCAGCAGAAACATGTCACTTTGACTAATTAATGAAGTGCTGTATGTCCAAATTTTATTTTGTAGTTGTTAATTATTTTAAAGTGAACTTTTTTATTTCTTCTTACCTTGGCACTTGAAGCAAACATGAGTTGTCAAGACTTGATTAAAATGAACATCGTATAGTCATAGTATATTATTCTACATTCTAGAAGATTAGACCAGAGTATTTTACAACCTATTTCTTAATTGTATTCCTAAGTATTAAAAAATAAAATTCCGAGTTTCAATTATATTTAAAAAATATTTTCAGTATTTTCTAAAATCCATGTAAAGTTTGCCTTTGACATTTATTATAGGGCATTAAATGTGCTATAACAGTAGACAATAGAAAAGTATTCCTCTGGTTGTATCTCAGTTACTGCTGTTTTCATGCTTTCGGGGAGACCCGCGGGTTAATCTATTCCGATTTGCGTATTAATGCAGGAAGAGGGCTGTTCAGCGCAGTCAAACTTCAAAGACTTTGCCATGTCACAGCGTTTGTGCTCATGTAAATCTGTGTTACAAAAGAAGAATGCCTTAATTTCATGGTCCCCTGTCCTTTCTTATTTAGTTATTGTAGTGCACGTGCCGAGTGGACTCCCAGTAACAGAAGGCCACTGCTCGGCCTTGTGTGACAAATGCAGTTGACACAAGATCCATATTAATGTTGTCAAGGATCTTTGATGTATCTAAGCAGATTTTAATTATTTTCAACATCACAATCCCTATGTTATGCAGTGCAATCGTCCTTTTTTTTTTGTTCAGTCAACATTTTTAACTCATTCCAGGACAAGTTTCAATTTGACGGTACGGTAATAAAGACTATATTTAATTTTATTTAAAAAAAACTCATAGTAAAAATAAAAAAAAACAACTTTGATATTGGCTTTCGCGTTCAACAAAAGGGCATTCATCAAGTCACCAATTTGTGTGGCAAAGTGCCATTTGAATAGTGTATTGTTAGAATACTTATGGTCCGTTTGACAAGGACTCTTGCTGTAAATAGTGCAATTTGACTCCAGCTGTTAAAGAGTGTCTCTGACAGAAGCCAAATAGAATGGAGATGCTTTACTGCACCGCAGAAAAATCAATATTGGGTTCTTGTTCACAGTAACCTGCTCTTTTCTGTAGATTTATACAATCATATATGGGCCTTACAGAGGAGAATAGAAAAAGGACCCAACTATAAAAGAAGCATTGCAATTTCTTTGCATATTGTTGCCAAAAGAGGAGGAACATAGGAAATAATTATTACTACCATCTTTTTTATCTTTTTTTTTCAACCCAGACTTTAAAACTGATATATGTAGCTTTATTAACTGGCAAGGGGAGGAGCAGGCTTTCTTTATAGTGCTTGCAGCAATGTGCAAACGGATTTTTTATGTTTTATAACAACAATTATTAACAATTTGTAAAAATAGGTAAAATAGCTAAAAAAATTAAAAATATTTTTATACATATTTTTTTTTTACTTATAACAGATATATATATATTTTTTAATTGATATATGTAGCTTTAATAACTGGCGTGAGGAGGAGCAGGCTTGCTTCATATTGCTTGCAGCAATGTGTAATGGTTTTTCTTTTGTTTTGTTTTTTTATAACAACACCATGTAAAAATAGATAAAATAACTAAAAAAATTACACATATTCTAATACATATATATAATATATATATTTTTTTTTTTTACATATAACAGTTTTATAAAAAAAAATATATATATATATATATACATACCTATCTATCTACATATATAAATATATATATATATATATATATATATATATATATATATATATACATATCTATCTAGATAGATAGATAGATAGATAGATAGATAGATAGATAGATAGATAGATAGATAGATAGATAGATAGATAGATAGATAGATAGATAGATAGATAGATAGATAGATAGATAGATAGATAGATAGATAGATAGATAGATAGATAGATAGATAGATAGATAGATAGATAGATAGATAGATAGATAGATAGATAGATAGATAGATAGATAGATAGATAGATAGATAGATAGATAGATAGATAGATAGATAGATAGATAGATAGATAGATAGATAGATAGATAGATAGATAGATAGATAGATAGATAGATAGATAGATAGATAGATAGATAGATAGATAGATAGATAGATATGTATATATATTGTATATATTGTATATATATATATATATATATATATATACATATACATAGATATAGATATAGATAGATATAGATATAGATATAGATATAGATATAGATATATATATATATATATATATATATATATATATATATATATATATATATATATAAACATATTTATAAAGAAATACAAGTCTAAAGATTATACATTCCCCATTCCCAGACCTGCTTGTTTATCTGTAAGGTATATTGTACTTGATAATAACAGTTGATATCATGGTACACAGAAACATGAAATATTTTCTAATCAAAAATATATAACCTGGAGCAGTAATGAATAGGGGCAATGCAGTAAAATATCTATTAAATGGTTCATTTTTATATGCATCGTAGTCTCCATAGGTTTTAAACAAGTTGTTAGCAGAAGGTTTTAGTTCTTTTATTTAGAGGGTATATACCAACTCATATATTAAGCAAGTGCTAACCACTATTTTTTATTTTAATTTTTTGCCTCTAGCAACAATCAGAATTCTAAATTAAATTTTTTTGACATAGACTGCTGATATGGCAACAGGATGCTGCTTGGTTGCTATTGGCAATAATGATTTTTTTCTAGTGTGCTTTTCCTCCATCAGCCACATTGTACATTGGAAGATTTAGATGGCTTTGAGAAAAAGAATTTGTTTAAACCCACCTAACAAGTATTATTATATTAACTGCTATGATTATAATGCTTTTTAAAGGGATTTATTTTTCCAACAGACTAATAATTTAGGTTGATTTATGCAAGGCATGGTGCAGCTGTGTATGGTAGCCAATCAGCTTCGAACTTCAGCTTGTTCAGTAAGGCTCCATTCACACCTGGGCGTTTTTGAGCGTTTTTCAGCTCCAAAAACGCTAAAAAAAATGTTCCAAAACTCCCAACAAGTAAGGCTCTGTTCACATGTAGGCGTTTTGGGGAATTTTTCTGCTCTAGGATCAGCTCTCAAAATGCCCAACAAGACAAATCCTATTCATTTCAATGGCCCCTGTTCACATCTGAGCGTTTTGACGCTGTGAGCAAAACGCCCAACGCTCAAAAAAGTACATGAGCTTCTTTTTGGGCAGATTACAGGTGTTTTCCATTGGTCTCTATTCAATCTAAAAACGCCTGCACAAAAAACGTCTGTAAATCGCTGTAATAATCGCGGTAAAAAAACACACGAAAACGCTACGCTCAGGTGTGAATGTTGCCTAAAACCCCATTCATTTAAATGGCCCCTGTTCACATCTGAGCGTTTTAATGCCTGAAGCAAAACGCCTGTAGCTGAAAAAAGTACATGAGCTTCTTTTTGGGCTGATTACCAGCGTTTTTGATAGATGTCAATGCCTGCCTCCAAAAATGCCTGAAAATCACGGTAAAAATTGCGTGAAAATGCTACGCTCAAGTGTGAATGCAGCCTTAATCTTTTTTGCAATAAAACATGGAAGCTGTTTGCCTGCCTACCATGCACAACTGCACCAGATTTTACACTCTCCAGTTTTAGAAAATCAAGCCTTATGTATTTTTTCCTTTTTTTCCTTCATTATTATTATGTTTGTGTAAAGCTCTAACAATGGGCTGGAATTAGCTTCCTTGGCAAGGTACAAAGAGCAAAAGCTCAATAGCCAATTGTATTTTTGTTAAAAATAGATTTTAAAAATAGAGTCTCATCTTCTTTTGAAAAAAATAGTGCATGGAATTCTGGCAAATGTTTTTTTATTTTTCTTATTTTTTTTTGTTTTGGATAGAGTTGGGAATAGTTAGAATTTAAGAGGTTCCCCTGCTGTCTGTGGCCCTTAGGGACATTTTCCCTTACTTCTGTACAGGTGCCCATATTGATGGGGGCATAACCTTGCTTTGCTCTTCAAAAAAAATAGGACTGGAGTTAGTTTAATTTACTGATGTATATTCATTATGTAAAATTGGCTATAATAACGAAAAAACTAATTTAACTGGCAAACAAAATTAAAAAGATTAAAAAAAAAAGCAGCGCAAACCTGTCTACCGTGCAGTAAATACAGTGCCTTGAAAAAGTATTCATACCTCTTGAAATTTTCCACATTTTGTAATGTTACAACCAAATACGTAAACGTAATTTATTGGGATTTTATGTGATAGATCAACACAAAGTGGCACATAATTGTAAAGTGGAAGGAAAATGATAAATGGTTTTCAAAAACTTTTCAAAATGAAGCCCCCCTGAGTCAATACTTTGTAGAACCACCTTTCACTTCAATTACAGCTGCAAGTCTTTTTTGGGGATGTCTCTACCAGCTTTGCACTTCTAGAGAGTGACATTTTTGCCCATTCTTCTTTGCAAAATAGCTCAGGCTCTGTCAGATTGGATGGAGAGCGTCTGTGAACAGCAATTTTCAAATCTTGCCACAGATTCTCAATTGAATTTAGGTCTGAACCTTGACTGGGCCATTCTTAAACATGAATATGCTTTGATCTATACCATTCCATTGTAGCTCTGGGTGTATGTTTAGGGTCGTTGTCCTGCTAGAAGGTAAACCTCTACCCCAGTCTCATGTCTTTTGCAGACTCCAGGTTTTCCTCTAAGATTGCCCTGTATTTGGCTCCATCCATCTTCCTATCAACTCTGACCAACTTCCCTGTTCCTGCTGAAGAAAGCATCCCTACAACATGGTCTCATCTGACCAGAGCTCCTTCTTCCACATGTTTGCTGTGTCCCCCACATGGCTTTTTGAAAACTGCAAACAGGAATTCTTATGATAGGGGAAAGGGTGGAAACCAGCGCTATGGATAAGAACTACCAGGCTTTTGGAGTGAATTAGGTTGCAGCCACCAACCGACCCCTAAGAAACTTAGGGGCTAGAATATATAATGTGGGGGTGTGAAGTTGGAGACGGCGCTACCTAGCGCATGTGCAAAGATGCGGGTGAGAAATAGAGGAAGAAAGTGCTTAGTGCATAGTATATAGTGCAAACATAACATGTGCAGATGTATATGCCTGTGACAAATTCCAAGTCACTGGCTAAAATCGTCCTTTTAGCCAGTGACTTGGAATTTGTCACAGGCATATACATCTGCACATGTTATGTTTGCACTATATACTATGCACTAAGCACTTTCTTCCTCTATTTCTCACCCGCATCTTTGCACATGCGCTAGGTAGCGCCGTCTCCAACTTCACACCCCCACATTAGGAATTCTTATGGCTCTCTTTCAACAATGGCTTTCTTCTTCCATAAAGGCCAGATTTGTGGAGTGCACGACTAATAGTTGTCCTGTGGGCAGATTCTCCCACCTGAGCTGTGGATCTCTGCAGCTCCTCCAGAGTTACCATGGGCCTCTTGGCTGCTTCTCTGATGAATGCTCTCCTTGCCCAGCCTGTCAGTTTAGATGGACGGCCATGTCTTGGTAGGTTTGCAGTTGGGCCATACTATTTTCATTTTCAGATGATGGATTGAACAGTGCTCTGTGAGATGTTCAAAGCTTGGGATATTTTTTTATAACCTAACCCTGCTTTAACTTCTCTACAGCGTTATCCCTGACCTGTCGGGTGTGTTCCTTGGCCTTGATGATGCTGTTTGTTCACTAAGGTTCTGTAACAAACCTCTCAGTTCTTCACAGAACTGCTGTATTTATACTGAGATAAAATTACACACAGGTAGACTCTATTTACTAATTAGGTGACTTCTGATAGCAATTGGTTCCACTAGATTTTAGTTACCCGTGAGTGTTGGGATTACCCTTACAAGAGTAAAGGGGGCTGAATAAAAATGCATGCCACACTTTTCAGATATTTATTTGTAAAAAATGGTGAAAACCATTTATCATTTTCCTTCCACTTCACAATTATGTGCCACTTTGTGTTGGTCTATCACATAAAATCCCATTAAAATACATTTCCGTTTTTAGTTGTAACATGACTAAATGTGGAAAATTTCAAGGGGTATGAATACTTTTTCAAGGTACTATAAATATGAGCTCAGGCAGGTTCGGACACAAGTCTGACAGCCAATCATAGGTGACAAAGACATTCCCCGCCCCACAACCGCACATATGCAATGGGCAGGTATAAATGCAGTTGCGGGATAGAGAATTCCTCCATCACCTGTGATTGGCTGTCAGGTTTGACTGTTTCCTGGTAGGATAGCTCAGTTGGGTTTGAAATGGGGTCCAATCGTGCCTGAGCTCATCTCTGGGTGTAAACTATTGATTTAATTTATACTTACAGGTCTAACTTCCAAAGTCTATTATATTATATGCATTGATTCAGTGTTATTGATTTACTAAAGTAGTAGAGTCCCAATAGCAGCACATACCTTCTGTTCTCTTCCCCAGCTCTCCATTTAGTTGCAGAGAGTGATGAAATATATGTAATATTTGTGGTTATGATGGCGGATATATAAATAAATAAAAAGTCCAATAATCTATCCCGCAGTTTGTAAACGCTACAAACCAATTAATATACGCTTTTTGGGATTTTTTTTTACCAAAAATACGTTGCAGAATATAAATTGGCCTAAACTGATAAAAAAATTAGATTTTTAAATTTTTTTTATTGGGAATGTTTTATAGCAGAAAGTAAAAAAAAATATTGTGTTTTTTTCAAAATTGTCGCTCTTTTTTTGTTTATAGCGCAAAATATAAAAACCGCAAAGGGGATCAAATACCACCAAAAGAAATCTCTACTTGTGGGAAAAATAGTACATCAATTGTATTTGAGTACACCGTTGCATGAACGCACAATTGTTAGTTAAAATAACGCAGTTCCGAATCGCATAAAATGGTGGTCATTAACCACTTAAGGACCGAACCCATTTTTGACACATTTTGTTCACAAGTTAAAATCAGTATTTTTTGCTAGAAAACTACATAGAAATTATATATATTTTTTTAGCAAAGACTCTGGAGAATAAAATGGTGGTCATTGCAATATTTTTTGTCATACGGTATTTGCGCAGCGGTCTTTCAAATGCCATTGTTTTTTGGAAAAATTACGAAAAATTACATTTCACTGCATTTAAAAACATCTAAACAGTAAAGTTAGCCCATGTGAAAGATGATGTCACGCCGAGTAAATAAATACCCAACATGTTACGGTTTAAAATTGCGCACACCCGCAGAATGGTGACAAACAACTGTCAATAAAAATTTCCATAGACGACGCTTTAAAAAATGTTAACGGTTACCAGTTTAGAATTAGAGTGTAGCTCTTTTTTTTTTAATTATTGCTCTCGCTCTGGCGATTGCGGCGATACCTCACATGTGTGGTTTGAACAGCGATTTAATTTGCGGTGTGACTTCCATATACGTTTTCTTTTGTGCGCTAGCTAACGGCGACAGGGGCGGTTACATTTTTTTTTTCCTATTTATTTTAAGCTTTTTTTTTTCATTTTAGCACAGGTTTTTTTAAAAAAAAAAAAAAATCTGATCACTTTAATTGCTGTCACAAGCAATGTAAACATCCCTTGTGACAGCAATAGGCAGTGACAGGTACTCTTTATGGAGGGATTGGGGGTCTAAAAGACCCTAGACCCCTCCACTACACTTCCATGTATTCAAAACGCTAAACAGCATTTTTCAATACAATTTTAATTCACTTTTTAAACCTGGCGCCTTTAGCAGACGAGTAACCTGGATGTGATGTCATGGACGCCGCCTCCGGGTTACGTCATTGGAGACCCGATTGAAGCCGCATCCAGCTTTGATTGGGACTCCATCCAGCTGGCAGACGTGCCGGCTGGTTGCTCGGGTCTCCCGGTGGGACAGGAGACTCGGGCAGAGCCGCAGAAGGTGACGGGAGGGGGGAGGCATCCCCTCCTGCTCGCTGGGGTAACGATCGTGCGGCTCCCTAGCCGCATCGGTCATTACCGCCGGAAAGCCGACCGCCGTCTCTAAAAAACTGTACTGGGGTGATGCCTCTAGCTAGAGGCATCACCCCGGTACAACCACTTAAAGTCAGCCAAGGTAGACCTACGTAGGTGGTCGGTAAGTGATTAAGGGTGGGTAAATCCTTCTGAAGTTAAAGTGGTTAATGTGGAAGTAATTTTAATATACTGTTTACACATTTTGTTTTGCTGTTCCAAACTTTTATCATATATATATTTGGAAATGCTTCTTCTAGTGTCTATCTGTATACCAGGGTATATGAATATCATTCGTTGTTAGATGACTTTTCAGAGAGCTCAGTTACCCTTAAAGTGTATTTCCACTTTTGCAGTCAAATTGTGAGTCTGTCTTTGGAATAGGCCAAGTCCTTAACATACAATGAAGCCGAGCTACTAAACCTTTACCCTTTTTCGGAGAGAGCAAAATCAGGTGCAGCGCTGCATAGAAGCCAATCAGCTTCTAGGTTTTTTTTTTTTTAATTGAACAAGCTGAAGTTAGAAGCTGATTGGTTACCATGCCAACCTGCACCAGATTTTACACTCTCAAGTTTTAGTAAATCAACCCCACAGTGTTCAAATCGAGTTCACGGATGATGACTATTAAGATCTGCCTGCACAGTACAGACAGGACTAATTATGTTTTTATTATCTAAAAATCCAGACTGCATTTTAAAAATATTTTATTTTTAATGTATGCTATGTGAATAAGAACGTGTGACAATTATAAAATGGGTGTTATCCCAATTTGACTGCAAATGTGGAAATATGTTTTAAGTTGCTCACAGACATAAGAAATGGTGACCTATTCTGACCATTCTTTGATCAGAGAAAGATCCTATGCTTGTAAGTTCCTTCGGAATCCAGCAGGCATCCCCTGCCTGAACCTTCTGAGGGGGAAACATTTTCAGCCAGAATGGATTTTGGTAACCAATCGCTATAATGCAATAACTATTGAACAATAGTTCATATATGTAGCGCTACCCCTTACAGGAGCCGCTTGGTAATTTGGGTTCTCTGTTCTGCACCTTGACTCCAAGAACAACCTCAGCCCCTCTGACACACCTGGTTGAATGAACGTTACTGCAAGCACTTATGGAAAAACATATATAGATACCTTTAACTCGCCTGTGAATAAGCACCAGGAAATAGACACAAGTCTAGTGGTAAGTTTAGTGGTAAATGAACTCAATATATTCGTATGGGTTAGAACAAATGGAGGTTTGAGCAGTAATTGAAGGTAGGTTAAGACACAGTTTTCTAGACAGTATAATCACTATGTCAAGGTAACTTAGAGTAGAGATCTGTACCACTAAACTGCAATTAACTTCTAATTCAGCAAAGTCAGCAATAAACCGTGCATATATGCATTAACTGCATTGTGAATAATAATAATATAACAAGTCTACAGTGTACTCTAGGAGAATGGCCAGGATTTGGTGCAATGTCCCCTATGAGGTATCTCTTAGCATAGGCAATAGGTGAAGGTTTCTATGAAGCAGCTGTAAAGGGACAGTCTTCAGCCAGCTAGAGTTGAGGCCCGGTTGTACTGTTGGTTCACATGAGAATGATCCCAGTAAAAAGCCTGCAGGCAGAAATAAGGCTGCTAGATGGCTCTGTGGTAAGTTCCTAAAGGGCTCAGTCCCTTTCTCTAGCAGCAGATAGTAAATTCCTACACCAGCAACTCACCAATCCCAGCTCTATTGCCATTATCATCTGGTCACACACAGCGATTATTCCACTCTCTGCTTTGCACCCAATTGACTCTATCTGTCGGCACCCCTGAACTTAGCACTCTGGATTCTGCTCAGGAGACTGATATCCAGCTGTGATGGTGCATGCTGGACAGTGATGTACACTTTCCAGTCTCCCTCATGGCAATTAGCCAGCTATGTCCTATAAGAAAATACAGTTTTTACCCCTCCTCCCAGCAATTTCCTCTCTGGGGAATGTAGTTCTAAAGCTCTTGATTACACAGTAGAGTCTCTCCTGAGGACTACAGTTCCCACAATGCATTTCTGTCTGACTGAGTCTATTGAACTCTTCCTGCTCAGCAGCTCTCTCCTCTTGCTGAGCACTGCAGGGAAGCAGCCACAGAGATTAGCACCTGGCTACATAGATACTGTATTTACACTTCTAAATAGAATCATGGTTTATAAAACCTTAACACTCATCAATACAATTACTTACATTGAGCTAACCACGTTTACATATATAGCTAATACACCCGTAAAAAGATAATGCTTCCATTTAAACATTCAATAAACATAAACTGTAACTATTGATTTGTATAAGCTGGTAGAATTAAAATAAATACGTATGCTTTTAATAAAGTGGTTTAAACCAAAAAGCAAAACATTCAAAATATTGCAGCTTACCAATTCTTGGATGTGATGGTTGCATTTGTTTTTTTTTTTGCCATTTTTTCTTGAGAGTCGGTTCAAACTAGTGCGACTTGTCAGGCGACTTGTCAACCTGACAAGTCGCGCTCCCTCGCGGTCCATTGACCGCTACAGGACCCGTTCTAATAGGAGCGACACAAGTTCGGGGAGACCTCGGAGCGACTTGCATAGACTTCCATTATGTGAAGTCCCTGCAAGTCGCTCCGAAGTCGTGGTGCATGGTAATGCACAAGTCGCCCCCGAAGTAGTAAGGAGTCGTGTCGCCTCAGTGTGAACCGGCTCTTAGTTTCACCTGTGATCCTGCCAGTAAGTCTATTGTTTTTCAACAGAACAAGCTGTCTTGCAGACGTAGCAGCTAGTGTATTGAGTCATTTAACACCGACAGAGGTGATTACAATGAACAGCTTTTATTTATTTATGTAAAACCTTTATCCCAAAATGAAAAAAAAAAAAAAAAAACTGCTATAACTGATTAAAAAGTGTTGGCTGGAGTTTGGCTTCAATTTGGTGATGTACTGTATCTAAATCTGCTAGTACATCTAATACTACCCATCCCCCAGGCTGATAATGTTGCTGTCCAAAAGGTGTCTCTGTTGCTCCTTTATCCAGAGTGTAGGAAATCTAAAACAGAAAGGGTGTTACTGGCTAACCAAAAAACAAAGGGGAAAAAAAAAAAGAAAATGAATTCAGCCACCACATTTGAAGAATATATTAATAAAATTAGGTTTTGGGTTTAATGCTGCTTGAACTCTTTCTGAATCTTGGCTGAGATCATATTGTTATATGGTCATGGAAAATTTTCAGATTTGGGCAGTTAGGCTGCTTTCATATTGCTCTGTAGCAAAAATGTTGTAAAAATGCATATGCATTTTTTTATTGCGTTTCTGGTGTGTTTTCTGGTTCTCTGGACATGTGACTCAAAAAAGGCACCAAAATGCAAATGTTTTTGATGCATTTTGGAAACATTTTTGTTGCATTTTCTATTCATTTCAATGGGAAGCTGCATTTTTGGTGTGGTCTAAAAAAGCACACCAAAAAATCAACATGCAGGAATTGCAGCGCAGTGGTTTGAAGACCCCCATTGGAAGGGTAAGGCCCCTTTCACACAGGCGGTGTGCCCGACGGACTCCGTTTTGCTCAGCGGGGATCGATCCGCCAATCCCCTCTGAGCAGGCAGATGACAGCTCCATCTCCGCTTACTTTGCAGAGACGGACCTGTCAGATCGCCGCTCTCCTCTATGGGAGATCGGATAAAAATGGACCGCCTGTCCATTTTCATCTGATCCCATCCGATCCTCTAGACGGATGGAAAATAGGTATTTCCCGGATAGGATCGGATTGAATAGCAGCGAGTGTCCAAGGAGATGTCTCCGCTGACATCTGCTGCTCCATAGGGCTGCATGCAGCATCCAATCAGGTCCGCCTGAAAAACTGACAGGCGGACCGGATTGGAAAGCCCGTGTGAAAGGGGCCTAATAGCGTTGATGAGCATTTTTCACGCTGGAAAGGTGTGTTTTAGTGTGGCAAAAGATTATGAATGTGAAAGCAGCTTAACTTATGCATTTATAAGTTCATTTTTAACCGGTTAAAGACCAGCCGCCGCAGATATACTGCAGCAGGCTGGCTCTCCTGCGCAAACCGATGTACCTGTACGGCATCTCGCAGGAGCGGGCCTCCGGCGCACACTTGCGCCGCCGGCGGCGCGATCGCGTACCCGCTTTCTAGCCCTGCAGCTAAGCAACGGGTCTGGCGGCCACGATGGCCGCCTGGGAATCCGGTGATTGCTGCATGGACTGACAAAAGGCGGTGTGCCATTGTAAACATGGCACACCGCTCATCTGTCACTGATTGAAACAGGGCTCCTGTGTTCCTGTTATTTCAAAACACAGGAGCCCTGTTTCCATCCACCAAGTCTGGCCCCCACACAGTTAGAATCACCGCTAGGTACACATTTAACCCTTTGATCACCCCTGGTGTTAATCCCTTTCCTGCCAGGATCATTAGTACAGTAACACTGCATATTTTTAGCACCGATTACTGTAGTCATGTCACTGGTCCTCCCAAAAGTGTCAAAAATGTCAGTCGGATCTGTCGGATCTGTCCACTGCAATGTTCCAGTCCCGCTAAAATTCGCAGATCGCCACCATTACTAGTATAATACAAATAAATAAATAAAAATGACATAAATCTTTCCCCTAGTTTGTAGACACGATAACTTTTGCGCAAACTAAATCAAAATACACTTATTGGGATTTTTTTTTTACCAAAAATATGTGGCAAAATACAAATTGGCTAAAAATGATGAAAACATTTGATTTTTAAATTTTCTTTATTGGGAATGTCATATAGCAGAAAGTGAAAAATTCTACTTTTTTTTTTCAAAATCGTCGCTCTTTTTTTGGTTATAGCGCATAATCAAAAAACCACAGAGGTGATCAAATACCACCAAAAGAAAGGCCTGTTTATGGAAAAAAAAGACATCAATTGTATTTAGCTACAGCATCACACGACCGCGCAGTTGTCAGTTAATGTAACGCAGTGCCGAATCCACAAAAATGGCCTGGTCATTAAGGGGGCAAATCCTTTCCGGTCCAGAAGTGGTTAAATAATCAATTAGTAATTCTATGAACTAAAAATGATATAATTTTAGTATTCACAGAAATAAGGAAATATGGGTTTAAAACAATTAGGTGTTCTGAATCTGAACACAAGAAACCGAGTACAAGGCTCCAGGAAACATCATTGATTGTTAATTTCCCTTAATTCAACGCATGCATTAACATTCTAGATAAAGATTTTTTTTTTGGACACATGACAAATAATTGTTTCCTAAAGCTTGAGTAATACATAGTCGTTATGTTGTAAAATATCACACAGAACACTTCTCTGTCTCACTGGACAGAAAACCATTTTTATTTATTTTTATCCTTTTTATTGTCTCTAATGCGTCCAAGCACCACAGAAAGGGTCATTGGATTCTGTTATATATTTCATCTTTTTTTTATGTGGGACTGTATTCATTTTGCAGGTTTATGCCAGTGACAGACATTCATTAATGTAGGTTCCTGTGCAGTGTATGGAGCATGATGTATGATGGTTTCTTCCTATCTGCCAGGCTGATAAAGAGGTCTGTCATACAGAGAGAGCTGATAAAGCTGTGCAGCCCAAAAGAGGCTCATGAGGGAAGACAAACATTTGCATTGTGCAGCTGAGGCAAACTGCCGGACCGCCAGCTCCAGACACGTCGGACAGATTCCTCTTGTGCCGAAAATACTCGCTTGAAACTCAGAAGTACGCAGCCGATAATTTATTGTTGTACAGCAATTTTCGGCAAATGTACGTGTCAGGCAAGGCACTCATCCTTCGAAGCATACAAGCTTACAAATGAATGAGAAACACATTAAGGGTCATCTGTGAAACTGCTAAATGGGTTGATTAGTTCACACATGGCCTTGGTTCAGCTTAAGAGGATGACAACAAACCCAAGGCTGTAAAACCGTAAAGGGAAAATTAAAGCTCAACATGGCGAAGCAGGCCACACCTTTATACCTCTCCCAAATACCAAAAGATCTATTAACCACTTCTGGACCAGAAGATTTTCCCTCTTATGACAAGGGCATTTTTTGCGATTCCGCACTGCGTTATTTTAACGGAAAATTGTGCATTTGTGCAACGCTGTATTCAAATAAATTTGATGTCCTCTTTTCCTAAAAATAGAGCTTTCTTTTGGTGGTGTTTGATCATCTCTGTGATTTTTATTTTTGGGCGCTATGAACAAAAAAATGAAAATGAAAAAAAAAAAACAATATTTTTCACTTTCTGCTATATAACATTCCTAAAAAAAAATATGTAAAAATTAAATGTTTTCATCATTTTAGGCCAATTTGTATTCTGCTACATATGTTTGGTAAAAAAAAAATCCCAATAAGCTGATCGGTTTGCGCGAAAGTTATCGCGTCTATGGGAAAGATTTATGTCTTTTTTTTTTCATTTTTTTACTTGTAATGGCGGCAATCAGCAATTTTTAGCGGGACTGCGACATTGCAGTGGACAGATCAGACCCCTAACTGACATTTTTGACACTTTTGGGGGTACCAGTGACATTACTACAGTAATCAGTGCTAAAAATATGCACTGTTACTGTAATAATGAGACTGGCAGGGAAGGGGTTAACGCCAGGGGCGATTGAAGAGTTAAATGTGTACCTGGGGGGTTATTCGAACTGAGTGGGGGCCAGATTTGGTGGATGGAAACAGGGCTCCTGTGTTCCGAAATAACAGGAACACAGGACATTACTACAGTAATCAGTGCTAAAAATATGCACTGTTACTGTAATAATGACACTGGCAGGGAAGGGGTTAACCCAGGGGCAATTAAAGGGTTAAATGTGAGCCTAGGGGGTGTTTTCTAACTGCGGGGGGGGGGGGGGGTGGGCTTCTGGAATAAACACAGAGACCTGTGTTACTAAATAGGAGGAACACAGGAGCTCTGCTTTGATTCCTGAAAGAACAACGGTCTGCTGTGTTCACAACAGCAGACCGCCGTTTTCCCTGCACGGGGAGTGATAGCAGGTGCCCGGCAGCAATTGAGGCTTACGGCTCCATGGATCGGCTTCCCCGCTGGTGAGTGGGTGCGCGTGCGCGAGCCCCAAGGATCGCGATTCTCAGGGACCTGCCACCGTATATAGGGGGCGGCTGGTCAGCAAATGGTTAAATAAAGAGACACACCAGTTTGTTGGCAAAATATTGGCTGCGTGTCACATTTATTAGTGTGGATTATCACATAAATGAACATACTTTAAATATTCACTTCAATCGTTAATGCTGTTCTTCAGTAATTGTTTCATTTTTCCATCTATTAACCACTTCTGGACCGGATGAATTTGCCCCATTAATGACCAAGCCATTTTTTGTGATTCGGCACTGCTTTACTTTAACGGGAAATTGCGCGGCCGTGCGATGCTGTACCCAAAAATAATTTTTAAAAAAAGCCATATTTTTTACCTTCTGCTATAAAACATTCCCAATAAAAAAATTTAATTTTTTTTTTTATCAGTTTAGGCCAATTTGTATTCTGCAACATATTTTTGGTAAAAAAAAATCCCAAAAAGCGTATTTTAATTGGTTTGCGCAAAAGTTATAGCATTTACAAACTATTGGATAGATTTTTGGACTTTTTATTTATTTATTTATTTTTTTTATTAGTAATAGCGGTGATCTGCAATTTTTAGCAGGACTGCGACATTGCGGCGGACAGATTGAACCCCTAACTGGCATTTTTGACACTTTTTGGAGACCAGTGACACTAAATAATATGCACTGTTACTGTATAAATTACACTGGCAGGGAAGGGGTTAATACTGGGGGGGTGATCAAAGGGGTTAAATGTATGCCTGTGCTTACTGACTGTGTGTGTGTGTGTGTGTGTGTGTGTGTGTGTGTGTGTGTGGGGGGGGGGGGGGTCTGTGAAAGGCACGGAAAGATCGCAGTTTCAGCTTAGCTGAAACTGATGATCTGTCCCTGCCTGTCTGAGAGAAGATCCGCCTGCTTTGTTTAAATAAGCAGGTGGGTCTTCTCTCTGTTTCCCGGACGATCGCGGGAGGAAGGTGGCAATCGCCGCCTCTCCTCCTGCGGCCCACCTCCCTTCTGTGTCTAAACACACGTGCGCCGCCGAAACCACACGGACTCCAGTCACATAGTACTACGTGACTGGATGCAGTCAAGCCGCCCTGCCACAGTAAAAAGGCGGCGGGCGGTCGGCAAGTGGTTAAATCTTCTGCCCTTGTTGTCTTAACTTTGGACAGTAAAACATTTTTTTTTTCTGCCAGCAATAATCATATACAGTCCACTTCCTCTTTCTTGTCTGGTAATTAGCCTAGGGCTAGGCTAATGACATCATGCACAGCTCTCTTTCTAATTCTCGTGAGAGTTTGCCAGCAAGGGAGGAGGGATTAGTCAGAGAAAAACCAAGCAAGGCTGGAAGGGACTGGATGAGGGCAGAGATAACAGGAGATTGCAGAGATCCATGAGTATTCATCAAGAGAGGAGAAATGTGCAAGCAAGCAGTGGTGTGAGTGTGTCTGTCTGTCTGTATGTGTGTGTGTCTGTATATATATATATATATATATATATATATATATATATATATATATATATATATATATATGTGTGTGTACAATCACAGCGGGAGCAACTCGCTGGTAGCACGTGCTTGTGCCCAAAACCCGGAAGTGCAGAATCAAGTATATCAGTAAATCTGCTATGGGGCGGACGTAGAGTGATTAAATCTGACAAACTGTCCTGGATCATTGCATGCAATTTAAAACTGTGGTCAGCAATGCCTCTGGCACCCAAGATAAGAAGCCAAATGATTTCACCATTTCTAATGTACTGTGGGGTCTTTACACCTTGTGGATGTATTTAGATCTTAGCAATGGTGGTCAATTTCTTTAAAAAAAATGCACAATACTTTCTTAATTGGGTAGGTCGGCTATAAAACTGGAATCTACTTCTAGAAGTCAGTCAAAAGTATCTACCAGCATTGGATTTGGGTTTTAGCTGTGATAGAAATCAGCCCTCCTGGCAGGAATAACACCTGATAGATGTACCATTCACTTACCCTTCTGTCCAAAACATTATTAGCTGGATTTGGGCTTTATACGGTAATGCCTTTTTAACTACCTAAAATGACAGATAGGAACGATTGGAGGATTTCAGAAAACCTGAGTTTGCTGTGTAATTGCTGTAATTTTACCAAATGTGCCCTCCGATTGCTGGGGAGGCTGCTACACCCAAAAGGTTTTTTTTATTCTAATCTATAGAATTACAACTCCTTTAATTTTTCAACTAACCGCTCTGTGCTAAGTAGATAACCAATCTTTTTTGCAGTGTATAAGGTTTTATACTCCAATATCATTGGAAGATTTCCCCTCTATTACTTTTCTGGGGACAACCCAAAATGTGGATTTTCTTTTACTTTTACTTTCAATGCTAATGGTAAACAGGACAAATAGAGAGGGTGATTCTCCCTAATGGGGGCACAGACAGGAATAAAAACTGACAAGCATTCTAATCCCTCTCCACTCTATCCAAAACTATAAAAAACATTTTGCCTTTAAGGATATTTTACCACTTGCCAAACGCCAGCAGTACATATACTGCGGCAGGTCGGCCAAGGGCCACAAAATGACGTAACTGTACATTGTTTTGCAGGACCGCAAAAGGGGGCGCGCACTCGCCCATTCGCCACAGGGGAAGCCGATCTGCAGGTCCAGTGGCTGCAATTGCCGCCGGGCACCCGCGGTCGCTCCCCGTGGAGACAGAACAGCGGTCTGCTGTTGTCAGCATGGCAGACCGCTGTTCTGTCAGCAATAAACACAGGGATCCTGTGCTCCTCCTATTTAGGAACACAGGTCCCTGTGTTCATTCCATAAGTACATCCCCGCACAGTTAGAAAGCACCCCCGAGGGACACATTTAACCCTTTCATCGCCCCTGGTATTAACCCCTTCCCTGCCAGTCTCATTATTACAGTAACAGTGCATATTTTTAGCACAGATTACTGTAGTAATGTCACTGGTCCTCCCAAAAGTGTCAAAAATGTCAGTTAGGGGTCCGATCTGTCCGCGGCAATGTCGCAGTCCCACTAAAAATCGCTGATCACCGCCATTACAAGTGAAAAAAAATAAAAAAATAAAAATGACATAAATCTTTCCCCTAGATTGTAGACGTGATAACTTTTGCACAAACCAATCAATATATTCTTATTGGGATTTTGTTTACCAAAAATATGTAGCAGAATACATATTGGCCTAAAATGATGAAAATTTTTGATTTTAAATTTTTTTTTCTCGGGAATGTTATATAGCAGAAAGTAAAAAATATTGTGTTTTTTTTTTTTTTTTTCAGAATTGTTGCTCTTTTTTTGTTAATAGCGCAAAAAAAAATTTTTTTTGGAGTACAGTGTCGCACAACCACACAATTGTCAGTGAAAGTAACACAGTGCCAAATCGCAAAAAATGGCCTGGTCATTAAACGGGAAAACCTTCCGGTCCAGATGTGGTTAATAGATCCTCCAGCAGCCAGGATCATTAGATTCCTCCCTTAACAGTAGATCCCTCTAAGCAACAATTGACCCCCAGCAACATAAAACCCCCCAGCAACATTAGACCCCCCCTCAACAATATATATCCCCAGCAACAATATATCCCCAGCAGCCAGCATCAATGGATCCTCCAGCATACCCCAACACCCCTTGCCATTACATACATTCAGTGCGGGAGGTGTTGGAGGTGCTGTAACTGCGTTTCCTTGCGTTCCCATTTAAAAAAGCACTGCTATTACCAGATCACAATGTTATCTGTAAAAACATTGCTGGAGTTGAATTAAATAAAGCAATATTAAGCAATTTTTAGCTCTTAACTTATAAGACTTGCTATTTTCTGAATCACATGTGCATATACAGATAGTAATTTTATTAAAGATAGTTTCACATGGCATCTGTTCAGGTAGAGGGGTCAGCGCACAATCCTGACCCAGGGATTCATGCCAAGTCAAGTGAAGCAAAAGAATTGCATGTCTGCTTAGCAAGCCCCTGCTTTAATTGGTAATGATAGCAGGTATTCTCAGTAAAGTCATTGCTAAAAGAAAACAAAAAGTATCCAATATAGTAATTTATTACCAGTCAGTGGGTTTTGCACACTGGGTTGCTTTACCCCTGCAGTGGCCAGAGAAAGCAAAAAGTTACTCTAACACTTAGCCGAAAATGGAAGCCCTGCTGCTAGCAGAGATGCATGGTGGTCAAATGATTGCCTATGCCATTAGCTTGGTAATGTTTTCTCTATTGTAAACTCAGATCCCTGTGTTCCTTGTGTGCATCAGCTGCAGATTGAAGGCTTTCTAGTTTGTGTTCTATTTGTGCTGCCAATCACTCCTCTGCTATCCACCAAGTGAATTTTAAGGAGCCAAGTTTTTTTTTCTCGTTATTGACAGACATCTGTTGAACAAACTGTGTCCTCTGACACTCAAAAGGGAAAGAGCCATGTTTTTATTTAAGACATCAACATGACTTTTTTAAGTCAATCTAGTTTTAGTAAAGATTATCTACTTTATAGTTTTAATTATGATTTCAGAAAAGTGAAAATTGTTTCACTGTTTTACATTAAGTGCATATTTATTCACAGTTTATAAATATATACAATATATAAAACTGTAAAAGTATAGATACCTGGTATCTGACACTGACAAAGAACAGGGGAGTATATACATTTTTGACTTGCGTAGGAAATGTTATGTGGATAGCCTATTATTTTATAGCATTACTGAAGAAGCAGTTGTGCCCATAGTTTATGTTGTAGTTTGATTTAAGTGAATATTAGCAGTTCAGATCATTACTTATTGCTTATTTGCCTAGCAAAGTTCAGAGCCAGGAAGAGGACAGGTCATCCCTGCAGTGAAGCTTGCTCCAGGATCCAGCTGCCTGCACACACTTCATTACAGTGATAAGTTGACATGTGACCAGTGGATTCGGCCTGGATTGGAAGGTTTTGACAGCCCTGTAAAGAGAGTTCGGCTGAATATAAGGCCTGTTTTGACTGCTCTATTTTACAGGGTCAATAGGTTCCGGAAAGCAGCTGTGACCATACGATAGGAGTGGTTAAACGTGTCACCTTGAATATTGGTACTTTTGCACTTTCATTGGAGAAGACTCGCTCGTTGTACATATTGAACATCACTTATTTGTGGACTTTTTCTCACTTTAGATGTTTGTTTGCATATGATTATCTATTTGCATGTATATATGAACTGAAGTGCCGCACTTTTTTACTGACACTTGACTTACCTATCTACAGTCAGGCTCTGTATATGGTACTAGACAGCCTAGCAAACCCATGTCATTGATAAACTGAAAATATTGTCATAGCTGCCTTCTGTGAGCAAAGCAATGCTGTTTCTGATAATTATAATTGTCATGAAGACCCCCTTCACCTTACACTCTTGCAACACTTTCTCTTAAATCAGCCTGAGATTTGTTATCAGGTCCAGTGCAAAAAGCAAACAATGTTAATATTGTGGAGTTGATTTATTAAAGGCCTAGTGACCGCTTACTTAGCAAAATGAATATGATTGGAGATGGATTATGGCTATGATTAGTAAGTAGGATGAAGCTTAGTAAATAGGAGGAATCTTTGTTTACATTGAAAACCCAATAACATGCCAGTGTTAAGATACCAAGTGCTGGTATCCTGTAAAACAGCCATGACCAGGTATGTATGGATCTGCACACAGATCACCAGATTCAACACTTAATGAAAGTATTGGGATGTATTTAAGGAAACAGTCCACATTACAAGCACAGCAATAAATACAAACATCTAATACACCAAAAAATATAAAGGCCATTGAACCTACATAATGTGAATCGAATCAATGGAAGTGAATAAAACAAATGGCACTTTTCCACTGCAAGTACCGGCTAGTACCGGCTCGGCTCTACCCGGCCCTGCTTGGCCCGGTTTGCTTTTCCACTGCGGTACCGCATGGTATAGTGTCGGAACGGTTCGGTACGGTACGGTATAGGTTTGCTTTTCCACTAAAGTAGTACTAAAGTTAAGTGGGTGGGATAACAACGGGGTGGGTGTGATTCTCTGACCAATCAGTGGCTAGTAGTGACTGCATGCAAAGGATTGTGGGATATGGTACCAGTTTGGTACCTGTTGGAACCATAATCGAGTAGGTACTGTTTTTTCAGAGCCGTACCGTACCGTACCGTTCGGTTCCATGCAGTGGAAAAGCAAACCTATACCATACCGTACCGAACCGTTCCGACCCTATACCATGCGGTACCGCAGTGGAAAAGCACAAAAGCGTGCCGAGCCGGTACGGTTCTATGCAGTGGAAAAGCGCCATAAGTAAACCTACCTAAACTAACTAAAATAACCCAAATTATGTACAGATGGCAGGATAAATAGTATGGGAGCAGGAACGGAAATAAGATCACATTTTATAAGGAGCAGAGCACACAGGGAGCACAGACAAAACACTGAGGTATTATAGAACAGTAGAGGAGGGACTAAATATCCCCCCCAGCAGTCAGCATTGGGTGAAGACTAATTGCTGGGATCTGCTGGCTGCTGATAGACACCAGGACTACCGCCTTTGGGTCCGGAAACCACAATGCCACCAGCAAATGATCTGGTTCCTGACAGCTAGGGAAATTGAAAAACAAGATTTTGTTTGCACATTATTAAATAATTGAAGTGAACACAGCTTCCCCATATCTGTCAAGCTAAATCAACATTGTAAAGTCTGTACTTAGTTTGTAAATCACCTTTTTAGATGTGAAGTCCAAGTGTCATGCCATGCTGTGTGTTTGTACAAAAATGTGTTGTTGATATACAGTATTACAGATCATTTGTAATTGTATTTTGTACTAGGAAAAGGGCCATTGTATTGTTAGATCAAAGGATACACTTAAATGATAGCACTGAGATTAGCTTTATTATTAAAGTTTAGTGGTTTGGTCTAGGGTGAAGATTAGGTGTTGGGGTTAGAATCTAGCTTGAGGACTAGGGTTAGACCAAGGTTTAGAGTACAGGCTGGGTTGAAAAGTTATAAATTAGAGCTAATGGATAGGTTGAAGTAAACATTTAGGAGTTAGGAGTAGGGTTGAGCGAACACGGACTGTATTGTTCGGGATCGTACCGGACTTTTGGGTGTTCGGTACCCGGACACGGACCCGAACATTTTACTGTATGTTTGGGATACAGTCCGTTGTTCGGTAATTTATTTCATGTTTTGGCGCAGTTTTAATGGCGCGGTTTCAACAGCTGCAGGGCAGCCAATCAACAAGCGTTTAACTAGTGTGCCCTTAGAAGCCATCACAGGCATGCCTACTAATGGCATGGCTGTGATTGGCCAGTGCAGCATGTGACCCAGCCTCTATATAAGCTGGAGTCACGTAGCGCCACACGTCACTCTAACTACTGTAGGGAGAGGTTCCTGATGCTGCTGAGGGAGAGATAGGAGATTATTGTAGGGGCAGGCTGGAGATTGCTTTCAGGGAAAGAATAGGAAGAATCTTCTTTAATCAGACAGCGATCTACATTGATTTTATTGTGTGGGGGTGCAGTGCACGATCTTTTTGCCCTGACCTGAGCCCAGTGAGGAGGAGGGAGGAAAAAAAAACTTTTATCAGTCTGTTAGGTTGGCGGCGCGCGGCGTGCAGCGGTCATGTAATGCAAGCTCAGTGCATATGTGTCTGCTTAATCTGGATTTAATAATTTTCAGTTTTTAGGGAAAAATCATTATTTTTCAGTTTTTCATTCAAATGGGTTTTTATTCAATAGCGGAATAGAACAACAACAGTATCCAACCTGTTAGGTGGGCGGCTTGCGGCGTGTAGCGGCCATGTAATGCAAGCTCAGTGCATATGTGTCTGCTTAAGCTGGATTTTGAAAAAAAAAACAAAACGTTTTTTCCGTCATATTTTACTGTTTCATACAGCGTTTAGACACTGCTGTTCTAATCTGCTACTCAAAAATCACCAATTTAAAGGGACATATTTTTCATTTTTTCCTTTATATGTTACTGTGAGATAAAGCCTTTAGACACTGCTGTGTTCTAATCTGCTCTTCAAAAATCACCAATTAAAGGGAAAAATAAAAAAATTTCATTCATACGTTAGATACACCCTTTGGATACTGTTGTTTTATTCCGCTATTCAATAAACACCTATTTAGGGAAAAATATTAAATTGCGGCCTAGTCTGCATATGTTACTGTGAGATACACCCGTTGGATACTGTTGTTATGGATACTATTGTTCCAGTCCGCTTTACAATAAAAACCCATTTAGGGAAAAAAAATTAAATTGCGGCCTAGTTTGCATATGTTACTGTGAGATACACCCGTTGTATACTGTTGTTCTATTCCGCTATTCAATAAACACCCATTTAGGGAAAAAAAATTAAATCGCGGCCAAGTCTGCATATGTTACTGTGAGATACACCCGTTGGATACTGTTGTTCTATTCCGCTTTTCAATAAAAACCCATTTAGGGAAAAATAAATATTGCGGCCTTGTCTGCATATGTTACTGTGAGATACACCCGTTGTATACTGTTGTTCTATTCCGCTATTCAATATACACCCATTTAGGGAAAAGAAATTAAATTGCGGCCTAGTCTGCATATGTTACTGTGAGATACACCCGTTGTATACTGTTGTTCTATTCCGCTTTTCAATAAAAAACCCATTTATGGAAAAAAATTTAATTGCGGCCTAGTCTGCAAATGTTACTGTGAGATACACCCGTTGTATACTGTTGTTCTATTCCGCTATTCAATAAACACCCATTTAGGGAAAAAATATTAAATTGCGGCCTAGTCTGTATCTGTGCGTGTGAGATACACCCTTTTAGATATTGTTGTTCTATCCTGCTATTCAATAAACACCCTTTTAGGGGAAGAAAGATAATAAATTGCGGCATAGTCTGTATCTGTACGTGTGAGATACACCCTTTTAGATACTGTTGTTCTATTCTGCTATTCAATAAACACCCATTTAGGGGAAAATTAATAATTTTGCAGCGTTTGCTGATTATGTTACTGTGAGATACACCCTTTAAATTTGTTTGGCGCATCAGCTTCCACCACGGAGGATTGCAAGGCTCTTCAGTTTGCCTCCTGTTGCTAACTCTACCTACTCCGCTTCCTCATCCTCTACCCCCTCCGCATCCGGAGCAGTGATCATTTTCAAGGCTTTCAGGGCAGTCATTCACAAGTGGCTCCGGTGGGTTCCTGCACCCAAAAATGCCAGGTACACAATTGTCCAGCAAGGGCACAGTTCTGGAGGATGACGAGGTGGAGGATGAGGAGGAGGAGATGGAGGAGGAGGAACCATGTTCACAGCAGGGTGGCACCCAGATAACAGATACCAACAGATACTACACTTGATCTTAGCCAAAGGATCGAGAAGCGATGCTGGTGGCATTCCCACCTGACAACGGGGGCAGGTGTAGGCTCTGAGGAAGAGGCTAGGCCTCGAAACGCATTAGCCTTCAAGAATCTAAGGGACTACACATCCTCGGATACCTTTACTGAGGACTGCGTTCCTTTTGTGACATGCTTTTAACAAGAACTCGTTTGTGAGTATTTTTAATCCTATTTTTTATATAAACCATCTAAATGATAATGCACTAGGCCGGTGCGCCCCTGTGTTTGTTTGTTGTTACAGCGGGGGCACAGTGGATGCACAAGGCGAAGGCAGAGGAGGAGGTCACCAACGCAGCCAGGGCACCGCCAGCACCTCAGAAGGCAGGGTTAGCATGTATGAAATGTGGAAAAGCTTTGTCGGCACGCCACAACAACCAGGACCACCAGCTGTTTTTTTTTTTTAAGCCCGTGGGGGTGTGTGAACACACTCAGACTATACATAAAGAAGTGCACACCAAAAAAGTGAAACACAAAAAGTGCACAGGGTGTACACATGGTGCCTGACCCTGATCCCCCTGGGCGCAAGGCTCCTGACAGGGACTGGGGTACTTACATTGGCTAACCTGGCCGAAACCAGGCAGCCCCATTCTTTAGGATGTCTGCTGAAACAGACCACCCCAAGTACTAGGTGGGGCTCTCCCGAAGAGAGACCCCATGAGAGAGGGCAAACCAAGCCAGAAGGCCATACCCACCTCCTCCCAAGACTTTCAGGGACAGGCCCAAGGACCTACACCTTACTAATCACGCTGTGCAAAATAAAGTGTACCGCCACAATAAAAAACACAAAACGTGAGACACACAACACATAAAAGTGGGGAAAGGGATGGTGGAGGAGTGCAAGGTTAGTGCCACGTTGCAATACAGGGTCACATACACCACAGGCTTTTCAGAATCCTGGTCCCTGGCAAGACCAGTGCAGCCCCGTCCCTACCAGATGGCCTCAGAACTTAGACAGCTTTGGGAGAGCCTGGCCCACAACCAGGGACACAAACCTTTTCCTAGGCCAGACTCAACCCAGAAGGGGAAAAAAAAAACCCTGCCGCCATCACCGTTCCTTGCCATATACCATATACCATATACAGTTCCTTACCGTTCCTTACGTACTATACACGTACTGAATGACGGGTCTGCCCCCTTCAACTTCTGGGTCTCCAAATTGGGCACATGGCCTGAGCTTGCCCTTTACGCCTTGGAGGTGCTGGTCTGCCCTGTAGCCAGTGTATTATCTGAACATGTATTTAGCACGGCTGGGGGCATTATCACAGACAAGCACAGCCGCCTGTCCAGAGCCAATGTGGACAAGCTCAGGTTCATTAAAATTAACCAGGCATGAATCCCACAGGACTTGTCAGTACCTTGTGCAGAAAAGACATGTATACCGGCCTTACCCAGCCATTGTTATATTTTTGATCTTTCTCACTCTTTTGGGGTGTACCCTAATTTAAAAAGAAATTTAAAATTAAAAACAAAAACCAGTGTTGACTACCTCGTCCTCCTCCACCACTGCTTCCACCTACACCGCAACATCCACTGCCACCTCAAACTTCTACTCCATATGGACCTTGCCCTCTTAGATCAAGATGATTCTTTTTATTTTTATGTTTTTTATGTTATTTTAAGTTATTTCCCTGTCCACATTTGTTTGCAGAGCACTTGCCATGCTCTTAAGAAGATTCTGCTGCCATTTGCAGCCCTCTAGCCCTTTCCATGTTTTTTTAGAGCCATTTTAGTGCTCAAAAGTTCTGGTCAACATTGACTTCAATGGGGTTCGGGAGCGGGGTAAAGTTCAGGTTAAGTTCGGGGTCACGAACCCGCACTTTTTTTCACTTTGGGCCGAACCCGCCAAACCCGGACATCCAGGTGTTCGCTCAACTCTAGTTAGGAGTAGTGTAATTTAGTTAGTATTAGGTTTAGGTGTATAAATACTGTGCATTAGCACATCTTACCAGCTATTGCCATCACTGACAAACACATAAACTCATAATTTACTGGTGCCCAGTTATTTTAGAAATTCATGACTGTAAACTCCAATGCCAAAAACAACCACTTCAATTTTTAGAAGCCCAAAAATATTAATGCCATATATATTTTGGATTGTCAGAATTAGTAGCACTGATATTCAAAATCTGAAGCAGAATGAGAGTCAATAAATTAAAAAGGGCATGTATCTTAGTTCAAACTCAGACAAGCCTGAAACAGCAGGTTGGAATTAATGGCTCGGGTAAATTAGTCTGCATCTGACCTGTAAACTAGTGGCTCTAGGACCTGATTGAAGTGTATGGGAGGAAGTGAATGTTGAAAATAGACATGTGCAATTTGTTTCGGTCCAAATACAAATTCAAACAAATTTTTGGTTATTCAGAGATTCGGATGTATCTGAATCTCCAAATGAAATAGTGACGAAGATTCAAATTTATCCAAATCTCTGATTGAAATAAGACCGAATAGTAACAAATTTCATTGAAATCCTTAAAAAAATGTTTGTTTATTTGTTTTCTAACAAATTCCAACTTTTCAGAAAAATTTGAATTTGGAGCAGTCGAAAAACAATTGACCGATTCAAATTCTGTTTAAAGAAATAGCTGGCTGTTAGGCAGTGGGCTGAGAAGCCAGATGTCTGCGTCCTTAACAACCATGAGTCATCATCTGTCAGTGGGCTTCCCCACCAACAGATGAATGTAAAGAAAAGATTGCCGGCAATTGCTCGGCAATAGAAAAATGTTAAAAAATACGGCATAGGATCCCCCCCAGTCCATACCAGGCCCTTTGGGTCTGGTACAGATTTTAAGGGGAACCACATGGGGGGGCTTATTGAAATCTGGGAGCCCCCTTTAACAAGGGTGCCCCAGATCCCACCCCTCCATGTGAATGGGTATCGGGTACATCGTACCCCTACCCATTCACCAAAAAAGTGTAAAAAAGTAAGAACCCAGGAAATAGTTTTTGACAAGTCCTTTACTTGCTGTAAATTCATTGTCAATCATGATGACCGCTGGACCCGAAAAAAATTAAAAATGAAAAAATGCTCCGCTTCCTGGGAGGCCTCCCACCATCTGCCCACTCTGCGTTTTGACAGTTCCTCATATAGGCAAGGGGTGGAGCCACCCAGTTAGTCACTCAGGGGTACCACCCCCTTCTGACATCACATGGTATCACATGACGTCAGAAGGGGGCGGTGCCACTAGGTGATGCACCCGGATGGCCCCGACCATTGCCTATATAAGAACTGTCAAAGTGCAGAATGGGAAGACGGCAGGACACCACCCAGGAGGCAGAGCGTTTTTATTTTTTTATATTTTTCGGGACCAGCCAGCGTCGTGATTGACGATGGATTTACATCGAGAAACACTATTTTTTGAATTTTTAAAAGTTTCTTGTGGTTATTACTTTTTGACACTTTTGTGGTGAATGGGTAGGGGTACGATGTACCCTATACTGATTCACATGGGGGGGCAGGATCTTTGGGATGGGGGTGGACACGTGGCCTGGTATGGTTCTGGAGGGGGGCTGCTTGCTCGTCCCCCCCCCCCCTTTCCTGACCTGCTGGGCTGCATGTCCTGATAAGAGTCTGGTATGGATTTTGGGGGGACCTCATGGCGTTTTTTTTTTTGAGGTTCCCCTAAAATCCATACCAGACCCTAGGGGCCTGATATGAACTGGGGAGGAAATCCCACGCAATTTTTTTCTTTCTTTATTTTTTTTAAATAGCCAGGTGTCGACAATTGTAACAAGGAGTCAATTTAAATGTGATTTGACTCTCTCTTTTTTTTTTTTGAAATTTTATTTTTGCTGCAGCATGTGTTATGCTACAGATGCTCCACTTTGCAGACAGACTAATGGGACCCCCTAGGCACTATATTTTATGTTTTTTTTTATTTTTTTTTGTTTAACCTAAAGTGGGGTTCCACTTTTTTTTGGAGTTGTGATAAAAATGAGATATGTACAGTAGATACTTTCTTTTTTAAAAATGTCCTAATATGCTTCACTTCCACTTATTCGATGGAGAGCTTTTTGGTTTCTTCAAGTCCATCTCACATTACCTTACAAAATTTGTAATGTTTTGTGCATTATTTTGAGTCCCAATAGATTAGATCAGTTAAAGTTGTTAAATGAATTTCAACTGAAAGAGATTTCTTAATGTTGAAGATTTTTTTCATATAGCATAATTATACAGCATATGTTCCAGTCAGAGCACCTGTCCAAAATTGTCCACATTTGCTCCATCCATGTCTTTTCTTTATATGTTTCAGAGCCTATGCTCATGTTAGAAGTACTTCATCTGTATGTGGGCTAAAAAATTAAAGCCAGCTGATTACATAAAGCAAAAGTTTGGGCTCTGCCCCCCCCCGCCACCCCACCACCACCACCTGGGGCACCAAAATAAATGTAACAAACTGCCTATAGAAGTGCTTTGAATTCTCTTTATATCTTTACTGCTAGGTAGCTAATGATAGAACATACTAAACATACTAGCTATTGGAGATTGTTCTACTGATACTGTTACTAGTTAGGTCCTATAAAGACTATAATTATAGTTTGAATTTCTATATTATAGAAACAAAGATATGCCTGACCATTACATCAAAAGTGTCAACAAAATATCAGATGATCCACACTATTGGGTGTGAAAAACATTGTTCCTGACTGTATTCTTAAGTTAATAGGTGGATTCACTGAAACTTTTCTTAATGCCACGTTATAGTTTAAAGATCACTTGTAGTTTTCATTTGATTTTAAATAGGAATTGGCCTGTATATGGACTGCAATATCATTGTGTGGAGCTTTATAAATTGTCATTTGCGAAATTGCTTTACCTACAGAAATTATATCTTCTTTTTTACACCACAATATAATTTTGTAACCTCCAACTAAGAGTACTCCTTCAACAGAGTACTTATTTTCAATATGTTTCATTCTATAGATAGATATATAGTAAAAAAAAAAAAATAACTTTTAAAAAAAGTTTTATAAATTCCCTCCACACCTACACGGTGCAGTACTGCCAGATATGTTGTCTCCTTTTCTCCCAGGCACTCTGCTATAAGTTGATTGTAGCCCAATAAAATAGTTTTACTTTGAAAGAAAGGAAAAGAGGATATGTCTCTTTCTAAGTGATTGCTCTATGTGCATTCAATATAATTCTTGAAAGGAATTTCTTTTAGTTTTATATTTCAAGCCTATAAAGAAACACTTCAAATGGAGGGACTGTGGTGTGTGATAGCTGCAGGGAGAACTGGTCACATCCAAGAAAGCTGTCAACTCTGCTGGTAATGGCGAGTCACTTGTGTTCCTGCAGGTCTCTGTAAGTTACCACTACTGTGAGTCGAGATAGCCAAATAAAACTCCCATGGTTAAAACTGCTAGTGCTGAAAATATGAAATGCAGCCAGCATGTTAAAGGAAATGTATTATAGTCAGCACTCAATTGTTGCAGAAGCATGGCATTGTAGGGTATATTAGGTTTGATTTATACTGTTAGAGTTTGGAAGCTTTTCCTTCAATGTTACAGTGAGTTTTATATGAGAGTTACCAGGCCTCAGACTGTTTGAAAAAGAATTGTATGTCTGCAAATTCAGCAGTGGCACATAAAAACAAAATTTATTAAATTGCTGTTTAAGGTCTGGGTAGCTGGTAAATAGCACTGTCAGAACTTGGTATTTTTCACTCTGCACAATTCACCTAGGTACAGTTGTATGATAACAGTTTGAATATACCACATTCATTTTTTAAAATTACATTTACATTACTTTAACATCTAACCCAAGGCAGATTTAAAAAAAAAAAAAAAACAGTTTATTTATGTATTAAAAAAACTTATTTTCACATACAACTATTTTAAGTGCCTGAATTTATCTTGGTAACAGCCTCTGGAATCCACTTTGCAGCATGCAGACTGGGAAATGGTTGAAAGCACCAGGAGCTAATCAGGCTGTGCTGCATGCAGATGTACTGACAGGGAACATGCTGACAGGAGGAGAATGCAATGGTAACAAAGAGATTAACTACAGCTGCTCTTTTAGGGCTCCACCATGTGCTTGGACTTGCATTATTCTGCACAAATCAACACAGACTCGCTGCTAGGGCAGATAGAAAACAACTGTTTTCTTTGTGCCCTTTTCATACCACAATGCTGTATTGTGGGGGTTTGCAGTGTGTTGCAATAAAAAGGAAAACATGATACTATTTCTACAACGTACCTGACCTTACCTCATGTCACCATTTATGAATATAGGAAATATCATTTGGGACATTTAAAAAAAAAAGTAAAAAAAAAGATAACACAAGGCACTGCCCCCTACTGCATGCACACAATGGACACCAGTCCGCACACTAATATGGCTCATGTGAGCTGACGGTGTAAACAAGCCCTTACTGTCCAATCTCGGGTTGAGGATAGGCAATATAAATGAGCCAGTGGTTTTGGTCCAGCCCCCTGTTCAGTCAAACGTGACATTCCCACTGTCAGTGGTTCCTAAGGGACAAACAGGCGCTGGCACCAGCTGCATCTCCACCTATCCCCCCTCCCCCCAGCCACCATTAATGCCCTGCTTCCAAAAAAAAAAAAACAAATAAAAAACAGCACATACCCCTCTAAAGGTACCCCGAAATTTATAGCAGAATGCCATGTATTTTGGTGGACCTTTGGAGGGGTCCACAAGCCATATGTTTTTTTATTTGAAGTCAGAAGGAAAATGTATTTGCCTGCAATTTAAAACCATTTTCCTTTGTAAATGTCTGTTAAAAAAAAAAAAAAAACTGCTTCTGGGTGTCAGAACGTTTGAACAATTAATGAAGTTAGCAAAATCTATAGTTTAATCGGTTTATATATGACAGTGCCTCAAGTATGAAAATAAGGTAAATATAATTACATTGGCTAATTAAGTATTCCCTGAAATTTGGGCTTTTTGCAGATACTCTTAAGCCCAATAAATTTGTGTGATAGTTTGGGCTATGAATATAAAAAATTAAAATTAAAATTTATTTTACAATATTTTGCTAAAAATCACTGATAGCAGTAGGATTAATAGTATGAAATAGACACATAATTTATATTTCACAATGAAATTCCTTAACTTATATGGCTATATATATATATATGTATATATATATACCGGGGAACTAGATGGAGTTGCCTAATTCAGCCACCACCTGTAGATATCATAACCAAATATCACTAAACCTAGCAAACAATTAAAGCGCAACTCCACTTTTGTTGAGAAAAAAACATCCCCCTATGGGTGATCTATTTACATTACAAGGATTTTAACAAACTTCGTGGCAGATTCCTACCTTTTGTTATTCTGAAGAAATCACTGTTTGTTCCATTGGTTTCATAATTATCAATCAGCTGTGCACCTGCAGGGTACTAATGAGTAGGGATGATCGAATGGTTCGGGTCGACCATCGGTTTGACCCGAACAATGGCTGTTCGAAATTCGGCCGAATTCCGAACTTTTTGTGGTAAGAGTTTGGAAATCGGCCACCAGAACCGCCCAAAATGCAATGGGACAGGAACTGGGCTTTAAAAGCCCGTGATTGGCCCAGAAACATTAGTAAAAGCAGATTGGAGTGACTAGGGGGTCCAGAGGCCAATTAGGAGTGAATACGCCCCCCAGTATATAACATAGCCCCGCCAAATCTCTAGCACTGTAATAGAGAGGCTGTGCAATAGAGTGGAAGCATTTCTGTTACTCCTGCTGCTCCAGTGTCATTTTGCAATTATTAGTGTGAGGAAAGGGATATGCAGTGTAGTTAGGGTACTATATACCATTATAGTTAGATTCAATAATCTAGTTTCTGTAGGGAAAGTTTTGGTGTCAGGGTGACTGTAGTGTAGTTTAGAGTGAACTGACTCTGCTATGCCAGGGTGAACAAACTCTTCCATGTCAGGGTGACCGTAATGTAGATATATATATATATATATATATATATATATATATATTTATATATATATGGAATAAAAAAAACACAATTTTGAAGCCCTAAAACCCAAAAAAAAAGTCCTTAAAAATTGTCGTTTTTGATAGAGAGACAATTATTGAAAACATTTTTGAAAAAAAAATGAGATTTCTTTGGATTTAGTGGCTGGGGGGTCTAAAAAGTGTACCTGTGATTCCATATATATATACACACATATATTTATATATATATATATATATATATATATATATATATATATATATATATATATATATATATATATATCAAAAACGACAATTTTTAAGAACTTTTTTTTGTGTGATTAATAGTCCCTTGGGCATGACCCAGAACCCTTTTTAGGAGCATTTATTGGGTTTTAGGGCTTCAAAATTGTGTTTTTTGATTTTATATATATATATATATATATATATATATATATATATATATATACATATATATATATATATATATATATATATATATATATACACACACACACATATATATATATATATATATATATATATATATATATATATATATACCCCTATACAGAAGTTCAGATGTCATGCCTGCCTCCAAAGATGCCCAAAAAACGCCCAATAAATGCCTGAAACAAAAACGTCCAGGTGTGAAAGGAGCGGAACCCCATCACTGCGCTACTGAAATTCTAAGAAAAATTATCTTTCTTTTAATGGTTCTCGACATGCTACAGAGCTGAAGCTTCACAGGTACACTTTTTAGACCCCCCAGACACTAAATCCAAAGAAATCTCATTTTTTTTTTCAATATTTTTTTCAATAATTGGCTCTCTATCAAAAACGACAATTTTTTAGAACTTTTTTTGTGTGATTAATAGTCCCTGGGGCATGACCCAGAACCCTAGGCACTTTCTAGGGGCATTTATTAGGTTTTAGGGCTTCAAATTTGTGTTTTTTGATTCCAGAAGTTCGGGTCCCATTGATTTCAATGGGGTTCTGGAATCCGAACCGAACTTTTGGGAAGTTTGGGTGTTCTGGTCGAACCAAACTTTTCAAAAGTTCGATCATCCCTACTAATGAGGAAAGCTGCTGGGTCTGCGTTCCTTTACATGTGTTCCTATTGGTTGTATCTCACCAAAAAATACATTTTTGTTCCAGGTGATGCCAGAAATCTGACTTGTTTCTTAGTGCAGACATTTGGGAAAATTGGTGAGCAAGTCACACAAGCAGGAAATTATGTTTCTGGGTGGTGGTCAGTACACATTCTGTTCATAAAATAACTCCAGGTAGCCATATTGCTACCTTTTCTCTGACTGTGGCATCATAAAGTTATCCACTTTGGCTCTGCTAAATAGCTGACCTAACTTTTAAAAACAGGTGTCTTATGACTATGTGCATCTTGAAGTAATATAAAGGACATACACGTGTAAAAGTATTGAGAGAGGTAGGCAGGTTAATGACTGATTGCACTATCTTATACACCTCCCATAGATTAGGCCTTCTGCAGTGTTTACAGTCCTCATACATGGCATTGGACAGACAGTTAAAACTTACAGTAACAACTTCATATTTGCTTTTATTTCAGGACTCATTATTTTTCAAACAAAAAATAAGAATAACAGGCCAATGAAATTAAACAGCTCAGAGCAAGAAGCATGGTGGATGAAAGGAAGGTTACTGATAGTACTCAAATAGTATACTCCAACACAAAAATAGAGAACATGGTGCACCTCTAGTTTTACCCTCTACAACATCTATGCAAAAATTACATCAATATATAAACGTTGTTTCCTGCCATCGCTGCCACTTCCCTATGCAATGTAGGGCCACCAAATGTTTCATTTTACTATGTCCATGGGTGAATAAACAGTACATAAATAAATAAAAAAAACACACAAAAAAAAAACCTTGCGCAAGTGAATGCATTTGGCCAGACTGATAAATTTCCATTATATATCAATTACGTGTGGATATGAGTCAGATGATCCAGTGTCACTTGTGAGGACATATTGTAGATTTCAATCAAGCTATTAATAGCCAATGGACGTTGGAAGTAAATAGCCAAGGCCGACACCTGGCCCTTAATAGTACCCAACGCCAAGTGCTGCTCAACCCCTTTCTGTAAAAAAAGCCAAAACCCTAGCTACAGAACAAGCGAGGGTGTAGTTGCAGCGATTCACACCATGGAATGTACGATTTCCACGTATGATGATAGATCTTCCTGGAAGTCGACTTCCTGGCCTTCAAAAGATTCAGAATCACAGAGTCAGAGAGACCTCTATCCTTTAACACCTTGTATAGCAGGATGGAAGATCGGTCCTTGAGATAGTAGATCTTCTCGCAGAGAAAGATGCCATGGCGGATCCGCAACCAGTTTCACCAGCTCTGTGTACCAAGACCGTCGAAGGCCAGTCTGGTGCCACTAGAATGACTGGAATGCCTTCCATCGCCACCCGGCGAAGAAACCACAGCAGGAGTACAAGCAGAGGAAAGGCATAAATCAGCCGATACTGGCTCCAGGGAGCCACCAGAGTGTGTGTGGCGTTGGCCAGAGGATCCCGAGACCTGGCCACAAACCACTGAACTTTCCTGTTGAGGCAGGATGCAAACAGATCCACGTCCTGGGTCCCCCCACCTGACACACAGGAGATGAAACACCTCCGGATGAAGGGACCATTCCCCTTGATCCAACACCTGACGACTCAGGTAATCCGCCTGCCAATTCTCCACACCCGGAATGTGGACTGCAGAAAGAGCCGGAACATTGGCTTCCGCCCAACTGAGAATCTCAGCCACCTCTTTGGCCGCCAGAGCACTCTTGGTGCCCCCTTGATGATTGATGTAAGCCACGGCCGTGGCATTGTCCGAGTGAATTTGAACTGGAGAGCCACGTAGCTGACTTGTCCAGGAAAGCAGGCAGAGCTTGATCGCTCTCAGCTCCAGAACATTGATCGGCAAGGAAGACTCCTCCGACGCCCAAATCCCCTGGGCACAGAGCTTCCCCAGCACTCCATCCCAAACTGACAGGCTGGAGTCCGTGGTGACAACCATCCAAAACACCAGCAGGAAGGACTTGCCCTGGCACAGGACAGGAGACTGGAGCCACCAAGAAAGAGCCGCCTTTGTAAGATGGCTCAAGCGAATCTTCTGGTCCAATAACCAAGGATCTCTGTTCCATTTCACCAGAATCTCCTTTTGCAAAGGTCTCGAGTGAGACTGAGCAAATGGGACTGCTTCAAAGGTCAAAACCATCAGACCCAGGGCCCACACGCAAGCCCGCAAGTAGGACTGATCCGTCTCCATCAGCAACCTGACTGCTTTTTGCAGCTTCTGAAGTTTGTCCAGGGGGAAAAAGACCCTCGCCAGAGCAGAGTCGAGAGTCAGCCCCAGATAAGTGACCCATGCTGATGGCGTCAGAGCAGATTTTTTTTAATTGATCGTCCACCCAAATTCCTGAAGGGTCTGAATTGTGAAAGAGACGTTGCCCAGGAGATCTGAGTGGGAGACTGCTCGCAACAGGAGATCGTCCAGATATCCCACAATCGAGATACCTCGCTGATGTAACAAGGCCAGCACTGGGGCCAGAACCTTGGTAAATACTCTGGGAGCGGAGGCGAGACCAAAGGATAACGCCACAAATTGAAAGTGCTCCTCTGCCACCGCAAAGCGGAGGAATCGCTGATGTCCCTCGAAAATGGGGATGTGGAGATATGCATCTTTGAGATGGATGGAGGCCAGAAAATCCCCCTGATTCAAGGATGCCACCACTGACCGATTGGACTCCATTCAAAACTTCTGCACCCCCACAAAGCGGTTCAGAGCCTTGAGGTCCAGAATCGGGCACACTTTGCCCTCTTTTCTGGGCACCGTGAACAGGTTTGAATATAAACCTTGAGAGTGTTACTGCAGAGGCACCGGCACAATCACCCCTTGAGCCAGGAGATCTTGCACAGCCTCTCGCAGAACCTTCAAACGCTCTTGAGACAGGTGAAGATTTGACTGAAAAAAACCTGTCCCCCAGCCAGGACAAGAATTTCATCTTGTACCCGAAACAAATCAGTTTGCGAACCCAAATGTCCTGAATGAAGGAAGTCCAGGGCTCCCGAAAGAAGCGCAGGCGCCCCCCCACCCCTGAACTGGGTGAGGGCACCCCTTCATGCTGAAGAGGACATGTCAGCAGCACCTGACTGACCGGCCTTTGGCTTGCCCCAATTCTTTTTAGCCACTCAGAAGCTCTTAACGGCTTACCTTTTTCTTGCACCCCGGCGACACAAAAAAAAAGCTTGTGAGCAGAAAAATAAGGACACCACTTAGTACAGGGAATCTTACCCTTGGAGGATTGAGGAAGAAGAGTACTCTTCCCGCCAATCAAGCCCTTAATCAACTCAATGAGTCGCCAAACAAACTGACCTCCCAGAAAGGGGAGGTCAGCTAGGGCCTTCCTAGACTTTTGAGGGTAATGTCTGAACTTTGAATTTTAGAGTAGGTTAACCACTTGAAACATCCCCCCCCCCCCACTCATGACCAGGCCATTTTTTGTTATACGGCACTGCATTATTTTAAAAACTGCCCAAAACAGGTGTGCCAAGCTCTAGGCATCCTAGTCAACAAGACTTGAGGCTGTAATTGGTGCCAAAGGTACTTCAACAAAGTATTAAGCAAATAAAGCAATAAATTTGCAAAGATTTTAAACAAACTTCTTTAACGTTTTCATTATGGGGTATTGTTTTTAGAATTTTGAGGAAAATAATGAATTTAATCCAATTGGAAAAAAGGCTGCACCATAACAAAATGTAGAAAAAGTGAAGCACTGTAAATACTTTCCGGATGCACTGTATTTTTGGTGAACAAATTCCCAATAAGCATATATTAAATGGTTTGTTCAAAAGTTATGGTGTCTACAAATCATGGTATTTTTTTTTTATACTAGTAATGGTGGCAATCACAACTTACAGTGGGACTGCGATATTGTGGCGGCCTATCAGACACTAACTGACACAGTGTTCTGCTTTTACTAAGGGAAATGATGGACTTTATTCCTTGCTTTGAAAGGACACAAAATCTATCAGTTTTCCACTGCCAGAACAGAGCTCTGTCTTGTTTACATAGGCAGAGCTCCGTTCTGTGTCTCACTCTCTACTTGACGATTGGAGTAAGCACAGCAAAAGTGACCAACTGGTGGCGAGCACGCGTCCGCTAGGCTATAATGCAGAATCCCATATATATATATATATATATATATATATATATATATATATATATATATATACGTGATTCTGCAAAGAACGGTACCTTGTACCAGTTTACCTGCTATAGGGCGATCCTTAAGTTGTCAAACACATAGCATATCAAGTGATTCTTTAGAATAATCTATTTATTTTTTGTGTAAAAGTACCTGAAATGTATGATCATTTTGCTTGCTTCTGACACCCAAGTACACTTAGCCTAACCTAAAGAATTATGAAAGAAATGTAGTAAATAATGAAAGTTGTCATCATTTGATTATTTATTTCTCCAATATTGTTTTTATTGTGATAAACTAGAAAAAAATGTTACACGACTATCATTAAATTTTTATTTTGATTCTAGATTGCTGATTCCAGTTACTCTCCTAACCCCTTCACCGTTCTACCAGTGAGATCTCTGCATAATGTCAGCCTTCATCTGCTTTTGTTTGACTTGGAACACGTTTTAGAACTTTTAATGTCTTCTCAAGCCAGTGGCTTAAAGTCAGCAAACTCTTTTCACAGCTATGAAGCACTGAAAGCAGCAAAAAGTTCCTCAGAAAAAAGACCACTAACTCTTAAAAGAAATAAAACTGCTGGGTCATTGTATCAGATGGATGGGCCAGTTCCAGACATTATTGTCAAGGAAATCATCACCCGACCTTTAGAAGAAATCGGTGGCATAAAAAGACATAAGAAATTCAAAAGTACAAAAAAGAACAAGGCCCAGATGTCTGGAAAAATAGATGTAAATATGGTTACTGATGCTGCAAAACTTCTACTTTCCTGCCTTTTGCCTTGGGGTATAGATAAGGAACTGGACAACTTTTGTGTTAAACACTTGGACATCCTAAAGCTGCAAGGATCTATCACTTTTGGACTCATATCAGATGTGGATCATTTATGTTTAATGCTGCCTGGATGGAATCAAATAAACAATGATACAACTGGAGATGTTTCACATAATCTATTGTCAAAGAAGGTGAATGAACTTTCAGCAAAATACTCCCTAGTGACACAAAAACAAAAAAACAAAAAAGATCAACTAGAGAACCACATCTCAGCCATGATAGGCTTGGATCCCCTTTTACATTTTCTCAAGAAGCTGTTATGTGTCAGTAAAATTCTTCGGATGGATGGCTCAAAATGTAATCAGTCCGGCAGGTAAAATATTATAAAAAAGTGAATTTGTATTTAGTAGTATGTGCTAAAATTTGGACTTTGCACATTTTTGTAAGTACATTTATTACTGGTACTTCTTTCCCAGGAGTGCTAAATGGTCTTGTAACTACCAGAGCACATCAACATTTCAAGAAAAGGGGTAGATAGTCATAAGAAGTCAATAAAGTTGATTTTCTTAATAGATAGAGAAACCCTAACATTCACTTAGCAAAATTAAGCTGTCTTAACTTTGAATTACCAGTCACATGCAGGGGGACTATAAAAAACACAGTGAACATTTTCCGCTTCTTTAGTAAGTCATCCCAATGGGACTTTGCCATTACAAAGAAATGAAGAGCTTGATGCATAAAGCTGCAGTATAATACCTTAAAGAGATTTATGTTTTTTTTTTCTAGAATCATACTTATCTAGGTGGATTCAGCATCGTTCTGATGCTGCATCTGTCCCCCGATGCCTCTAACACTGTTGATTGCTCGGTTCTCAGGACTCCCTGAGCAGAGACCTGCTGACTCACTGGAGCGTTGGGCTGTGGAGGGGGCAGGAGCAGCTGGCTCAGGCCCCCATTGGTTTGCTGAGAGGTGGAGCTGGGTGCTTTTCCAGGCATGTGGGTGGATTCTGACTCCATTGTCATGATCTTGCCTGGCTCTGTGATGTCAGCCGACAGCGGGCTTCAGCCCATTGTCTGCTGAAAATGTATCACAGGATGGCAGAACGAACCACACTCCTGTGATCCACAGGAGAAGTGCAGCCAAACGAGCTTTGACTGTACTTCTCCTTTAAGGGACACATTGCTATTATATGTGATGTTTACTTCTGAATGATCAAAGAAACATTCTAGCAATCAGTGGCGGCTGGTGTTCAAAATTTTTGGGGGGGCAAAAACAGAAAAATGTAATAGGCTCTGCTTTGTGGCAAAAAACGCTGTAAAAAATTGTGTGACTTTGAGGTCACAAAAGTGTGAAAGGGGCCTTCATTAATTAAGGTATAGTGTGCCCCCTTTCAATGCAGAGAGACCAGTGTGCCCCCTTTCAATGCAGAGAGACCAGCGTGCCCCCTTTCAATGCAGAGTGACCAGCGTGCCCCCTTTCAATGCAGAGTGACCAGCGTGCCCCCTTTCAATGCACAGCTACCAGCGCGCCCCCTTTCGATGCGCAGTGACCAGTGTGCCCCCTTTCTATAAACAGTAACCAGCGTGCCCCCTTTCAATGCACAGTGACCAGCATGCCCCCTTTCAATGCAGTGACCAGCGTACATGCCCCCTTCAATGCACAGTGACCAGCGTACATGCCCCCTTTCAATGCACAGTGACCAGCGTGCCCCCTTTCAATGCAGTGACCAGCGTACATGCCCCCTTCAATGCAGTGACCAGCGTACATGCCCCCTTCAATGCAGTGACCAGCATACATACCCCCTTTAATGCAGTGACCAGTGTACATGCCCCCTTTCAATGCAGTGACCAGCGTACATGCCCCCTTTCAATGCAGTGACCAACGTACATGCCCCCTTCAATGCAGTGACCAACGTACATGCCCCCTTCAATGCAGTGACCAGCGTAAATGCCCCCTTCAATGCAGGGACCAGCGTACATGCCCCTTTCAATGCAGAGACCTGCGTACATGCCCCCTTCAATGCAGTGACCAGCATACATTCCCCCAATGCAGTGACCAGCATACATTCCCCCAATGCAGTGACCAGCATACATTCCCCCAATGCAGTGACCAGCATACATGCCCCAATGCAGTGACCAGCATACATTCCCCCAATGCAGTGACCAGCATACATGCCCCCGATGCAGTGACCAGCATACATTCCCCCATTGCAGTGACCAGCATACATGCCCCCAATGCAGTGACCAGCATACATGCTCCCAATGCAGTGACCAGCATACATGCCCCCAATGCAGTGACCAGCATACATGACCCCAATGCAGTGACCAGCATACAAGCATACATTCCCCCAATGCAGTGACCAGCATACATGCCCCCGATGCAGAGATCAGCGTGCGTGCCCCTTCAATGCAGTGACCAGCATACCATCCCCCCAATGCAGAGATCAGCGTGCATGCCCCTTACTTACCTGGAGCAGCAGCGGTGGCCAGGTGGCTTCTCATCAGTCTCTCGGCCTCGGCTTCTCCTTGGTCCCGGCGGCACGTCTCCTCCAGTCCTCCGGCTCCCACCTCCTCCTCGGCCAATGTCATGGGGTTTGCCTTGCGGCCAATCAGAAAGCGCGTATCGGACGCGCTTCCTGATTGGCCAGGAGGAGGATCGGTGTGACAATAGCGAATTTTCATTCGCTATTGTCACACAATGGGTGGGCTCGGGACGCACTGCTCTGCGCCCCAGCTCCACCCTTTGCATCGCCCTATTAGAGCCTCTGGCTCTAATCAGGTGATGCAAAAAAAAAAAAAAGCCCCATTGAACTCAATGTGTCCGGCGCCCCTGCATGCAAATTAGGGGGCCGGACGTATGGATGGGGGGGCAGCGCCCTCAGTACACCGGCTGCCGTAGGAATTATTTATACCTGGAAAGTTGTATGTGTTATTGTAGCTTAAAATAGTCCTGTGCATTTTTGCTATGTAGCATTTTTTACAAAACAAAACCAAATGGTGAAGCCCAAGTACAAAATTTCCTTTCAGTCTAGATGCATTATTAAATGTTCTTCATTTATTCTTGTAACAACTTTTTCATGGGTTAGTTGAATTAGATCAGGTGGTTCTTATACAAGCTTTCATGCATCTCTGCATCAACAAATGCATTAAGATAAACATTATGAACAGTACAGAATAAACCACTGCCTGAAATTTATTTTAGGTGGGTATCTACATAAGCATGATTATTTCGTATGATATTTTGCTGATTTTTGCATGCATTTGTATGCAAATAAAATTTGCGCAATTAATATATCAGGCCCAATAAAATGTGTATGGCCAACAAAAGATGGTAGATGTTGGAAGCCCAGCAATGTACTATTGAGGTTTTTGAGTTTTCTCCTAAGTGTTTGGGAACTCTGACTTATCCATTGATGTTATGAAGACACTAAACCTAAAGTGGTCTTAAATAATTTTTTTTAATAATAAATAATAAACATGTTATACTTACCTGCTATGCTGCTATGTGCAACGATAATGCACAGAGCGATCCCTTACCTCCTCTTTGGTGATCTCCTGTCAGAGCTGTCCACTCCTTCATCTTCCAAGTGCCCTCTTGGCAAACCTTGTGAGTGCTCGTGAGCCAGGCTGTGTGTGTCCATAGACGCATACAGCACCAGTAAGCCACACCTCTTTCTCCCTCCTCACAGTAGTGTGACTTACAACAGCAGGAGCCTATGGCTCCTGTTACCTCCTAAGCAGTGCTGCAGCTAGGGACAGTGCTGGATCAGTGAGAAGGGTCAGGCAAGTGCTTAGTCTTTACCTTAATGCAGGGAATTAATTTAAAAAAAAATAGGTTCCCCCTTTAAAAGATAATACACTTTTCAGTTTTGTTTTGTTTTTGTTTTTTAAATGTGGGACTTCCTTTTACTTTCACTTTCAGGGATAACAGAAAACAGGACTAATAAAGACTATGAATATCCCTAATGATGGCAGAGACAGCAATAAAAACCTGACAGGGACTCTAACCACACTCAACTTTGCCTTTAATTATGCTTTAACCCCACCATTACCCAATCACTTCACATAACTCATAAAAGCATTGCAACTATGAAACTTAATGTATGACTAAAGGCAAAACGTTTTTTTTTTTGTTTTGGATAGAGTGCAGAGGTAATAGACCCCCTTTCAGCTTTTATCGCTGTCTGTGCCATCCGTTAGGGAGATTCACCCTCTCTGTTTGTCCTGTTTACCATTATCATTGAAAATGAAAGTAAAAACAAATCCCAAATTTTAGGTTGCCCCCATAAAAGTAACAGAGAGGAAATCTTCCAATGAGGACACTGGTTTTGGTGACCTGGGACTCCTCAAGGAATTCCTTTAATTTGCAGGGATTTCTTCTCACTTCCTGTTTTGGCTATGGGACAGGAAATTAAGGGAAATCTCCACAATGGGACACCGATGGAAAAAAAAAATCTGTAACCCTCCCTTACTTTATCCAAAATAAACTGTTTTGCCTATAGTTCTATTTTGAAGCTAGACACTTGACAAATGTAAAACACAACTGTGGCCATTCACAGTATGTGTTCATAAATATATATATTTTTTTTTTTCACATAGAACTAGTAAAAGTATGTGAATCTGTCATTATATCAGCCTTCTGTATTCTTCTGTGCAAATGTAGAGTGCACTCACTGGGAGAGAGAGGACAGAGCTCTGAGCATGTCAGGACACTTTTGCTTTGCACAGGCATGCCCACAGAAGGTGAGAGCATGCAGATGATCTTATTATTGTAGTGTAGGTCTTTAATTGTCCTAGAGTGGGGTGAGTCCAAAATCAGGCATTATTAGTTAACTTTTGTAGGAAAAGAATTAGCCGCACATCCAGGGATTCCAATAGGTTTCAAATACCTTTATTTCCAAAAGTTGCAAATGATGACACCAAAGACACCAGCATGAAGTCTCGTAGACGCGTTTCACACATACATCTTGTGCTTAATCATACTTTAGTGTGGCCTTGAATGAGGTCAAAGACCTGACTGTGCATTTTGGCAGTGCTGCCTGAATCCCAAGTCTCGCCAAGCATATTCATATTTTTCCAGGTAAAAGTAGATATTTACAGAGTGTATTTTAGCTGCGCATACTTTATAGATGTTTGATGGATCTCATCCTTAACACCCCATCAAAATCCCAACACATAGCCAAACACCTAAATCTAGCCCTCAATAAATCATCTGTACCCTTACATTTAATATAATCATGTAACCCCCTAGACCAGTGATGGCGAACCTTGGCACCCCAGATGTTTTGGAACTATGTTTCCCATGATGCTCATGCACTCTGCAGTGTAATTGAGCATCATGGGAAATGTAGTTCCAAAACATCTGGGGCGCCAGGATTTGCCATCACTGCCCTAACCATAACCCTTACACTTAACCTTATTATTCTAATCTTTCACTCTGACACTAATCTAAACTAACCAATAACCTAATATCTGAATTAAAAATAATGGGATCCGCACTTAGGATAAAAGCTACAAAATCAAGGTTGGCTGCAGCCCACTTCAAAAATACAGCCCTAAAAAGGTTGCATCAAATGTATGTGCAAAAAAGAGGAAGTGATTGGCGCTGCCAGATGTAAGGTATTTAACAGATGTGTAGAGTGGATTCTTTGATAGTGGGTAGTTGATATCTAATAGGATATATAGAATTGACAATTCTATATATCCTATTAGATATCAACTACCCACTATCAAAGAATCCACTCTATAGATCTGTTAGATACCTTACATCTGGCAGCACCAATCACTTCCTCTTTTTTGCACAACCTAATATCTGAGACCAATTTTACCCTTACAAAAAGCATGCTTACCTTATTTGCATCAAGCTTTTTTATTGGAATCTTAGGATTTAAAATGTAAAGGATGCTGGCCATACACTTCACCATGTAACATCATCATACAAGGTGCAAAAATGTCTACATGTCAGGGAAGGTCAGGCACACAGTGATGGGTAATATAGACTTTAGTTGATTACAGAGGTTCAGTCTTGTAACTGGATCCAAGGACCTAGAGTTTCCTCCAAGCTCATATGCTCATATCTGTATATGGTCTTACAGCATGGAAAAGATGGAGGCTTTGCGTGGCAAATGGAGAAGTTCTGAACATTTTACTTCATCATTTCCTGCATTTACTACAGAAATACTACATGGTGAGTTTGCCAATTGACCGAAATGTTAAATAAATCAAGCTCCAGTTATTCTAAACTTTCTAAACCGTTAAAGCATTTATATATTTAATGTAACTTTAATAGCTTAAGTCATGCATGTTGTTGTTTTTTTTGTGTATCCACTAACAGATAGAAATGGGTCTAGTTCCACTGATCCAGAAAACACTGCTTTAATGAAAATAGTATCTACTTGGAAGGATCAAGCAATACAAGTAAGAACTTCCAATGTTATATATAAATATGTTGTTTTTAATTCATTTTCATCACTCAGATGGCACTCTGGGCAATGTTGTATGTCCCTGTTGCTCATGACAAACAAAAACACTCTGTATTTTCTGTTGAGGTTTGGAAGACAACCCAAAAGAGATGGATTAAGGTAAAGCTAAAGGCAAAACCTTTTCTTAAATTTTGGATAGGGTGGAGAGGGATTAGAACACTTGTCAACACTTGTCAGTTTTTAATGCTGTCTGTGTCCCCATTAGGTATATTCACCCTCTCTGTGTGTCCTGTTCACCATTAGCATTAAACGTGAAAGTAAAAGAAAATCACAAATTTTGGGCTGTCCCCAGAAATGTAATAGAGGGGAAATCTTCCAATGAGGACACTAGTTTTGATAGCCTGGGGGTCCCCAAGGTATTCTCTTAATTTGCAGGGATTTCCTTTCACTTCCTATGTTTTTGGCTATGGGACAGGACGTGAAAGTAAATCTCCCTAATGGAGTACAGATGGCAAAAAAACAACAAAAAAACAAACAAACAGGGGTTATAACCCTCCCTTACTCTATTCAAAATGAAAAAAAAAAAATGTTTTGCTTATAGTTCTACTTTAAGGCCAATTGGGGCCCTAAGCATTGCAGTGGCTTTGCCCCACCATCTCTGATAAGAATTCCAGCAGCCATAGAGAAACCTTGTATGTACTGGCATGGCCCCATCAGACACCAAATTCCAACAAGGACATTCTCACTTTTCTCACTTCTCACAGGTGGGTGCCCAGCATGGTGCTGTTGCCCTGGTTTACTGCAGATGCATGAAGGTGGCCTTTTGGATTATCCACCTCTGTTGTAATGGCTGAATGTTACGTTCAACTAGAATAGATCTATTTGTTCTAAAGCCTAAACATTTTTGACTTTAAAGCATTGCTTGCATTAAGGTAAAAAATGTTTAGACATGAGCATCCCCCGTCACCCCCCTACCTTTTACTTACCTGAGCCCTCATTTGATCCAGCGCTGTGCACATCTGCAGCTCTTCTGTCCCCTCACTTTTAGGACTCACTGGCTTTGATGGGGCACCAGGAGCCATTGGCTCCCACTGCCGTCAATCACAGTTAGTGATGAGGGAGCAGGGGGTGAAGCTTAGCCCCACTGCTGCAGCCATTGGCACGGACAGCGGGACTGGGGAAAGAGCATGCACGAGTGCCCCCATGGGAAGCAGGTTTCCATGGGGGCACTGAACAGAGAGGAGGGGCCAGGAGCGCCAGTGGGGGACACAAGAAGAGAAGGTTTGGGGCTGCTCTGTGCAAATCAATTGCACAGAGCAGAAAAGTATAGGGATGTTTTTTTTTTTTTTTTTTTACCTTTATGAAGAAACTACTTAAAAACTGATTGTTCTTTTGTTAAGAATAATAGTGATAGTAAGGGCAGATTTAGAGTACAGCCTAGCAAAAACTTATTCAGCACACTTATTTTTGACTAATACCAAATGTTGTGTTGAACCTGTTTTGCAAAACAAAAGGCAAGAATGAAGAATGTTTTAAACATTATAATGTTTCCTTAATAGCATGCTGGTTGAGGCTAAATGTCCCACTGTAAAATAGGAATGACAAAATAGAATTTTCATAAAGTTTTACTAAACAATCCAAGTTAAACTAAACAATTAGTCCAGCGTAGAGTATTGTAACACCTCATTTTCCTAAAATGATAACAAAAAATTTCATATACCTTTTTTCCATTAAAGGATAGTTCAAACTACCATTTACTGCGGTCATGTGCGCAGCTCTGCAGAAATTACATTTCCCACCTAAAAATGTGCCTGGTGATTCTATTGCAAATGCATCCCCATTGATGTGTTTCTGTTCCAATACCACTCTCAAGCCAATGGGCAATACCAAGAAATGGGCACTTTCTCTGTGATTTTACATGCGGCACTGGAGGCATCCCTGTCTAGTACTATAGTGCATGCTGGGAGCAAGCAGAAGATGGTGGGCGGCTGCATTCCCACATATAGTGGGAACCCTGTAAGTGAACATAGTCACCCCAGGAAAGAAAGTTGCAGCTGTGCAGAAGTTTTTTTAAGTCAGATATCTGTTTATTCACATTTTTCAGAATACAAACAACACAAGATATAGTGGGAAGCCACCAGTAGCATCCAACAGCATCATATTCTACCTCCTACATAAATTCAAATGTGAAAAAACATTTTTGGAGATAGAAAATAATAGTGATACTTTCCAAAGAGGGAAAGCTAACTGGAAGGGAAAGGAAGACGGGGGGGGGGGGGGGGGTATGACCAGTTATAATTACCCACGTTTGAGAAAAAGTTCTACAGACAGTTAAATATTTTCACCACATGTGGAATAATCTGGCAGTATAAGTCAGCCTAATTAAAGAAAAGGAAAAGTATGATTTCACAACAATGAAAGAGCACAGAAGCTGTTAGAGTCTTGGAGAGCTCACCAGCATGTCCACATAGTGCGGGTTTTTTTACCAGATCATTGCTGTCCATGGCTACTAAGGTTTCCATTGTCCTAATGTCAGTTTAGAATTTGGGCCCATCCTAAGATGTGCAATGGGGTAGTTGATTTCCAGTGGAGAGGGATTGCTACCCGCGTCACCGAGGCAAGGCTGCAATATACCTTTTTTAATATTAGAAATGGAACCTGGGATCATGGAAAGAAGAGCCACTTTGAGAGAGGCCACGACTGTGCAGGAGTTTTTGAAAAGATGTGATTATTTATTAGTATTATACAGGATTTATATAGCGCCAACAGTTTGCAAAGTACTTTACAATAGTAATGTGATGTACTATTCTGCCATTAAACACAGAGGGCTTCCAGTTAACATACTGAATATGAGTATTTTCTTAATTGGGTTTAGCGACCCTTTAAAAATAATTATTTTGATTAAATGGATTAATGGTCAAGTCTTTCCTTTGATTACTTCTGCTATTTACTGCTGAAAGTGTTTGTATACCACCTATTAGCATTATTTAACTTTTCTGATGAAAATCAACTTGTGATGGTGCCATTGCCAACATATAAGAACAACACATATTAACTTGGATTGAGGGCATGGTATGTACAGCCCCATTCTGTTGTGTTTTTAACAATATGGCAGCCTAAGTATTTAGTAAAGTACATGTGAGACAGATGACAGCAAAGTACCTGTGCCCTATTTGGACAAAGTGTTCTTTTAAAGTAGTGCTAGACAGTAACTTGTTGCGATTTTTTGCATTCTAGGTAACAGAAGCAATGCAAGCAGTTTTACTGGCCGAAATCAAAAGATGGATGGAAACATTGAGACAAACAGTGATAACGGCTCAACCAGTTTGTACAGTCGATTATGGACAGTTACAACTACCTTTACAATGTGAGCCCTATGATACGTCTGAGCAAGTGTTTATCAATTCTCCGATGCAAAGTAAGTTGAATCTATGGAATTCTATAAAAAATGGTATTGTGTTATACTATATTACCAAAAGTATTGGAACGCCTGCCCTTACACCCACATGAAATTTAATGGCATTCCAGTCTTAATCCATAGGGTTCAATATTGAGTTGATCAACCCTTTGCAGCTATGACAGCTTCCACTCCTCTGGGAAGGCTGTCCACAAGGTTTTGGAGTGTGTCTATGGGAATGTTTGACCATTCTTCCAGAAGCCCATTTGTGAAGTCAAGCACTGATGCTGGAGAGAAGGCCCGGCTCACAGTCTGCACTCTAATTCATCCCAAATGAGTTCTATCAGATTGACATCAGGACTCTGTGCAGGCTAGTCAAGTTCTTCCATCCCAAACTGACTAATCCATGTCTTTATGAACCTTGGTTTGTGTATGGGTGTGCAGTCATGTTGGAGCAGGAGAGGGCCAACCCCAAACTGTTCCCATAAAGTTTGGAGCATAAAATTGACCAAAATGTCTTGGTATGTCTTGGTATGCTGATGCCTTGAATGTTCCCTTCAGTGGAAGGGACAAAGCCCAACCCCTGAAAAACAACCCCACGCTATAATCCTCCCTCCAAATGATTTGGACCAGTGCACAAACAAGGTCCATAAAGACATGAATGAGTGAGTTTGGGGTGGAGGATCTTGACTGGTCTGCATAGAGCTCAACCCGATAGAATATCTTTGGGATGAATTAAAGTGCAGACTGCGAGCCAGGCCTTCCCTCCAACATCAGTGCCTGACCTCTCAAATGCGCTTCTGGAAGAATAGTCAAACATTCCCATAGACACACTCCTTGTGGACAGCCTTCCCAAGAGAGTTGAAGCTGTTAAAGCTGCAAAGGTTGGGGAACTCAATATCGAACCCTATGGACTAAGACGGGGATGTCATTAAAGTTCATGTAAAGTGCGTGTAAAGGCAGGTGTCCCAATACTTATGGTAATATAGTGTATGTCATTTGAACATCAAGGTCAACATAACTATTTGTTTCACACTTTTAGATATTTAAAGACGATCTTCGGTCTTTAAAAAAAAAAGTCAGCAGCTACCAGCTGGGGATCCAGTGCTGTACTCACCCAGGCCGGTTCTTCACCAGTCTTCGGATCCTTGGCCATCTTGACCATGGGAAGCTGGTTGTGTTCAACTGCTAGCTACCCACTGTCCATATGCAAGATGCGTTGCACTTTCTCAATGGTCCCACAGTCTCCTAGGACCTGTGATGTGTCCCAGGAGGTTTTGGGCAGGTAGGGGGAGTCGCACTTCTGCTCTGCAGAGCGGATGTGGAAGCGGGTACCCGTCAGAAATAGGTACACGCTTCCTGAAAAAAAAGGAGAGGAGGAGAAGGAGGATAGCAGGAACTAAACTTTTCAGCTGAAGTCCTGCTGTTATTACACCCATGAGCTATCAAATCTAATCTGGTTTCATACCTGGCATGCTGAAATGCTGGCTTGTATCATGGGACATTTAGTCTTTTAGCATATAGTCAGGTAATGATTGTATTATGTGTACAGTGTATGCTTATCGACTGGAAGTTTGGGGATACAGCTGGGAAAGACAAACAGCTGCAATTTTTGAAGTAGTAAAACAAAAGTTTTGGAGCAAAATTACAATAAACCTTAAGAATATGACCAATAAAGTGGGGCTAGAGGAAATTATGAATTAGTTACTGAATATTTAATACTACGTTACTTAATTAAAGAAAGCCACCAACCTTTTCCTTTTCTGTTTTATTTTCTTGTCTTTCCTGAGTATTTCACTACTTTGTTGCTGTAGTGTTCTCTGATTTTGCAGTGAGCTTTAGTAGAGTATAAAATGAAGCAGATCAATGCTGGCAGTACAGCACCAAGCTTTCTTTGAAGTAGCTTCTCATATATAGACGATATAAAAAAAAAAAAAAAAAAAAAAAACGAACACTTACTGTTGGGCTATTCTGTTACATTTTTATAAAAATTCTACTGAAACATAACAAAAGAAATCATTAAAATCACATGAATTGGTTCAATCTGATATGATCTTTTTAAGATGGATCCATTAAATCTGAACTGTTACCATTTCTCACATACACTGCAAGTTGAATATATACTTAGAAAAAATAGGCATAGGACAAAACTTTGTTTGATTAAAAAAGAAAAAACTTTGTTTTAAACTTGTGAGACTGCATGTACTCAAAAACAATTTAGACGTAAATTATTTCTACAACTACACACAGCAAGCCCACAGCAATCACCCAAACACAGCTGCAAATTGGTGCATTGGGAAATACAATATGTACCCTCAGCCAGGGGCTGCATGGGTGATTTTTATTCTCAGACAATGGAAAAATCTCTCAGAGACAACATTCTTCTTTTGTGTTACTGTAGGAGGTTTTTTTTTTAAATGGTAAAGTGTGTGTCTATACCCAAAACTATTTTTTTTAATTTTAAAATAGGAAGGGTAAAACTAGTGCCACGCTATTTTGTTGCAGTCTGTGTAAGATTAATGCCTCATACACACGTTCATATGATCGTACGACTTATCATTTGCATTCTGTTGCATGATACTAATATCAAATTCAACAATGCGTACTAAACATAGGATTTTTTTCGTACGATTCGGGAAAAGCTTCCTGGTTGCGTAGCTACGTATCAGATAGTGCAAAACAAAAACAATGGCAGCCAGGCTTTTTCCGAGTTATTTTTGTGTTTCTGTTCATGCGTGGTCTTTGTGTATCGATTTTTAGGGGATGCATACTGTACTGATTAAACAATTGTCATTCGATAGGCTATCGTACGACAGAAATTTTCGTGTTTGTCCCTTCGGATTTTGTTGGACGAACTGTTGTGATCGGCTGTCGAAAGCTGTGTACTATCAATCAAATTATCGTGCAGTCAAGTCGAAATCGTTTTTTGTGTGATTATCTGAACGTGTGTACGAGGCATAAGGAAACTTCCCTTCACAAAGATGCAACAGGACGTTAGAAGAAATCTCCAAGTGGTGGTGGTGGGATTCCTAATATGGGCAGCTGCCCCAGAATAGGTGTCCCCATTTAAAGATTTCTCCTTACTTCTTGTTCTGTGGATAACTCTAAAAATAGTAGTAAATCCTCCCACCAGTGAAAGAAGATCCAACTCTTCCCCACTCTATCCAAAACTAAAAAATAGGTTTACTTAGAGATACACTTTAAAGGATCACTGAACTCCAAGAACAAACATGCAGCTTACCAGTCTTCAGATGTGGAATTGGATGCAAAAATTTTTTTGGACTTTACTGGTACAGAGAGGGCACACACAAAGTTAAGTATAAAAAGTCCACAAAGTTTATTACAAATGGTAAAAAACACAAAATTAAAAACAGTTTCCACAACCAGGTACACTCAAGGTCAACCCAGTTGATGTGCCAGACAAGAGCTACTCAGTTAATGATAATGTTAACATTAACTGTTAAACTTGAATGTACCTGGTTGTGGAAACTGTATTTAATTGTGTGTTTTTTACCATTTGTAATAAACATAGTGTGGGAGGAAATTGGAGTACCCAAAGTAAACCCACACAGGAAGAACATGCAAGCTCTATGCTGGTACTGCCATGGATGGGGATTGAACCAATGACCAATGTGCTGCCAAGCAGAAGTGCTATCCAGTTAGCCAATGTGCTACCAATACAGAAAAAAGAATCCTGAAAAACAATGCAGCCACTACATATGCTGTAAGCATTTAGCGTTAACTAATTAGCCTCTGATATTATTCTCATAGGGTTACACTTTAAGGCTCCGTTCACATGTCAGCGTATGATCGCGGGCAGAACCGCCGCGGTTCCGCCCGCGATCCGGAGATTTATTGCAAATCGCGGGACGCAATACGCTCCAAAAAAGTATTTTTGCAATAAATCTCCGGATCGCGGGCGGAACCGCGGCGGTTCTGCCCGCGATCATACTCTGACATGTGAACGGAGACTAAAGGCCCGTGCACACGATAAGAAAATCTGAAGGGAAAATTCATCCGACGACCGATCTGCCGATTTTCGGATTGTTAGTATGGTGCTTTCGACAGCCAACTCCGACTTTTCGTCTGACAAAATCCTGATGTGCAGGCTATAAAATTTTTGTCGTCTGTAATACAACGTCCGATTTTCATATCATTAGTACAGATTTCGACGGAAAAAAATCTTAAGAGCAAGACTAGGCATGCTCTGAGACGAAAGAACACATACAAAGCAATCCAACACATGACATCACTTCACTTCTGAAGTAGAATTCTGTTGTACGGGAAAATTCGTATGAAAATAACCTCTTCACTTTCCACATCAGACTAGCATGCCACAAAAAAACGGACGACAGATCGTTCGATAATCTTATTGTGTGTACGGGGCTTAAGGCTGCATTCACACGAATGTGTTTTTTTCATGATTTTTTGCTTGTTACAGAAATGTATTTAATTTGTTTAACATGGGTACCTATGGAACACGTTCACATCAATGCATTTTGGTGCCTCTGCATTTTTGGGAAGGGTCGGGGGCCTTTTTTCCTACAAATTGCAGAGTTTTGCATGTAATAGACTTCAATGGACCTGCAACCAAAACACAAGTATTGCATTTTTACCACGATTTAGCTGCGATTTGCGTTTTTGAATCTGCCCAACAACAAATTTTCCAAAAAAAACCCCATAATACCCACAAAGCGTGGCAAAATCGCTGTAAAAAACGTGGAAAGCACAGCAAAAAGCACTACAGAAATGCTCAAAAGCAACATGCATAGTTGTGAATCGAGCCTAAATGTGAAATATGACTTAATAGTCTCATACATAAACAAATGGGGAAAGATTAAACTACCATATTACTGAATGTGAAAATCAGACTTACTGGCCACATGTCTAGGTGAAATAAAGGGAGCCTAAAAAAATCTATAGCAGCCATCACATTTAAGAATTGGTAATCTGCAATGTAAAAAAAAGTTTGCTTTTGGTTTTAATAGCACTCAAAAGGATGATTTCCAGTAGTGGGACTTGTTCCTTAACTATATTGTATCTAAGTAAAACCATCAAATCCAATTCCGCTTGAGTGTTGTAAATATGTTGTATGTTGGCTTCAATAAACCACTGTTCATATCAACTGAGTAGTTATCTATCCCAACATTAAAATCTGAGAAGATGGGACACATTGGCACAGATAATAAATGTGGTGAGTGCTGTAGTGAATAGTGGGGTCTGCCTGCATTGCAGTTAACATTGGATGTGGTTAAATAAGATCTGAGCTTACTCGCAGTATACACAATAATCTTGCTAAACTCAATAATCTTAAATCAAGCGCCTTATATTTGTACTCATCTCTTACAGTAATTGGCTATCCATTTATTTAGCTCCCCAAGCACAGGCAGACCAGGAGAAGGTATTTAGAAGGAGATCAGCAGTGGCAACCAACTTATTTCTATCAGTACGGGATTCCTTTTACTGACTAACCAATCTGATTTGGTGAAATCAAGTTACAGGTTTTACCTATACCGGGAAATGGATTTACTGAGTACAATTTTATTAGCTGTTAAAGTGTATGCGAACCCCCACCTTGTAAAACAGCACGATCAGTTTAAAATAGAAATTAAATATAAAAGATTCATTTTTTATAAAAATAAATTATAAAAAAATATATAAAATAATAAATACAGATTTTTCCCCATTATTCTTTTAAAAGTGATCACATACCCTCTGTTCTCAGTTGTTTAAGGAGCAGAGCAGGCTGAACTCCTAGCACAGCTAGAGAACTGACCACCCTGTACTCTCCTGTCTAGAGTGGTCAGTTTTTAATGGGAAAGCAGGGGGACTGCCAGAAACACCAGGTATTACACACAAAGCAATACAAAGAGAACATGATACTTTTTAACTCAAGTACATGGTACAGCAGGTGCATATAAGGAAAATAAAATGTTGGATTTACATATTCTTTAAGTTTTAAAGTTGATTTTCAAAAATGAATAGGCAACTGTGTAGTACTTCTCTTAATTCAGATCTTAGACTATGTCCTATTGTTTTTATTAGAGGTTTACTTTTAAAAGACATAAAAAGAAAAGAATAGAATCTCTTGATACATGTTGCTGAGTCCCAAAATTGTTTTTATTATTAAATTATTCTATGAAGATAGTTTAGAGCCGGTTCACACTGAGGCGACTCAAAGTCACCCCGACTTTGAAGCCGTCCGTGCAGCACGACTTCATCGTGGCTTGCAAACGACTTTTCTAATAGAAGCCAATGCAAGCCGCTCCGAAGTTGCCCCCAAGTAGTGCAGGAACCTTTTTCTAAGTCGGAGCGAACGGTTCCATTGCACAGAATAGAGCGCTACTTGTCAGGTGACCAAGTCGCCTGACAAGTCGTGGCAGTGTGAACCGGCTCTAATTCCTGAATCTCCAAACAATGAAAAAGTAATATTTAGATAGAAAGTAGAAAAGTAGGTTCTTAACATTTGGGGTGACAACGTTACGAGGCTTGGTCATTTTAATAAACAAAGGATTGTTGAGTGGTTTTATATAATTTTAAATCTGTAAAGATTTTTAGTCCTATATAAATGTTAATTGATTTGGCACTTGAATATTATTGCATAGAATGCCATGAATCTTTTGCCTTTTTTTACTGTTTGTTTTAAAGTTGTTGTAATTATGATGCAAATAAATAGAGCAATACTAATATATATTATTTTCCCAAAAAATGGATAAATAGATTATTATAAATCAGAGTTTGCTGAAATAAATTTACTAGTTTGGGGAAATTCACTTAAATGATCTGACTACATAGAAATGAACATGGCTGATCACTAACAGTTGCTTTACTTGCACATTGTGCTCGCTGCTTGCATGGTCCTAATGAGTAAGGACCATGGTCATCATGAGAAAAAGACCAAAATCAGGGGTTCAAAAATCTGTATGTGGGGACCTTGATTTTTCAGATTTTATTTACATTGCACTGGTCACCTAGTGGAAATTAAACGAAAATGTGCTGCGCTAGAAAATAGTGAATAATGAAATCACCAAAAAAATACAAAAAATATATAATACAGAAAATATATATATCACTCTGTATGTGTATCTGTACGGTTTCGCTATAGGTTAGCGTCATCACCCCTGATGACGCTAACCTATAGCGAAACCGGTCGGGTGACCCAGACGTGACGAGACCACGCCCCCAACAAGCCGGCTACCTAGATACTAACAGCGAGGGAGATGTTCGTTCGTTTCCAGCGTACCTGTAACCTTTAGATGCCTTGAATTCACATCGCAAATGTGAGTGGTTTTATCTGCTTTTTACTTTTAAATAAATGCCTTGTATACGGAGTTACACTATGTCCCTGTCGTAATTTGTTTCCCACTATGTGGACATCGCCATTGAGAGTTTAAAGGAGACATCCTGTGGCCATCCTTGGCATTACACTTAAGCTTTCTGTGGTCTACTCATTAGCTTGAGAGACCTACCCGTTCTGGTAAGCAGCCATCTGATTTTCCCTGGGTGATTTACACGTTGGTGTCTATTATATTCTTACAAGGAATTGCGTGGATGCACTCTTTGGGATCTTGTGGCACACCTTCTTGGATTTTCTCCTAATTTTTGCATGGACTTTATTGGGATTTAATTTAATTATTATCCTAATTTTTCACTTTATTATATTTTACACTGGATGATTTATGATTTATGTGATTATTGATATACATTGGTGAAATTCACATTTTTAAGGAATACTGATTAATTTCAGGTTACCTTATCCTGACACACATACAGAGTGATATATATATTTTCTGTATTATATATTTTTTGTATTTTTTTGGTGATTTCATTATTCACTATTTTCTAGCGCAGCACATTTTCGTTTAATTTCCACTATGGGTTTTTTCTGTGATTCCTTTGTGCAGCAGCTCACCCTACAATACTAATTTTTTATAATTATATTAGCGCAGAAATATCCACTTTTATACTGGTCACCTAGTGCATTGGGATTATAATGACTGAAAATGCATGAAAAAATAGCTGTCAATGTAGTCTAGCAACCAATCAGTTTCTGTATATGGTGGACTACTGCCATATTTTTTTTTCTCTCCACATCAATAATACCTGCAGAATAGTCACACCAAGAACACTGATGTAAACAGAGATGTTATTGAACAGTAAATGACCACCAGTAAGTCTCCTTCTGCTTTCATTATTAGGAACCCAGGAAACTCTATTAGGTTAGTATTTATTTACATAAACCATGTGTTATAAACTGGTAAACGTCTGAAAGTGAGTTTCCTGATTTAATATTCCCCAGACTATATTCTGTTTATTTTAATTCTATTTTCCCCTTTAAAATTGCTAGCATAATATTTTGAGTTTCAAATGGCACTTATTTCTCGTAAGCGAACGCATATCCATTTTTATTTTAGCTTCCAGCTTTCCACTTCAGCTTAATATTAAATCATCTTTATCTTATTCAATTGCAATGTTTTTTCTTTCCTTCCCGTGGCTTATCCATAAATGTTCTGTATGGAGAATGGCAAGCATGCTGAGTCTTCTAAACTTAAAGCTTATTCCCTCTTTCCTTTATGCTTTTTACTGGAGAACTCCTTAATGTAGTAGAAATCAGATTTGGTGTGTATTTTTACACAAAATCAAATTGCACAGGCGCCACAACAGCACTTCCATTTCTTTCCAAACACTAAGGAGGATAAGGTTCCACCACCAGTTCCCACCGCAGAGAAGCTACCTTACAGGAATGGCGTTACTATACAGTGAACCTGGCTTATTTCTTAGAAATCACCTTCTTTGTTTTCATCTCAGCTTTCTGTACTAGAGATGGAATTGAAATACATTCTGGTGAAATTATATAGTAATAATTATTAAAATACAGATGTTATTATATCCCTGTAGAATCATCATACATAAACATGGTGCTACTTTGTCCTCCTTTCTTTATATCTTTATTGTAGTTTCAGAAAACATTAAAATGTTTTGGAAAACATGAGCAAGTTGGGGATCACAATTTGCATAATTGGCTTCTAAGTTTTGTGAGAACTCACTTCAAGCGATAAAGCTTAATGCTCCTTTCACATGAGGCGGATCCGTCTGAGTGGGATCCTCCTGCTCAGCCGGGGGATCTCTCTACTGATCCCCACTGAGCAGGCAGATGACAGGTCTGTGTTCGCTCTGTTATGCAGAGCAGACAAGGACAGCTTGCTCTCCTCTATGGGGTGGCCAGATGGAAACAGGCATGCAAACTGTCATCTGACCCACTGGGCGGATGACGAACGTATCGCCATACATATGTTTTCAGTGGATTTTGTCAGATGTCTGCTGACATCCGCCGTCCCATAAAGGACAATGGGTGGTCGGATCGGGTCTGCCTGAAAAACTGACAGGCGAACCCGATTGGTCCGCTGCTGTGAAAGGGGTCCTAAGGACTCAGCACTCACTTTCTTGTTTTTAAGAGCTTTTCTTGCCCAATTTTTTTAAAAGGCAGTTAAGAAAACACAAAACTTCCCAGGGGTATTCAACACTGCTCTTCCATCCAACAAAACAGATGACATTCAGCCTCCTAGCTACACCTTTAGCATTGCTGCTCTGGCCTTACCCTTGAGGCTTTTTGTTTGTCTCCTACAGAGGATCTTCATACACCACTATCTGCACATACCTAGCAGCCCCTCGCTTCTCTGGCTCCCACCTGTCTTGCCTACGTGCATCCCCCCCCCCCCCCCAACTCCAGAGCAGAAACCTCCTCTGTCTGCCAGAGTGGAGCACAAAATCAAAATTCAGTCTCTCCTAAAAGCCCCACACACACCTGCCCAATTGGTGCACTAGTGGTTCTCAAAACAGACCCAAAATTGGAGATTTCATCCCTCCCAATTCCAGATCTCTATGAAATCTCTGGGCTCCGGGTTCCAAACCTGGTTTTACCAACTGATGAGGAAACTGAAAAGTCAGTTTCCTCTGAATGATACAAATTCTCTGGATCCTCTCAACCTGCCTGGATGAAAATCCTGGGTCATTATCTCTTTTCACACATGGCAGGCCCAGAACTGCCATGGTGTTTAACAATCAATGTCATGGGTCGTAAATAAATATGATAAACATGACACTTATAACCACTGAACCTATATCAGTCCCTATAAACACACAGCCTAGGAGGAAAGATATGGAACAAGTACAGCAGACGTGTCCAACCATTTGACCTTTCTGGACCACATTGGAAGAAGAGGAATTGTCTTGGGCCACATATAAAATATACTAACAATAAGGTTAGCTGATAGGCACAAAAGTCAGGCAGATCACAAGTTAAGGATCATTAATATAGATAATGCATCTATCTGAGTTATAAATAATTAAAATGAACACTCGCGCCTAGGTATTTAACTAAGTTGTTACAATATGCGGCAGCTGTCTATCCATCCAAATTGGTACATATAAATAAATAAATATTCAGGCAGCGCTTGCATGAACTAGTGGATAATACTATATACAATAATATATTGTGAAAACCTTTAGAAAAACCCAAAGAAAAAAAAACAAAAGAAAAAAATAATGAATGTGTCAACTTTATTCTCAAAAACAAATAAAGTGTATAAAAGTCTTTTGTGCAATATTAGGTGTTTTGTGCTTTCTTCCTAGAATGTTTTCCATGTGTTCACCATGTGAGATATGATCACTCCGCACTCACCAGATGTTGGTGATTGCCTTACTTTACAGCAAGAACAGTCAACTGGGCTTGCAGGTCTCTTTTTAGGGGGACCTATCCCACCTGGGTGTCCTCTGCTGACTCAGCAATTCTTCCAAAGTGTGTTGTTATGCAGGCAGGAAATAAATGGAGAGGTGGCATCTCACAGTGTAAAATTATTTTATATTTATTTGCAAGGCAATTACAGGTAGGAGCCGATAAAAGCAATAAAAAAACACTAAAAATGGTAATCAAAATAGTGCCACTATGCATTAAAAATCGGCCCTCTAATAGCTAGGAGTAATGGTGGACGCTGCCGATGATCTGGCATGCTTTTGTCATCAAACGGTGACGTTATCAAAAGCTTTATTTGTTTTTGAGAATTAGGGTGACACATTGACGGTTTTTTCTTTAGTTTTTTTTTTTTTTTGTTTTATTTCTGGTTTTTCTTTAGTAAAAATATTCACAATATATTTTATAATATTTAAAAGTATTATCCACTAGTTCATGCATGCGCTGCCTAAATTTTTATTTATTTTTTTGAGTAATAAAATTTTATTTTTTAAAAAAAATATTTTTTATTATAAAAGTAAAAGAGGGCACCATAAAACTAGTGCAATATTTGATGTAGTAACAATTTTTAATGAATTCTCAAGGTGCTCTTCAGATATTTTGGTTCTAATTTTCCCCTTCATGTGCATCATTCTTAAAAATATGAAATAGTTATATAAGCAGGTTGGTAGGCGACTGATGGGAGGGATAGGGAAGGGAATGAGACAAGATATGGGAATAAATCTACCAAACACTGGATGTGGGGGATTTGAATGTGCTTATATATCAGCAACACAGACACAACATAAAAAAGTATATTACATATTTATTGAAGATTACAAGCAATAAATATTAAACACCAAAAAATATATTTTTCTTATAGTCATATATATATATAACAATACATGTCTAAAATGCATCACATGACCTAAACGTGGGCTTTTTAATATGCTTGTTGGTCTACGCGTTTCGCTCCATTTACAGAGCTTCTTCAGGATCCAGAAATATTTTCATATCAGACAAACTCTTGTAATATCACAATATCCTTTATTACAAAGTCAATCGATAAAACTCCTACAGGATTTAATGATATATGATGAGATCTCTGAACCTATTTGAAATGCAGCAATTGAATAACAAATTTCTAGACAAAAAGGTAATCATATACTCCAAGATCAACCAGAGTTGGAGTACATGAAAGCGAAAGACCATATAAAGAAGCAAAAGACAGCTGAGTGACTCCTCTAATCCAGTACCTAGCTGACAATCTTCCAGATAAATAGTAGTATATTCTATATACCAGTGGTCCTCAACTCCGGTCCTCGGGGGCCACTAACAGGCCAGATTTTAAGTATTACCTTGGGGAGATGCAGACTAGAATACTGCAATCACTGAGCAGCAAATGAGATCACCTGGATGTAATTTAGTTATCTTGCAAACCTGGCCTGCTAGTGGGCCCCGAGGACCGGAGTTGAGGACCACTGCTATATACCATATGAGCCTACCAAGACATTAAAAAAAACTATTAGGCTCCCAATAAAGAGATATAGACATAGTGTTCTATACACCTCAATGCGGGGTCTTCAGCCCCCTTCACATCCCCTAAACCTCCCTAATACAGTGTCCTTTGCTCCCTTCATATCACCCCTCCGCTGAAATGTCCTCTGCCACCCATAGCAGTGTTCTCTGCCCCCCTCCCCACATAGTAGTGTCCCCACCAAAGCAGCATCCGCTGCCCACCTTCACATCAGCCTCCCACTGTAGTGTCCTGTACTCCCCCCAAAAACAGTGTCCTCTGTCCCCATTCACATAACCCCCCTCCCCACTGTAGTGTCCAGTAACCCCCCCCCCCATAGCAGTGTCCTTTGCCCCACCACAAAGTGTTCTCTGCCCCCTGAAAGCAATGTCCTCTGCCTCCCTATCCCCCAAAGCAGTATCCTCAATCCCTCCTCCCTCCTCAGTGTAGTGTTCTCTGCCCCCCTCCCCTACAGTGTCTACTCCCCCCACATACACACAGGTTGTGTAGGTAGCACTTCCTACCTGCCAGCATGTGTACAGCAGAGTGGAGATCAGGAGACGGCATAGTGCTGGGTGGAAGGCGGGAGCAGGAGCTGCTGGAGTTAACATTTCATAAACTGGTAATTGGTTGCCAGGACTAAGCTAGCCACCAATTACTGAGCAGCTTATGCCCCTGCCCTCCATTCAGCACTAAGACTCCTTCTCTCTACTCTGCAGTGAACAAGAGTGGCAGAGTCTGGGGAGAGGCAGAGCCATGATCCTGATCCACCTGTTGGCTCCCCACGGTCTACCCCTGTTCTTGATAGCACCTGGACAGAATCCTATAGGTGTTTATGATCTCACCTCATGCATACCCCTGTAAATATTTCTGAGCATTCTCTCATGAAAGTGCACATTTTAGTTCATGTCCCTGTCCTTTTAACAGGATTATTAGGGTTCTATTTCAATTATGGCTGCTGTCACTTTGACAAGTCTTGCTGACAATGATCTGCAATGTATGAAACTTTCTACTGACAGCAAAACTGTAGCATTCACATCGATTATTGTTCTTCTGAGACCACCAGAGCTCTATGAAGACTGATGGGAGAACTATGGATATTTTTTTGCCATGGGGGTTTCCTGTAGGTTTCCTATAGGAAAGTAATTAGGTGAAATGTGCAACTTTTGTAGTGGGTATGTGTGCAAAACAGTGGGGGTTAAAACTTGAGGGTATTCATTGTGTGTATGGTAATATAAGTCCTTGTATCCAAAAAAATATTCTTCACTTTTCCACAAGCAAGAGTTTAACAGGGGTCAGGAGTGTGTAATGCACAAAGCATAGAGGTCAGAGGAGTGGGTAATTGACAGGTCAGTAGACGCAGTACAACAAAACTTGACTCCCTTCTCCAAGCCATAATTTCCCTAGTACAGATTTCCCCTCCTTCCCACTAGTAAACATCTTCCCAGTACAAATCTCCCCATCAGTACAGATCTCCTTCAGAGTATGGACCTCCGCCCCAGTATAGATCTCCCCCAGTACAGATTGCCCCAAATATAGATGCCCCCAATTCAGATCTCTCTCCAGTACAGATCCCCTCAGTATTAATCCCCCCTCAAGTACAGATCTTACCCCAGTACAGCTTCCCACAGAACAGATTACGTCCCCCTACCCAGTGGGGATTTCCCCTCCACTAATACAGTTCCCCCAGTATAGACCACCTCCCACCAATACAGTTACCCCCCCCCCCCCAGTACAATACCCCTTATCTGTACAGCCCCCTGTAAAAAAAACTCCACCATTTACAGATCCTCCATTATCAAAGCTCCCCCAATGCAGATCTCCACCTTCATTAGTACAGCTCCTCCCAGTACATGTCCCCACTCCTCATCAGTACAGCTCCCCTCAGTACAGATCTCCCCCCAATAAAGATACATCCAACAGTACAGCTCCTCCAGTACAGATCTCTCCTCAAAAGTACAGCTCTCCTCAGTACAGATCTCCCCCCACCAGTCCAGCTGCCGCTAGTACAGATCTCATCCCCTGCCAGTACAGATTCCCCCAGTAGAGATCTCATACCCCCATCAACATTGGTCCAGCTTTTCCCAGTGCAGATCTCCCCCACCACTACAAAGCTCTCCAGTATAGCATCCCCAATGAGATCATCCCCCTATATATACAGTGCCTTGCGAAAGTATTCAGCCTCCTTGAACTTTGCGACCTTTTGCCACATTTCAGGCTTCAAACATAAAGATATAAAACTGTAACTTTTTGTGAAGAATCAACAACAAGTGGGACACAATCATGAAGTGGAACAAAATTTATTGGATATTTCAAACTTTTTTAACAAATAAAAAACTGAAAAATTGGGCGTGCAAAATTATTCAGCCCCCTTAAGTTAATACTTTGTAGCGCCACCTTTTGCTGCAATTACAGCTGTAAGTCGCTTGGGGTATATCTCTATCAGTTTTGCACATCGAGAGACTGAAATTTTTGCCCATTCCTCCTTGCAAAACAGCTCGAGCTCAGTGAGGTTGGATGGAGAGCGTTTGTGAACAGTAGTTTTCAGTTCTTTCCACAGATTCTCAATTGGATTCAGGTCTGGACTTTGACTTGGCTATTCTAACACCTGGATATGTTTATTTGTCAACCATTCCATTTTAGATTTTGCTTTATGTTTTGGATCATTGTCTTGTTGGAAGACAAATATCCGTCCCAGTCTCAGGTTTTCTTCCAGAATGGTCCTGTATTTGGCTCCATCCATCTTCCCATCAATTTTAACCATCTTCCCTGTCCCTGCTGAAGAAAAGCAGGCCCAAACCATGATGCTGCCACCACCATGTTTGACAGTGGGGATGATGTGCTCAGGGTGATAAGCTGTGTTGCTTTTACACCAAACATAACGTTTTGCATTGTTGCCAAAAAGTTTGATTTTGGTTTCATCTGACCAGAGCACCTTCTTCCACATGTTTGGTGTGTCTTCCAAGTGGCTTGTGGCAAACTTTAAATGACACTTTTTATGGATATCTTTAAGAAATGGCTTTCTTCTTGCCACTCTTCCATAAAGGCCAGATTTGTGCAGTATACCACTGATTGTTGTCCTATGGACAGAGTCTCCCACCTCAGCTGTAGATCTCTGCAGTTCATCCAGAGTGATCAAGGGCCTCTTGGCTGCATCTCTGATCATTCTTCTCCTTGTATGAGCTGAAAGTTTAGAGGGACGGCCAGGTCTTCGTAGATTTGCAGTGGTCTGATACTCCTTCCATTTCAATATTATCGCTTGCACAGTGCTCCTTGGGATGTTTAAAGCTTGGGAAATCTTTTTGTATCCAAATCCGGCTTTAAACTTCTCCACAACAGTATCTTGGACCTGCCTGGTGTGTTCCTTGTTCTTCATGATGCTCTCTGCACTTTAAACGGACCTCTGAGACTATCACAGTGCAGGTGCATTTATATGGAGACTTGATTACACACAGGTGGATTCTATTTATCATCATTAGTCATTTAGGTCAACATTGGATCATTCAGAGATCCTCACTGAACTTCTGGAGAGAGTTTGCTGCACTGAAGGTAAAGGGGCTGAATAATTTTGCACGCCCAATTTTTCAGTTTTTTATTTGTTAACAAAGTTTGAAATATCCAAAAAATTTCGTTTCACTTCATGATTGTGTCCCACTTGTTGTTGATTCTTCACAAAAAATTACAATTTTATATCTTTATGTTTGAAGCCTGAAATGTGGCAAAAGGTCGCAAAGTTCAAGGGGGCCGAATACTTTTGCAAGGCACTGTATATATAATATATATATATATATATATATATATATATATATATATATATATATATATATATATATATATATATATATATATACACTGCTCAAATAAATAAAAGGAACACTTTTTAATCAGAGTATAGCATCAAGTCAATAAAACTCCTGGGATATCTATCTGGTCAGTTAATTAGCAGAGGGGGTTGTTAATCAGTATCAGCTGCTTTGGTGTTAATGAAATTAACAACAGGTGCAGTAGATGGGCAACAGTGAGATGACCTCCAAAACAGGAATGATTTTACAGGTGGAGGCCGCTGACATTTTTTTTCCCTACCTATCTTTTTTGACTGTTTTTCACTAGTTTTGCATTTGGCTTGGGTCAGTTTTACTACTGGTAGCATGTGGTAATATCTGGACCCTATAGGGGTTGCACAGGCAATCCAACTCCTCCAGGATGGCACATCAATATGTGCCATTGCCAGAAGGATTGTTGTGTCTCCCAGCACAGTCTCAAGAGCATGGAGGAGATTCTAGGAGACAGGCAGTTACTCTAGGAGAGCTGGACAGAGCCGTATAAGTTTCTTAGCCCATCAGCAGGACTGGTATCTGCTCCTTTGTGCAAGGAGGAACAGTATGAGCACAGCCAGAGCCATACAAAAGTACCTCCAGTAGGCCACTGTGTAAATGTCTCTGACCAAACAATCAAAAACAGACTTCATGAGAATAGCCTGAGGGCCCGACTGTCAAGGTCTTACCTTTCCCTCCTGTTGGCAGCCATCTTGGACATGTGCAGACTGCTGCCTCCTATAGACCCTGATTGCATCATCACTTCCTGCTGCCTGGGTGTTGCATATTGATGATGTCACACACCTGACTATATCTATCCCCTGCAGGGTTGTAATCATTGCCCTTGTATTTGTGCTCCAAGGTGCATCTCTTCTAGCAGTCTTTTGTTCTCTGTGTTCCTCCGTGTATAACCTGGCTTAGCTGACTGCTCTCCTGGTTCTCGACTCGGCATCGACTGATGACCCGGCTTTGCCAGACGACCCGGCTTCTGCAGGCTACCCACTTCTGGATCCAACCCCAGCTTGGAGTATTACCCGCTCCTGGACTTGACCCAGGCTTGTTTCTGCTCTCATTTCCTCACTGTTGCTGTGTGATTATTATTTTTGATTGATACCAGGCTCAGGTTTAACCACTTAACGACCAGCCACGTAGACCTACGTCGGCTGACTTTAAGTGGTTGTACCCGGGTGATGCCTCTAGCTAGAGGCATCACCCTGGTGCAGTTTTTTAGAGCCAGTGGTCGGCTTTCTGGCGGTAATGACCGATGCGGCTCGGGAGCCGCTCGATCGTTACCCCAGTGAGCAGGAGGGCATGCCCCCCCTCCCTCCGCCTTTCGCGTCTCTGCCCAGGTCTCCTGTCCCACCGGGAGACCCGAGCAACCAGCCAGCACGTCGCATCCGGCTTTTATCGGGTCTCCGATGACGTAACCCGGAGGCGCCATCCATGACGTCACATCTGGGTTACTCGGCTGCTAAAGGTGCCGAATTTAAAAAGTGAATGTATTAAAAAATGCCGTTTTCAGTGTTTTAAATACATGGAAGTACAGTGGAGGGGTTTGGGGTCTTTTAGACCCTCGATCCCTCCATAAAGAGTATCTGTCACTGTCTATTGCTGTCACAAGGGATGTTTACATTGCTTGTGACAGCAATAAAAGTGATCAGATTTTTATTTTTTTTTTAAAAACCTGTGCTAATATTAAAAAAAATAAAATAAATAGGAAAAAAAAAATTTTTAGCCGTCCCCGTCGCCGTGAGCTTGCGCATGAAAGAAAACGTATACGGAAGTCACGCCGCAAATGAAATCGCTGTTCAAACCACACATGTGAGGTATCGCCGCAATCGCCAGAGCAAGAGCAATAATTTTTAAAAAAGAGCTACACTCTAACTCTAAACTGGTAACTGTTAAAATTTTTTAAAGCGTCGCCTATGGAGATTTTTATTGACCTTAGTTTGTCGCCATTCCGCGGGTGTGCGCAATTTTAAAACCGTAACATGTTGGGTATCTATTTACTCGGCGTGACATCATCTTTCACAATATACAAACAAAATGGGCTAACTTTACTTTATAGTTTTTTTTAAATGCAGTGAAATGTAATTTTTCCAAAAAAATGGCATTTGAAAGACTGCTGCGCAAATACCGCGTCACAAAAAATATTGCAATAACCACCAATTTATTCTCCAGAGTTTTTGCTAAAAAAAAAAAATATATATATATATAGATATATATATATATATAGATATATATATATATATCTATATATATATATATCTATATATATAATGTTTGGGGGTTCTAAGTAGTTTTCTAGCAAAAAATACAGATTTTAACTTGTGAATAGTGTTGAGCGAACACGGACTGTATTATTCGTGTTCGTACCGAATAATTGGATTTTTGTTACCCGAACACGAACACGAACACTTTACTGTATATTCGGGTAAAAATCCGTGTTCGGTCGTTTTATTTCTGGGTTTTGCATGCTTTGGCGCTCTTTTCATGGCGGGCTTTCAGCAATCAACAATCGTTTAACTGGTGTGCCTTAAGCCATCCCAGCCATGCCTGCAAATGTCTCAGTAGCTGTGATTGGCCGTCTGAAGCATGTGACCAAGTCTTTATAAGTTCGAGGCAGCCGCAGCGGCGTCATTATGCTGCTTAGATCAGGGACAGAGCACACATCAACGTGCTGGCTGCTGATTAGGGAAAGATAGGCAGGAAAAAACCATTTGTGTCCGGATAGAATTGAGGGACAGGTCGGAGTGTTTAGGCAGGGCGAGTTGTAGGCATTTTAGGGATAGAGTCTGCTGAATTATAGGGTCAGTGTGTTCTACAAACTACAATCGATATTGCTGTGTGGGGTGGGGTCTGCACTTAGTTCTCCTGATCTACGATCTCTTCTCAATCCTGTTAGGGACAGAGTCTGCTGAATTTTAGGGAAAGTGTGTTCTACAAACTACAATCGATATTGCTGTGTGGTGTGGGATAGGAGATAGGCAGGTGTCAGTGATCCACATCCATTTTTCTGTGTGTGGGCTGCAGTGAACACAATCTTTTTGGGGTGCAGTAAACACAATCCTTTTGGAGTGCAGTGAACAAAATCTTTGTGGGGTGCAGTGAACAAAACCTTTGTGGGGGTACAGTGAACACAATCTTTGTGGGGTGCAGTGAAGACAATCCTTGTGGGGTGCAGTGAACAAAATCTTTGGGGGGTACAGTGAACACAATCTTTGTGGGGTGCAGAGAAGACAATCCTTGTGGGGTGCAGTGAACAAAATCTTTGGGGGGGGTACAGTGAACACAATCTTTGTGGGGTGCAGTGAACAAAACATTTGTGGGGTGCAGTGAACACAATCTTTGTGGGGTACAGTGAAGACAATCCTTGTGGGGTGCAGTGAAGACAATCCTTGTGGGGTGCAGTGAAGACAATCCTTGTGGGGTACAGTGAACAAAATCTTTGGGGGGTACAGTGAACACAATCTTTGTGGGTTGCAGTGAACAAAACCTTTGTGGGGTACAGTGAACACAATCTTTGTGGGGTGCAGTGAACAAAACCTTTGTGGGGTACAGTGAACACAATCTTTGTGGGGTGCAGTGAAGACAATCCTTTTGGAGTGCAGTGAACAAAATCTTTGTGGGGTACAGTGAACACAATCTTTGTGGGGTGCAGTGAACAAAACCTTTGTGGGGTACAGTGAAAACAATCTTTGTGGGGTGCAGTGAACACAATCTTTGTGGGGTGCAGTGAACAAAACCTTTGTGGGGTGCAGTGAACACAACCTTTGTGGGGTACAGTGAACACAATCTTTGTGGGGTGCAGTGAACAAAACCTTTGTGGGGTACAGTGAACACAATCTTTGTGGGGTACAGTGAACACAATCTTTGTGGGGTGCAGTGAACAAAACCTTTGTGGGGTACAGTGAACACAATCTTTGTGGGGTGCAGTGAACAAAACCTTTGTGGGGTACAGTGAACACAATCTTTGTGGGGTGCAGTGAAGACAATCCTTTTGGAGTGCAGTGAACAAAATCTTTGTGGGGTACAGTGAACACAATCTTTGTGGGGTGCAGTGAACAAAATCTTTGTGGGGTACAGTGAACACAATCTTTGTGGGGTGCAGTGAAGACAATCCTTGTGGGGTGCAGTGAAGACAATCCTTGTGGGGTGCAGTGAACAAAATCTTTGGGGGGTACAGTGAACACAATCTTTGTGGGGTGCAGTGAACAAAACCTTTGTGGGGTACAGTGAACACAATCTTTGTGGGGTGGCGTGAACAAAACGTTTGTGGGGTACAGTGAACACAATCTTTGTGGGGTGCAGTGAAGACAATCCTTTTGGAGTGCAGTGAACACAATCTTTGTGGGGTACAGTGAACACAATCTTTGTGGGGTGCAGTGAACAAAACCTTTGTGGGGTACAGTGAACACAATCTTTGTGGGGTGCAGTGAACACAATCTTTGTGGGGTGCAGTGAACAAAACCTTTGTGGGGTGCAGTGAACACAACCTTTGTGGGGTACAGTGAACACAATCTTTGTGGGGTGCAGTGAACAAAACCTTTGTGGGGTACAGTGAACACAATCTTTGTGGGGTACAGTGAACACAATCTTTGTGGGGTGCAGTGAACAAAACCTTTGTGGGGTACAGTGAACACAATCTTTGTGGGGTGCAGTGAACAAAACCTTTGTGGGGTACAGTGAACACAATCTTTGTGGGGTGCAGTGAAGACAATCCTTTTGGAGTGCAGTGAACAAAATCTTTGTGGGGTACAGTGAACACAATCTTTGTGGGGTGCAGTGAACAAAATCTTTGTGGGGTACAGTGAACACAATCTTTGTGGGGTGCAGTGAAGACAATCCTTGTGGGGTGCAGTGAAGACAATCCTTGTGGGGTGCAGTGAACAAAATCTTTGGGGGGTACAGTGAACACAATCTTTGTGGGGTGCAGTGAACACAATCTTTGTGGGGTGCAGTGAACACAATCTTTGTGGGGTGCAGTGAAGACAATCCTTTTGGAGTGCAGTGAACACAATCTTTGTGGGGTACAGTGAACACAATCTTTGTGGGGTGCAGTGAAGACAATCCTTGTGGGGTGCAGTGAACAAAATCTTTGGGGGGTACAGTGAACACAATCTTTGTGGGGTGCAGTGAACAAAACCTTTGTGGGGTACAGTGAACACAATCTTTGTGGGGTGCAGTGAACAAAACCTTTGTGGGGTACAGTGAACACAATCTTTGTGGGGTGCAGTGAAGACAATCCTTTTGGAGTGCAGTGAACACAATCTTTGTGGGGTACAGTGAACAAAACCTTTGTGGGGTACAGTGAACACAATCTTTGTGGGGTGCAGAGAAGACAATCCTTTTGGGGTGCAGTGAACACAATCTTTGTGGAGTACAGTGAACACAATCTTTGTGGGGTGCAGTGAACAAAACCTTTGTGGGGTACAGTGAACACAATCTTTGTGGGGTGCAGTGAACAAAACCTTTGTGGGGTACAGTGAACACAATCTTTGTGGGGTACAGTGAACACAATCTTTGTGGGGTACAGTGAACACAATCTCATACTTCTGAAGCTTTGAGGGTGCTGCCTGTTCTATACTCCTCCTCCTCCTCCTCATCCATCCTTTTAGGTGTACAAACAATAGTAATTGGGGCCTAGTGTGCTTCTGTACGTGTGAAAAACATACACTTTTTTTGATCATATTTCCTATTCCGTTATTCAATAAAAACCTTTGGGGCTCAATTAAATTGCGGAATAGTCTGTGTCGGTACGTGTGAGATCCACCTTTCCAAGTTTTTGGGGTTCATCTCATACTTCTGAAGCTTTGAGGGTGCTGCCTGTTCTATACTCCTCCTCTTCCTCTTCCTCATCCATCCTTTTAGGTGTACAAACAATAGTAATTGGGGCCTAGTGTGCTTCTGTACGTGTGATAAACATACACTTTTTTTTGATCATATTTCCTATTCCGCTATTCAATAAAAAACCTTTGGGGCTCAATTAAATTGCGGAATAGTCTGTGTCGGTACGTGTGAGATCCACCTTTCCAAGTTTTTGGGGTTCATCTCATACTTCTGAAGCTTTGAGGGTGCTGCCTGTTCTATACTCCTCCTCCTCCTCCTCCTCCTCCTCCTCATCCATCCTTTTAGGTGTACAAACAATAGTAATTGGGGCCTAGTGTGCTTCTGTACGTGTGAAAAACATACACTTTTTTTTGATCATATTTCCTATTCCGCTATTCAATAAAAACCTTTGGGGCTCAATTAAATTGCGGAATAGTCTGTGTCTGTACGTGTGAGATCCACCTTTCCAAGTGTTTGGGGTTCATCTCATACTTCTGAAGCTTTGAGGGTGCTGCCTGTTCTATACTCCTCCTCCTCCTCCTCCTCATCCATCCTTTTAGGTGTACAAACAATAGTAATTGGGGCCTAGTGTGCTTCTGTACGTGTGAAAAACATACACTTTTTTTTGATCATATTTCCTATTCCGCTATTCAATAAAAACCTTTGGGGCTCAATTAAATTGCGGAATAGTCTGTGTCGGTACGTGTGAGATCCACCTTTCCAAGTTTTTGGGGTTCATCTCATACTTCTGAAGCTTTGAGGGTGCTGCCTGTTCTATACTCCTCCTCCTCCTCATCCATCCTTTTAGGTGTACAAACAATAGTACTTGGGGCCTAGTGTGCTTCTGTACGTGTGAAAAACATACACTTTCTTTTGATCATATTTCCTATTCCGCTATTCAATAAAAACCTTTGTGGCTCAATTAAATTGCGGAATAGTCTGTGTCGGTACGTGTGAGATCCACCTTTCCAAGTTTTTGGGGTTCATCTCATACTTCTGAAGATTTGAGGGTGCTGCCTGTTCCATACTCCTCTTCCTCATCCTCCCTTTAGGGTAGGAAAAAATTTAATCGGGCCTAGTCTGTGTTTGTACGTGTGAGATACACAGTTTTTTATCCTATTCCGCTATTCAATACACACCCTTTTGGTGTAAAAAACATTAAATTGCGGCATAGTTTGCATATTTGACTGTGAGATACACCCGTGCGATACTGTTGTTCTTTTGTTCCGCTATTCAATAAAGACCTTTCTAGGGCAAGATCTTAAATTTCAGAAATATGAGGAGAGCGTCAAATAGGGGCCGTGGCCTGGGTCGTGGTGGTGCTGCTGCTAGAGCTCCTGTTGCAAGGAGAGGACGTGGTCGATCTGTGCCAGCTACACGCACAAGTGAAACACCTTCCTCAAGTGTGAGTAGGCGACAGAACCTGCATCAGTATTTGGTAGGGCATCATACGCCCCTAGAAGTGATGAGGCCAGAACAAGTGGAGGCGATAGTAGATTGGTTTGCTGCTGACAGTGCCTCCAGTTCCTTCACATTGTCTCCCACCCAGTCTACTGCAGAAAGGTCACAGTTGGCACCAGGGCCGGACTGGCCTAGCGGGATAGCGGGAAATTTCCCGCTAGGCCGCCTGCCCTGGGGCCGCTTGGGGCTGTGGCTGCAGCGGGGCCCAAGACCGATCCTGGGCGAGTGCACAGCGGGTGCGCCGCGAGCTGAGGCAGAGGGGAGGGACGCCAAAGTTCTCCCCTCCCACCTCCTCCTCTAAAGTGCCGGTGGCTGGAGGCTGGAGCTGAGCTGACTATGTGTGACAGCCCAGCGAGCACACTCCCTCCTCCCCTTTAGGGACAGGAGAGCAGAGGGGAATACAACTTCCTCCTCCTCCCGCCCCTGTTTCTCGTGTCTCAGCCTGGCCGGCCCCGCCCACTCTTCTATGCACGGCAGTCGGCATGCAGCTGTGCCTGCCAAAGAGAAGGAGGATGTGTGGAAGGAGGATGTGTGGGCGGGAAATATGAAAAATAGCCTGCTACACATTCCCAGCTGTGTCAATGATCAGCTACCAGATTCCCAGGTGAGCGATCTCTGCTCTGTGATCACTGAAGTGAGCTGTCCCTATCTCCCTCCCTTCTCTCCCCTATCTGTCTCCCTCCCCTTCTCAGTTCCTCCAGCAGCTTCCCAAACTTCACTTTTCAGCACTTAGGCAGCCAATAATGACAAATCGGGTCTGCCTGTCAGTTTTTCTAGGCAGACCCGACAGTACCATCCATTGTTCTTTATGCAGCAGCCAGCAGCAGATGTCAGTGGAAATGTGTCTGCTAAAACCCACCAGCATCCAATCTGGTCCAATCTGCTAAAAACAGACGGATGGGGATCCATTCCCCATCCATCCAGCGGATCGGATCAGATGTCAGACAGATGGAAATGGACAGTTGGCCCATTTCCATCTGACTGCCTCACAGAGAATAGCAGGCTGTGTCTATGTCCACTCTGCATAGTGGGGTGGACATGGACCTGTCATCCACCTGCTCATTGAGGATCAGTGGAGGGATCCCCGCTGAGCAGGCAGATCCGCTGGATGATGTCTGCCCAATCTGAAAGGGGGGCCTTAGATTGAATGAAAATAAAAAATTCCCCCATCTACACATTCCAAGTGGATGGGGGAATCCTCCCACTGTGGACCAGTGGCAGAACTACCAGGATAACAAAAGTCGCATATGCGACTGGTGTTCCGTTATCATTGGGGTTCCCAGCCTCCTCTTGCTGTCCTATCCCTGCTATTGAGTAGCGCTGGTCTCTAAATCCATGGCTGCGGCAGCAGCAGAATTGGACACACTGCTGGGTACTTTATGGGGCTGATGAGCGCATGTGCAGGAGGGCCAGCACACATGGCTGCTGAACTTATGGTTGATATGTGTGATTGTACTCTTGATGCTAATAAATACTGTGTTTAGTAGATCCAACTGGGAGAATCACCTGGATCACATCCCGATTGACATGTCAATAGAGAAGGCTTTGCAACATTACTGCTGCTAGATGACAGGCGGGATCTCAGTTGTCTACAACCAATAGTGCAAGCTCTCCCACGCATGCACCCATCAGCCCCATAATGTAACCAGCACCTGGGTCCTAATAGACTGCCACCACTGGCGTAGAGACAGAAGCCAGACCAGCATTGCCAAAAGCAGGGGCAAACAGCAAGAGAAGGCTGGGTACCTGGCAGTGGCGGAACGCCAGGTCCCGGTCACAAGTGCCACCTTTGCAATCTTGGTAGTTCTGCCACTGCACTGGACCCTTATGTGGAATTCCCTGGTGTGCTTGGGACATATCACTTGCTTTCTGCCACCGTAGACAGTAGGAAAGGGGCCCACAGCAGAACAGATCAGTGGGAAGGACTGATGGGGGAGGGGGGCCCTTTAATGTTTCTTGCACCAGGGCCCTGTAAGTTCTAGTTACGTCCCTGATACAGTAAGAGGCATTACTGTGGCAGATGGTGAATTTGTAAGGAATTCTGGAACAAAGCCAAGTTTTCAGAGGGTAGACCTTTCTCTCTCACACCCCCCTCTCTTCTCAACCCCCCTTTCTCTCACCACCTCTCCTTTACCCCCCTCTCTCACCCCTCTCTCTCTCACCCCCATTTTTCTCTCACCTCTCTCACCAACTGTCTCTCATACCCCCCCTCTCTCTCATTTCCCTCCCTTTCTCTCACCCCCTCTCTCTTTCTCACCTCCCCCCCCTCTTATCCCCCCTCTCTCTCTCTCTCACCCCCCCATCTTTCTCTTACCTACCCTCTCTCTCACCCCTCTCTATCTTCCCCACCATCTCTTTTACCACCCTCTCTCTCTCACCTACCCTCTCTCCCACCTCCTCCTCATACCCCCCTCTCTCACCCCTCTCTCCCTCCCCCCTCTCTCACCCACCCTCTCTCTCTTACCCCCTCTTTTTCTCTCACTACCTCTCACACCCTGGTCTCTTTTTCTCTCACTCCCTCTCACACCCTGGTCTCTTTTTCTCTCTCTTAATCCCCCTCTCTTACCCCCCTCTCTCCCACACACCCCTCTCTCTTTCTCCCCCACCCTCTTCTATCCCCCTCTTTTTCTCTCACTCCCTATCTCCCTCTCTCTCTCTTACCACCCTCTCTCTCCCCCCCTTACACCCTTCTCTCTCCCCCTTCCCTTTTCTCTCTGTCTCTTATCCCTCGCTCTCTCACCCGCTCTCTATTTTTCTCTCACCCCCTCTCCCTCTCTTACCCCCTCTATCTAATACCCCCCACCCCCTCTTTCTCTCACCCCCCCCCTAACTTTCACACACCACCTCTCTCTTACCCCCTTCTCTCTCACCCCCTCTCTCTCCCCCGCCTCCCCTTATTTACTCTCTCACCCTCTTTGTTTCTCACTCCCATCTTCCTCTCTCCCCTTTCCCCATTATACTCCTACTTTCCTATCTCCCCCATCTCTCCCTCCTATTCCTATCTCTCCTCCCTCGCTCCCTCCTCTCTTCAGCAGCCATCTTTAAACTGAAAGTGCCCAGCAGCTTCTATGAATATTAGCCTGGATATTCAATGCAAGCTATGCAGCAGTAGATATTTAAATGCCCCCTCTATGCAGCTGAGCTGCAATATGTAGGTGGGGCTTTGTGTGGGTGTGGCTTGAGTTTGGGCAGAGACACAGGGGCCCCACAATCTCCTATTGCCCAGGGGGCCCCATGAGCTGTCAGTCCGCCCCTGCACACAAGGCTTGGGTCTAAAATGTTCGGCGGCCACTGTAACAAAGTCCCTCCTTCTAGACCGTCTCCTGTGATAAATGGATTACTGATCCAATGCTGTGAAATTGAATCTGTGTAATGTGTATCATAGGAGCTGGTCTAGGATGCAGGACTTTGTTACAGTGGCTGATCCAGGCAATTCAAATCCAAGCTCCCTGATCCTGCAGGAGATTGCTAATGTGTGTGATCCAGGCATTGGTAAGGCTTCATTTGGTGGACACTGATAAGGCTGCATTTGGTGGGCACTAGTCTCTGACCATCTCTTGTATTTATGTCTGCAGTCTCTGACCATCTCTTGTATCATGTTTGCAGTCTCTGACCATCTCTTCTATCATGTCCTGAGTCTCTGACCATCTCTTGTATTTATGTCCGCAGTCTCTGACCATCTCTTTTATCATGTCTGCAGTCTCTGACCATCTCTTGTATTTATGTCTGCAGCCTCTGACCATCTTCTGTATAATGTCTGCAGTCTCTGACCATCTCTTGTATCATGTCTGCAGTCTCTGACCATCTCTTGTATCATGTCTGCAGTCTCTGACCATCTCTTGTATCATGTCTGCAGTCTCTGACCATCTCTTGTATCATGTCTGCAGTCTCTGACCATCTCTTGTATCATGTTTGCAGTCTCTGACCATCTCTTCTATCATGTCCTGAGTCTCTGACCATCTCTTGTATTTATGTCCGCAGTCTCTGACCATCTCTTGTATCATGTCTGCAGTCTCTGACCATCTCTTGTATTTATGTCTGCAGCCTCTGACCATCTTCTGTATAATGTCTGCAGTCTCTGACCATCTCTTGTATCATGTCTGCAGTCTCTGACCATCTCTTGTATCATGTCTGCAGTCTCTGACCATCTCTTGTATCATGTCTGCAGTCTCTGACCATCTCTTGTATCATGTCTGCAGTCTCTGACCATTTCTTATATCATGTCTGCAGTCTCTGACCATCTCTTGTATCATGTCTGCAGTCTCTGACCATCTCTTGTATCATGTCTGCAGTCTCTGACCATCTCTTGTATTTATGTCTGCAGTCTCTGACCATCTCCTGTATGTCTGTGGTCTCTGACCATCTCTTGCATCATGTCTGCAGTCTCTGACCATCTCTTGTATCATGTCTGCAGTCTCTGACCATCTCTTGTATCATGTCTGCAGTCTCTGACCATCTCTTGTATTTATGTCTGCAGTCTCTGACCATCTCCTGAATGTCTGTGGTCTCTGACCATCTCTTGTATCATGTCTGCAGTCTCTGACCATCTCTTTGTATCATGTCTGCAGTCTCTGACCATCTCTTGTATCATGTGTGCAGACAGTCTCTGACCATCTCTTGTATCATGTGTGCAGACAGTCTCTGACCATCTCTTGTATCATGTCTGCAGTCTCTGACCATCTCTTGTATCATGTCTGCAGTCTCTGACCATCTCTTGTATCAGGTCTGCAGTCTATGACCATCTCTTGTATCATGTCTGCAGTCTCTGACCATCTCTTGTATCAGGTCTGCAGTCTATGACCCTCTCTTGTATCATGTTTGCAGTCTATGATCATGTCTGCAGTCTATGACCATCTCTTGTCTTTAATAATGTCTGCATTTTTTGAGGGGGAGTCTGGAGAGGAGTCAAGAGTTGGAGTGCCGCCAGGATGGGGGCCATAGGAGAAGTTAGACATATGTGGACTGTGGAGAGGAGACTATAGGATAAAACCGGAGCCACCAAGCTGGAGCCGACTGACTAAGCCCTGCACAGTACACCTGAGAGGAGGTCAGGGACAGCCCCGCAGGCCAGTCTGGGGGGGGGGTCAGTGATGTAAGGGGGGAGTAAATACAGTGTTGTAAGAGGGCATTGATATAAAGGCCCCCCTTATATCAGTAACCCCCTCTCCCACATTCCCAGAGTTCCTGGGGTCCCCCTTGATTATTGCTCCACTTTACCACTTATAACCAGAATTTTCTCAATAATGCTATGGGGCTGGTATTAAATTATTTCCAGGGCTGGTTTTTATTCCCAGTCCGGCCCTGGTTGGCACCTGCAGCCGATGTCCAACCGTCTTTCACCTCACCCCCTTGCAAATCAGGCAAGCAGTCTGAGCCCCAAGCCATACAGCAGTCTCTTCTTCTTTTTGATGACTCTGTCAGCAGGGTTTCCCAGGGCCATCCACCTAGCCCTGCCCCAGAAGTGGAAGAGATTGAGTGCAGCGATGCCCAACCACTTATTTCTCAAGATGAGTACATGCAAGGATCATCGCAGCACGTCTCCGATGATGACGAAACGCAGGTGCCAACTGCTGCGGCGTTCAGCATTGTGGAGACCGACAAGGAGGGCAGGGGTGAAGACTGGGTGGAAGATGATGTGGAGGACGATGAGGTCCTCGACCCCACATGGAATGAACGTCATGCAGGTGACCTGAGTAGTTTGGAGGAAGAGGCGGTGGTCGCACAGAGCCACCAGCACAGCAGAAGAGGGAGCAGGGTGCAGAAGCGGAGCGGCCGTGCCCTAGACACTACGCCCGCTACTGCCCAACGCAGCAAGGGAACGAGCGCACCAAAGTCAGCTCAAAGGAGTTCTCTAGCGTGGAAGTTCTTTAGAAAATGTGCTGATGACAGGACACGAGTGGTTTGCACCCTGTGCAATCAGAGCTTGAAGCGAGGCATAAACCTTCTCAACCTGAGCACAACCTGCATGATCAGGCATCTAAGTGCAAAGCACGAGCTGCAGTGGAGTACACACCTTCAAAACCAAGAAACGTCTCTGGCTCATCCTGCTTCCTCTTCTGCTGCAGTCTCGGCCGCTCCAGCCACATCTGTAGTGATACCGGCACCTGCCACCCCGCAAACAGACGATCTGTCAGCAACACCACCACCTGGGTCACCAACAACCATCTCCACAATGTCCCGTGGAAGCGTTCAGCTTTCCATCTCCCAAACACTTGAGAGGAAGAGGAAGTACCCCCCTACCCACCCGCGATCCCTGGCCCTGAATGCCAGCATTTCAAAATTATTGGCCTTTGAAATGCTGTCATTCCGTCTGGTGGAGACGCACAGTTTTAAAAACCTTATGTCGGTGGCTGTCCCACAGTACGTCGTGCCCAGCCGCCACTACTTTTCCAGGCAAGCCATCCCTTCCCTGCACAACCAAGTGGGGGAAAAAATCAGGTGTGCACTGCGCAACGCCATCTGTGCCAAGGTCCACCTAACTACCGATACGTGGACCAGTAAGCACGGTCAGGGGCGTTATATCTCCCTAACGGCACACTGGGTAAATGCAGTGACGGATGGGCCTGAGGCGGATAGCAATTTGGCGCATGTCCTTCCACCACCGAGGATTGCAGGGCGCTTCAGTTTGCCTCCTGTTCCTAACTCCTCCTACTCCGCTTCCTCATCCTCTACCGCCTCCTCATCCGGACAGTGTAACACCTTCACCACCAACTTCAGCACGGCCAGGGGTAAACGACAGCAGGCAGTTTTACAACTTGCCTGTTTGGGGGACAAACCACACACCGCGCAGGAGTTGTGGAGGAGCATGGAACAGCAGACAAATGAGTGGTTGCTGCCAGCGAGCCTCAAGCCCGGCCTGGTGTTGTTCGATAACGGGAGAAATCTCATAGCAGCTCTGGGCCTAGCCGGTTTGACGCACATCCCTTGCCTGGCGCATGTGCTGAATTTGGTGGTGCAGAGGTTCCTTAAAAACTACCCCGATATGTCAGAGCTGCTGCAGAAAGTGCGGGCCGTTTGTGCGCACTTTCGGCGTTCTCACCCTGCTGCTGCTCGCCTGGCAGCGCTGCAGCGTAACTTCGGCCTTCCCGCTCACCGCCTCATATGTGACGTGCCCACAAGGTGGAACTCCACCTTGCACATGCTGGAAAGACTGTGCGAGCAGCAGCAGGCCATAGTGGAGTTTCAGCTGCAGCACGCACGCGTGAGTCGCTCTGCGGAACAGCACCACTTCACCACCAATAACTGGGCCTCCATGCGAGACCTGTGTGCCTTGTTGCGCTGTTTTGAGTACTCCACCAACATGGCCAGTGGCAATGACGCCGTTCTCAGCTTAACTATCCCACTTCTATGCCTCCTTGAAAAAACAATTCGGGCGATGATGGAAGAGGATGTGGCACAGGATGAGGAGGAGGAGGAGGATGAAGAGGTAACATTTCCAAGGCTTTCAGGGCAGTCATTCGCAAGGGGCTCCGAGGGTGGGTTCCTGCACACACAAACGCCAGGGACACAATTGTCCAGCAGGGGCACAGTTCTGGAGGATGAGGAGGATGAGGAGGAGGAGGAGCTGGAGGAGGAGATGGAACCATGTTCACAGCAGGGTGGCACCCAGGCCAGCTCATGGCCATCACTGGTGCGTGGCTGGGGGGATACAGAGGACACGGACGATACACCTCCCACAGAGGACAGCCTTTCGTCGCCTCTGGGCAGCCTGGCACACATGAGCGATTACATGCTGCAGTGTCTCCACAACGACCGCCGAGTTGCCCACATTCTAACTTGTGCTGATTACTGGGTGGCCACGCTGCTGGATCCCCGTTACAAGGACAACGTACCGTCCTTAATTCACTCACTGGAGCGCGATCGCAAGATGCGCGAGTACAAGCGCACGCTGGTAGACGCGATGCTGCTGGCATTCCCATCTGACAGCGGGGCCACAGTGGAAGCACAAGGCAGAGGAGGAGGAGGTCGCCAACTCAACCAGGGCACCGCCAGCACCTCAGAAGGCAGGGTTAGCATGGCCGAAATGTGGAAAAGCTTTGTCAGCACGCCACAACAAACAGCAGCACCAGCAGCTCAGATGGAACGTCTTAGCAGGAGGCAGCATTTTACCAACATGGTGGAGCAGTATGTGTGCACACGCCTACATGTAGTGAATGAGGGGTCTGCCCCCTTCAACTTCTGGGTCTCCAAATTGGGCACATGGCCTGAGCTTGCCCTTTACGCCTTGGAGGTGCTGGCGTGCCCTGCAGCCAGTGTATTATCTGAACGGGTATTTAGCACGGCTGGGGGTGTTATAACAGACAAGCGCAGCCGCCTGTCAAGAGACAATGTGGACAAGCTCACGTTCATTAAAATGAACCAGGCATGGATCCCACGGGACTTTTCCGTACCTTGTGCAGAATAGCAATGGATACCGACCTTACCCAGCCATTGTTCCATTTTTGCTCTTTCTCACTCTTTTGGGGTGTACCCTCATTTAAAATTTGTGAAAAGAAGCAGTGTTGGCTACCTCGTCCTCCTCCTCAGGGCCAGATTAACGTAGGGGCTATTGGAGCTGCAGCTCCATGCAGGCCCCTACCTTTTATATAGGCCCCGGGTTGGCCATATTCACTGTGACCGCTCTTCTGTCACTTGTAAACACAGAAGTCTGGCTTCTATGCTCGCTTCCCCAGGCAGCACCCTCAGAACCTCCCCACACAGCGCGAAGGCCGGACAAGGAGGGACAGTTGCCGATGCATGGATGTGTTTATGGGCTTCAGAGACAGCATCCCATGTTGAATTAGGCATGCATGGCTGCACCCTTCCTCCTCTGGGTGCATGCCAAGGCACGGCCCTTAAGGCCCTTCAAAATCCTCAGCACCAAGACCATGATGCTCTTAATCCGGCCCTGGTCCTCCTCCACCGCCGCTTCCACCTACACCGCCCATAGGTGTGCGCAGCCTATTGCATTAGGGTGTGCACCCCAAAGTTGAAATACACATGCATGTGTTTGCCTACATGTACATGGCCCCGATATATTACTCTCCCTGCTGGCAAAGAGAAATAGAGCAGAGCAGGTGCGAGGGAGATCTTTCCCATCTCCTCACTGGCAAACAGAGTGATAATGCTATGTGCCCTAGGTGATTAGGGTGTGCCCAGGTACACCAGGCACACCCTGTGCGCACGCCTATGACACCGCCACATCCACCACCACCTCAACCTCCCTCCTACTCCATATGGGCCTCGTCCTTCAGAGATGAAGAACATTGTTTTATTTTTCTGTTTTTTTTTTTGTTGTTTTAAGTTATTTCCCTATCCACATTTGTTTGCAGAGCACTTGCCATGCTCTTAACTACGTTTTGCTGCCATTTGCAGCACTCTAGCCCTTTCCATTGGTGTTTTAGAGCCATTTTAGAGCCTTAAAGTTCGGGTCCCCATTGACTTCAATGGGGTTCGGTGTCCGGGAAAAGTTCGGTAAAAGTCCGGGACACGGACCCTGACTTTTTTTTAAAGTTCGGCCGAACCCGTCGAACACGGACATCTAGGTGTCCGCTCAACCCTACTTGTGAACAAAATGTGTAAAAAATGGGCTTGGGGCTAAAGTGGTTAGGAGCGCCTGCAGAGGCCTCCTACCAGATTGGCTCCTACGTTTTCTTTGCCACACATCCCTTACTCACCTCCCACGCCTCCTGGGGATGGTGGGTCTGGCTGTGAACCCATGCAGCTTGGGTTTACTTGTCTTTCCAAGGCTGAGTGGGCCTTTAGAAAGAGGGAGGGCCGGTGCTTGTATTGCAGCCTTGGTGGGCATTTCCTGAAATCTTGTCCTACTCGTCCGGGAAATGCTCGCACCTAAGGTCCTGTCAGGGGGCATATCTTAGGTGGAATTTCCCCATCCCCGGTTTCCTGTAAAGATAAACCGCTAATCACAGTTGTTCTCTCCTGGGCAGCGGGCTTGGTGGTTACTCAGGCGTTGGTTGACTCCGGTGCTGGCAGTTACATTATTGACAGTACATTTGCTGCTGCTAATTCCATACCCTTGCAGCCTGATGGCAGACCCCTGCAACCAGCACAAGTTACCCACGAGACTGTTCCAGTTGATATGGCGATAGGGGCTGTTCACAGGGAATTGACCTGTTTCTAGGTTATATCGTCCCCGCACTACCCCGTCACTGGGGGTTACCCGTGGCTTCAGAGACAAATTCCGATCTTTGATTGGCAGTCGGTCGAGATCCTCTCTTGGGCTCCACATCGTCTGTATGATTGTGCCATAGACTTGCAACCTGGTGTCATTCCCCTTACTGGCAGGGTTTATCCTCTCTCAGTTGCGGAGAATAAGGCCATGGAGGAGTACATTGCAGATGCGCTTGCCTTGGGGCACATTCGCAAGTCCACTTCCCCAGCGGGTGCCGTTTTTTTCTTCGTAAAGATAAAGGGAAAAAAAAAGATAAAGGGGGGGGGGGGCGAGTTGAGACCTTGCATTGATTATAGGGGCCTCAATCACATCATGGTCAAGAACGCATACCTAATTCAGTTGATTACTGAATTGTTTGACCACCTTAAGGAAGCAACGGTCTTTACCAAACTTGACTTAAGGACCACGTATAACCTCGTAAAGGATCAAGGAGGGCCTCGAGTGGAAAACCTGGTTTAATACCAGAATCAGTCATTACGAATCTCTGGTGATGCCTTTTGGCTTGTGCAATGCACCTGCTGTTTTTCAGGAGTTCATCAATGATGTCTTTCGTGATATGTTGCAGCAATGCGTGGTGGTGGTCTATTTGGACGACATCTTGATTTACTTGGACTCCATTGAATCACACTACCTGGATGTCAGACAGGTGCTGCAACAGTTAAGTGAGAATGGGTTTTTCTGTAAACTTGAGAAATGTGAATATCACCTGTCTCAGGTTGCCTTCTTGGGCTACATCATTTCTACTGAGGGGGTTCTCCATGGACCCTCAGAAAGTTTTGGCTGTTCTACAATGGCCTCTCCCCAGTGGTCTCCATTCCATTCAGCATTTCTTTGGGTTTGCCAATTATAATCGTAAATTTATCAGGAACTTTTCTTCTTTGACCAAAACTATCTCAGATCTTACCAAGAAGGGCAGCAATCCCCACAATTGGACTCCTGCTGCTATTCAAGCTTTCAAGGCCCTTAAGTCTGCTTTCGCTTCGGCTCCCATTCTGTCTCATCCCAATCCTGGTTTCCCCCTTGTCCTAGAGGTGGAAGCGTCTGAGATGGGAGTAGGCACCCTCCTGTCTCAACGTCAAACACCTGATGGACGCTTACTTTCTTGTGGGTTCTACTCCAAGAAGCTGTCTCCAGCTGAATGCAATTACGAGATTGGAGACAGAGAGCTCTTGGCCATTATCCTGGCTCTCAAAGAATGGAGACACTTGCTTGAAGGTTCTGTGGTTCCTGTTCTCATTCTCACTGATCATAAGAATCTGACGTATCTCTCAAAGGCCAAGAGGCTCACACCCCATCAGGTCAGATGGGCCTTGTTCTTGTCTTGTCTTAACCATGTGGTCTCCTATTTGCCCGGCTCCAAGAATGTTACAGCTGAGGCCTTGTCTCAACAGTTTTCTGAGTTATCCAGGGAGGACTCTGTGCTGTTACCGGTCATACCTTTAGATCATATTCCTGGCTGCCATCCGTACCAACTTAACCTCTCCTCTTGGGGAACAGATATTTTCTGCCCAACCTGATGCTCCCACAGAGAGACCTGCTGGCAAATGTTTTGTACCTGAGGGGTTGCGCATCAGACTGTTGTGCATGTACCACAATTCTAAGACTGCCGGTCATCCTGGTAAGAACCAGATGTCCTGGGCTATTTCTCATCAGTTCTGGTGGCCATCTTTCTGCACTGATGTTGCTGCGTATGTGGCTGCTTGTTCGGTCTTTGCAAATCTCCTTGGCACCTTCCCTTAGGCCTACTGCATCCCATTCCCAATGGGGAGCGTCCCTGGTCTCACCTGGCCATGGATATTATTGTGTAACTTCCCGCATCTCGAGGTTACACTGTTATCCTCATGGTTGTTGATCGGTTTTCCAAAATATGCCACTGTGTTCCATTTAGGCGGCTGCCTACTGCCCAGGAGCTTGCCTCAATGTTTGCCAGGGAGGTCTTCCATTTAGGGGTGCCTAAGAAGGTTTTCTCAGACTGTGGGAGTCAGTTTGTCTCCAGGTTCTGGCCTGCCTTTTGCTCCCAGTTGGGTATTCGTCTCTCCTTCTCCTCTGCCTACCATCCGCAGTCCAATGGTGCCACTGAGTGTTCCTAACAAGCTCTGGAGCAATTTCTACACTACTATATCTCTGATCATCATGACAATTGGGTTGATGTACTACCATGGGTGGAGTTTGCCAGGAGCTCTGCCATCAACTCGTCTTCCGGTATGTCTCCATTCATGGCCAATTATGGGTTCCAGCGGGCTGTGTTGCCCGAGTCATTCTTGAGACAGGACATCCCGGCTGTGGAGGATCATTTTTGTGCTCTCTGTTCCTCTTTGGTGTAGATTCAAGAGTTTTTACGGGTCTCTGCACAGCGTCAGAAGCTCCAGGCTGACCGAAGACATTTACCAGGTCCGGGAGAAGGTGTGGTTGTTGACCTGTAATCTCAAACTCAGGGTGCCTACTACAAAACTGGCACCCCATTTTGTTGGGCCTTTTCACATCCTCCATAAGGTGAACCCAATGGAATATGCCCTGGATCTTCCCCCTGGCATGCATATCTCCAATGCCTTTCACGTGTCACTTTTGAAGCCACTGGTTTGCAATCACTATACTTCTTCACTTCCCCACCCTCGTCCCATTCCTGTGGGCAATCATGAAGAGTATGAGGTTCGCAGCATCTTGGATTCTCATCTGTTCCAAGGTCAGGTTCAATACCTGATGCACTGGAAGGGTTATGGTCCTTGGGAGCATTCCTGGGTTCCCTTCACTGATGTTTATGCTCCCGCCCTTCTCCGTGCTATTCATGCTCGCTTTCCTCAGAAACCGTTTTTTGCTCCGCGGAAGGAGGGGCCGTTGAGGGGAGGGTTGTAACGCTCCTGCGTTTTATGTATGGTGTGGATTTTCAGCTGCAGAAATATTCCACTTCAGTAGTCATGTAGAGAAACGCTGAGATACCATTCCCAACTCCCAATGACTCATCATGTGTGGAGGATCTCAATTCAGCAAGTAAATACACACACTCAATAAGATGTTTCCTAGAGTGACTTATGTATATAGTAACACAGTGATGATAGGCTGAAGAGACAGGTTGGGTAGAGATGGTAGATGACAGACACTTGAAAGGAAATGTTCTTGAAAGTGAGATAGTAGCAGATGAGATGCAGATAGGTTTAGCAATCATGTATGGTAGCAGATGACAGAGTAGCAGGTGGACATACAAGAGAGATCAACCCAGTGCAAGAACAGGTGGTAGTAGGCTCAAGCTAGCAATCTTAGATAATGCACATATAGTAATAGTCCTTAGTATGCAGAGCTAGATAGTGTAAGCTTTAGTATGAAAGTTATAGAGGTTTCCCCTACGGGGTACTTATCACTAATAGCAATGTAGCAGAGGAGAGGTTCGGCAAGAGCGGATGATCCGGTAGCGGGATACAGGGATCAGCGCAGCGTGGTTCCGACAGCGAGGTAAGCTTGCAAGCATGAGAGCTTCAAGACAGGTTAGCATCAAGGCACAAAGCAGTTTGAACGAACACATGTGAGTGAGAGCCGGCGATCTAAATAGCCATCAGTCCGGCGCTCAGTGATGACAGCATCAGTCTTAAAGGTGTATGCGCACCTTACCAAAAGAGAATGGTGGGGCGCATACACTTATGAAAGAGTAATTAGGGTACCCAAAGGTACCAGAACATTACAGTACCCCCCCTTTAAGGCCGGCTCCTGAAGGCCTCTGGAGCTGGTTTGTCTGGGTACTTCGCATGAAAATTGCGGATTAATCTAGAGGCATGTATGTCAGAGGTGTTTAGCCAGGTGTCGTCTTGGGGCCCATAGTTCTTCCATCGAACCAAGTACTGAAGTCTTCCTCTGTGGATACGAGAATCCAGAATCTCTTTTATCTCATATTCTTCTCCACCTTCAACTTGTACAGGAGGAGGAGGTGGGATAGTAGGCCTTATTCCTTGGTCAGGGACATGGGGCTTCAGTAGCGACACATGGAAAATGGGATGTATTTTGAGGTCTATTGGCAATGTAAGCTGTACTGCAGCTTTTCCAATAAGTTTCTTGATTGGGAAAGGTCCCAAGAACAGAGGTCCAAGCTTTTTGCTAGGGATTTTCAGTCTTAAATTTTTTGTTGAGAGCCAAACGAGGTCCCCGATAGCGTACTGAGGAGAAGGTCTTCTGCGAAGATCATAGTATTTCTTTTGTTGACTATGAGCGTGTGCAATGGTAGTATTAAGCAAACCCAGAGAGTCCTTTATTTGGGTAAGATAGTCTGAAGCTACTGGGTTATTTGAAGGAAGGATGCGTGGTGGAAGAATAGAGGGATGAAACCCATAGTTCAAGTAGAACGGACTCTGCTTGGTCGTACTGTGGGTTGCGTTGTTGTAGGCAAATTCTGCCAGAGGGAGAAGATCCACCCAATCATCCTGTTGGTAAGAAGTGTAACAACGTAAATATTGCTCGATGCATTGGTTGACTCTTTCAGTCTGTCCGTTGGTCTGCGGATGGTAAGGAGAAGTGAGCTTCCGCTCGATCCGTAGTATGTGACATAGTTCTTGCCAGAACTTGGAAATAAATTGTGATCCACGGTCAGACAGAAGAGTTTTTGGGATACCATGTAACTTAAAGACATGTTTCATCAGGAGTTCTGCCGTTTGTTTGGACGAAGGTAGTCTGCGAATAGCAATGAAATGTGCCATTTTTGTCAGATGGTCCACTGACACTAAGATGGTATTAAATCCTTTGGAAGGAGGCAATTCCACTATAAAGTCCAAGGACACAACTTCCCATGGAGTTTGGGGTATTGGTAGACTGCATAGTAGACCGGATGGTCTCGTAGTGTCAATTTTGGACCTGGCACAGACATTGCATGAAGAGACGAATTTTTGTACAGATGTTTTCATGTCAGGCCACCAGAATTGCCTGGCAATCAGATTAATAGTCTTTGTCATACCCATATTTCCTGCCATTGGCACATCATGCGATAATTCCAAGATCTTGGTGCGTATGGTAGGTGGTATGTAAAGTTTGTCGTTGTGGTAGAGGAAGCCTTCTGCATCAGTATTTAGTTGTGGTGGGGGTGAATCCAAACTTATACCATGCAAAACCTCTTCCTTCAAAGAACGGACAACTCCAATAATGCGTTTGTGAGGTATTATAGGAACGGAAGGGATTTCGAAGTAGTTTTCTTCAGTTAGTCGTGATAGTGCATCCGCCTTTTTGTTCTTAGCTGCTGTGGAAGAAGTGGAAGGTCTAATAAAACCTTTTTCCAAATTCTCATCCAAATAGTCTTTGAGATGGGAAAGTTCATCCTGTGAAAGAGGATAAACATGACCGAACGGCAATTTGCTATTTGGGAGTAGATCAATGCTACAATCATAGTCTCGATGGGGAGGTAGTGCTTGAGCATTTTTCTCAAGAAAAACCTCAGAGAGATCCTGATAACATAGTGGTGCAATCTCATCTGTCACCACAGACAGGATCTTCCCGAAAGACGGGAGGTTACACTTACCCTCGCAATAGCAAGAGAGGAAGGTCAGGGTCCGTTCCTTCCAATCTATGGTTGGTTGATGTGTGTGCAACCAGGGAAGTCCCAAAACAATGGGAAAGTGGGGTGAAGATATTAGATCGAAGGTAGTGGTCTCCATATGAGACCCGTTAGTAGTGACTAGGAGTGCCTGTGTCTGATCAGTGATCGGACCAGAGGATAAAGGAACACCGTTAATTAGACTCACTGAGACAGGTTTAAGTTTAGAAATAATAGGAACTTTATTTAAAGCAGCAAAACGTATGTCAATATAATTTCCACAAGATCCTGTGTCAATCATGACCTTAGTAGTAATCCTGTTCTGGTCCCACTGTAATGTCAAGCAAACAGAAAGGTAAGGGTTAGTGATTGAAGTTGTCAATCCCCCTAGGAGGACATGTGAACACTCACCCTTCTTTTTGTAGACTAGGGGACAGACGTTTATCTTGTGATCCGGGGATGCACAGTACAAGCAGAGATTACCAGATCGTCTCCTGGCTCTTTCCATAGTCGATAGAGGTGGGCGTATGGTTCCTATCTCCATAGGAACGGGGTCAACGGCCAAAATCCGAGAAGAACTGGATAATGGCATTCCCATTTTCTCAGCCTTTCTTTCTTGTAGTCTTCTATCTATGGTGATACTGAGTTGTATCAATGCATCCAGGGTTTTTGGCAGATCCGCTCGGGCGAGCTCGTCTTTAACGGCCTCTGATAGGCCAAGCCTAAATTGGGTTTTCAGAGATGCATCATTCCATTCTGAATCAAGGGTCCATCTCTTGAATTCTGCGACAAAGTCTTCTACAGGTCTCCCACCTTGTTTCAAGGATCTTAATTGAAGATCGGCAGTACTCTGCCTATTGGGATCATCATATAGGCTAGTGAGTTCTGCTAGGAACAAGGCATAGGAGTTGAGAAGCTGATCGCTTTTCTCAAAAAGAGAGTCTGCCCAGGCCCGAGGATCGCCTGTTAGGTAAGAAATAATAGTACAAACCTTAATGTGATCAGTAAGGTTGGTACGGGGTTTTAGCAAGAAAAGTAACTCACATGCGTTTTTAAATTCGCGAAATTTTTTGCGATCGCCTGTAAATACCAAAGGAGGATTTATTTTGGGTTCAGGGGACTGAGCAGTGGTAAGTTGTGTCAGTCTAATTACCTGCTGCGACAGAGCCTGATTGTCTTCTTTTAATTCAGCAAGTGCGTGTATTAACGCAGTTACTTGCTGTTTTAATTGTGTCATCTGAGTGGTTATTTCTGCTGAATCCATTTGTGGTTCGTTCAATCTGTAACTCTCCTGCGTTTTATGTATGGTGTGGATTTTCAGCTGCAGAAATATTCCACTTCTGTAGTCATGTAGAGAAACGCTGAGATACCATTCCCAACTCCCAATGACTCATCATGTGTGGAGGATCTCAATTCAGCAAGTAAATACACACACTCAATAAGATGTTTCCTAGAGTGACTTATGTATATAGTAACACAGTGATGATAGGCTGAAGAGACAGGTTGGGTAGAGATGGTAGATGACAGACACTTGAAAGGAAATGTTCTTGAAAGTGAGATAGTAGCAGATGAGATGCAGATAGGTTTAGCAATCATGTATGGTAGCAGATGACAGAGTAGCAGGTGGACATACAAGAGAGATCAACCCAGTGCAAGAACAGGTGGTAGTAGGCTCAAGCTAGCAATCTTAGATAATGCACATGTAGTAATAGTCCTTAGTATGCAGAGCTAGATAGTGTAAGCTTTAGTATGAAAGTTATAGAGGTTTCCCCTACGGGGTACTTATCACTAATAGCAATGTAGCAGAGGAGAGGTTCGGCAAGAGCGGATGATCCGGTAGCGGGATACAGGGATCAGCGCAGCGTGGTTCCGACAGCGAGGTAAGCTTGCAAGCATGAGAGCTTCAAGACAGGTTAGCATCAAGGCACAAAGCAGTTTGAACGAACACATGTGAGTGAGAGCCGGCGATCTAAATAGCCATCAGTCCGGCGCTCAGTGATGACAGCATCAGTCTTAAAGGTGTATGCGCACCTTACCAAAAGAGAATGGTGGGGCGCATACACTTATGAAAGAGTAATTAGGGTACCCAAAGGTACCAGAACATTACAAGGGTACTGTCAAGGTCTTACCTTTCCCTCCTGTTGGCAGCCATCTTGGACATGTTCAGATTGCTTCCTCTTATAGACTCCGATTGCATCATCACTTCCTGCTGCCTGGACGTCGCACATTGATGATGTCACACACCTGACTATATCTATCACCTGCAGGGTTGCAATCATTGCCCTTGTGTTTGTGCTCCAAGGGGCATCTCTGCTAGCAGTCTTTTGTTCTCTGTGTTCCTCCGTGCATGACCTGGCTTGGCTGACGACTCTCCTGGCACTCGACCTGGCATCGGCTGATGACCTGGATTTGGCAGATGACCCGGCTTCGGCAGACTACCCACTTCTGGATCCGACCCCAGCTTGGAGTACTACCACTGGACTTGAACCTGGCTTTTTCCTGCTCTCATTTCCTCACTGTTGCTGTGCGATTATTATTATTTTTGTTCCTCCTATAAACTGCTTCATTTTACCTGCATTCTTGTGTGGTTTGGTTTCCTGGCACCCTGACACCGACATCCTCTAGTGGGCTCTGTGCTCACTGCCTGCCACTATGGAGCTCAATTGGCATCTGCCTTTGAACACCAGAATTGGCAGGTCTGGCGCCCTGTGCTTTTCACAGATGAGAGCAGGTTCACCCTGAGCACATGTGACAGATGTGAAAGAGTCTGGAGAAGCCATGGAAAATGTTACGCTGCCTGTAAGTTCAGCATGACCGGTTTGGTGGTGGGTCAGTGATGGTCTGGGAATGCATATCCATGGAGGGATGCACTGACCTCTACAGGCTGGATAATGGCACCCTGACTGCCATTAGGTATTGGTATGAAATCCTTTGACCCATTTTCAGACCCTACACTGGTGCAGTGGGTCCTGGGTTCATCCTGGTGCACGACCATGCCCGGCCTCATGTGACAAAAGTATGCAGCCAGTTCCTGGAAAATGAAGGATTTGAATGATCCCCACACTTGCTTGACCTAAATCCAATAGAACAACTCCATTGTCTCATTAGAAGCATGGCCCAACATTGTCAGGCATGCATACAAGCACGTGGGGGGCCATACAAACTACTAAGTACCATTCTGAGTTGCTGCAATAAAATTTCAGCAAAATGGACTAGCCTGTTGCATCATTTTTTCACTTTGATTTTCAGGATGTCTTTGAATTCAGCCCTCTGTAGGTTGATCATTTTCATTTCCATCAAATCATGTGGCATCCTTTCGTTTCTAACACATTACCCAGTCCATATCAGTTTAGATTTCCAGCACAATATTTTTCCCCATTGAGTCCTGATGTGTTTTCCAAGTGTTCTCTTAATTTTTTTTAAAGTGTATATATACATATAGCTATGGATCAATAACGCTGGTTTACTATTAGTAACCTTATTGGAAAAGTCCACAATAACGAGGAATATTTTTATCCACTTGTCCACAGTTGTTTTATGAACCTATGCATGGAAATGCAGAACATTGCTCTAGTTCCCCTCTGACAATTGAAAACATGTGTCTTCTAGATGCTACTTGTAGGAGAAAATTACTAGACTGGATTGCAACTAATCTCAAAGCTAAAATAAAACTTTGTAACGCTGTACACAGCTGGTTAAGTGTCTACCGCTTTTCTTTCCCTTTTTGTTTGGTTTTAGCAAACAAAAAAAAAACAGTTTATTTTTTAATTCTTTTTTATTCAGACATATCCTGTGATGTTGGCAGGCAGTTCTACCAAGTTCTATACCAGAAAAGCATTTGCTTTTCCTTTGTGATTTTTTACTTTTCAATCTCATGTTGTTTTCAAGCAAACTAAAGGTCAAGTGAAACACTTTTGTTAAGCACTCTGCAGTATTAACTGTGATAAAATGGCCATTGTACATAAGTGTTCCTTAACCCTTTCAGATATATAGCTTCATGTTATTTTGTCTGTTTTACTCATACAGTATATGTCATTGGTGTGACTCTGTATGATGTTTGGCTTTTCATGGTCTTACAGTGGGGATCGAAAGTTTGGGCACCACAGGTAAAAATTTGTATTAATGTGCAAAAAGAAGCCAAGGAAGATGGAAAAATCTCCTGAAGGCATCAAATTACAGATTAGACATTCTTATAATATGTCAACAAAAGTTAGATTTTATTTCCATCATTTACACTTTCAAAATAACAGAAAACAAAAAAATGGTGTCTGCAAAAGTTTGGGCACCCTGAACTGAGATTTCTGGGCTGTCTGTCACGCACTGCTCTTTTAAGGTCTATCCATAGATTTTCAATTATGTTGAGGTCAGGAGATTGTGAAGGCCATGGCAAAACCTTCAGTTTACACCTGTTGATGTAATCCCCCGTGGATTTCAAGGTGTGTTTAGGATCATTATCCATTTGTAGAAGCCATCCTCTCTTTAACTTCAGCTTTTTCACAGATGGCATCAAGTTACCATCCAAAATTTGCTGAAATTTTATTGAATCCATTTTCCTTCTACTCGTGAGATGATCCCTGTGCCACTGGCTGCAATACAACCCCAAAGCATGCTTGATCCACCCCATGCTTAACAGTTGGACAGAGGTTCTTTTCATTAAATTCTGTGCCCCTTCTTCTCCAAACGTACCTTTGCTCATTCTGGCCAAAAAGTTAGATTTTAACCTCATCGGTCCACAGAACTTGTTTCCAAAATGCATCAGGCTTGTCTATATGTTCATTTGCAAAGTTCAAACGCTGATTTTTGTGGCGAGGACGTAGAAGAGGTTTTCTTCTGATGACTCTTCCATGAAGACCATATTTGTACAAGTATCTCTTTATAGTGGAATAGTGTACCACAACTCCAGTGTCTGCCAGATCGTGCAGTCAAACATGGGTTTTGAATTGTTTTTCTCACAATCCTGCGAGCTGTTCTGTCTGATATTTTTCTTGGTCTTCCAGATCTTGCTTTAACTTCCACTGTTCCTGATGACTGCCATTTCTTAATTACATTCCGAACAGAAGATATTGACATCTGAAAACGCTTTGCTATCTTCTTATAGCCTTCTCTAGCTTTGTGAGAATCAACTATTTTCAGTTTCAGTTTTCTAGACAACTGCTTAGAAGATCCCATGGTGCTGATTGTTGGGGCAAGGTCAGATGAGTCTGGGCATTTAAAACCTTTGAGATTGACATCACCTGGTCTTCTCAGACGATGATTGAGAACAATCCATGACGCTGGCAGGTCTCAGACTTGCAAAGGGGGCAGTGCATGCTATAAATTCTGCAGGGTACCCAAACTTTTGCAGACGCCATTTTTTTGTTTTCTGTAATTTTGAAAGTGTCAATGATGGAAATAAATCTAACTTTTTTTTACATATTATAAGAATGTCTAATCTGTAATTTGATGCCTTTTGGAGATTTTTCCATCTTTCCTTGGCTTCTTTATGCACATTAATACAAATTTTTACCTGGGGTGCCCAAACTTTCGATCCCCACTGTATGTGCACTTTCATCTTTCTTGCACATTTTTGCCACCATAACTATACTTATTTCAAGTTCCATGGTACCAGGGACAATTTAATATAAGAATATTATTTACCTTCTTATATGGTTTACTTGTTCCAAAGTTTCATGTTGCGAGGTTCAACAGTAGTCAAATTAAAGGAATGTGGTCCCCATTTAATTTACCATGAAAAAAGTTTTTTTTCTGCATATTGCAATAATCAGAATATGAAGGGGTAGTAATTTATGAGACATAGATTACAAACGTGCGCTAAACAAAATAATGAGAACAAAAATGTTCATAAATGGTGTCTGCTATGTCAGCAGTGAATGCAAAACCTTTGTATCCAAAGAATGTAAAACTGTAAAAAAGTCTTTCAGTCCAAAAATAGTGAAGGTTGGGGAGTGATGGGAGGAGGGTGTGATCTCTTCCCAGACTGTGATCCAAAGTGAATGAAAGTAAACTTGAATACACTGTGAACACCCAGTGATAGGAGTGGACTCTTACCATAATATGGAGAGATGTGAGCATATACTGTATTATATCCAGAGGTCCAAACTGATCGGCTAGATGATATAATTCTCAGGTGGAATGGATCAACCAGCTGCTTCCAAATTGAGGGGATCTGTAGGCTTCCAAACAGGGGGATATCGCCAAAAGATCGTGCCCAAAGAAGAAGAAGGGACTATAGTGCATTACCTTCAGTTTATTTAAGAAATATGTGAAATGACACTTACAAATTCCAGATGAATAGACAGCTCCAGTCCCAGAAGCCGACTCTTCAGTGGAAACGCGTCGGGGGGAGCTAGCCGTGCTGTCACTAGTCTCGGGTCGTACTGCAGACGTCCGGGACCACCCTGTACATGCTGTCTATTCATCTGGAATTTGTAAGTGTCATTTCACATATTTCCTAAATAAACTGAAGGTAATGCACTATAGTCCCTTCTTCTTCTTTGGGCACGATCTTTTGGCGATATCCCCCTGTTTGGAAGCCTGCAGATCCCCTTAATTTGGAAGCAGCTGGTTGATCCATTCCACCTGAGAATTATATCATCTAGCCGATCAGTTTGGACCTCTGGATATAATACAGTATATGCTCACATCTCTCCATATTGTGGTAAGAGTCCACTCCTATCACTGGGTGTTCACAGTGTATTCAAGTTTACTTTCATTCACTTTGGATCACAGTCTGGGAAGAGGTCACACCCACCTCCCATCACTCCCCAACCTTCACTATTTTTGGACTGAAAGACTTTTTTACAGTTTTACATTCTTTGGATACAAAGGTTTTGCATTCACTGCTGACATAGCAGACACCATTTATGAACATTTTTGTTCTCATTATTTTGTTTAGCGCACTTTTGTAATCTATGTCTCATAAATTACTACCCCTTCACATTTAATTTCTCTTGCAGTGCTGCTTTCACCCTTTTTATCTTGCCACTAGGTTCGCGCACCTAATCTCCTTACTCAATAATCAGAATATAGCTGCAAAAGTGTGGCCTATGATAGCCATTATCTCTAATACTTATACATCATTCTAAAAATAATACACAATATTATATTGCTTTGAATTGGCCTCCCCATCTCCCCCAATTTTTTGTAGGGTTAGCCATTTTTCAAAAGCATTGTACTGTCCAAAGGACACCATGTGACCAGTAACATACAACTGAAAGGCTATAGAAGAAGGCAAAATGGAGTGCAAGAGTTGGGTTAGTGTGTTTAACACAGACTCTGACAGTTAAAGTAAATTCAATAAATAATAAATACGTAAAAAAAAGTAAATATAAATAGTTACCCCTTTAGTAATTAAAATATTTTCTTTCACATAATTTTCATCCATTGTTTCATCTCAGTGCTGTTGATTTCCTGAAGCCTCTTTGTGAAACTTTCTGTCTACACACATGAACTCCAGTGATCTTTGCATGGCATTTCTCAAAATTGGTTTCCTAATGGTGACCACAGTGGGCCATGACAAAATAATTGGCTTTATTTACTAAAAGCAAATATGCTGTTGATTTTGCAAAGGAAGTTGCACTCTGCAGAATTTTTTTCCCAGAGCTTAGTAAAAGTGGTTAAAATTTTACTTTGCAAAGAATACCCAATCACATGTAAGGAAAAAAAAAGCAGAACAGAATTTTGGTTTGCACATATTTGATGGAAGTCAGCAGAGCTTCACCTGATTTGCTAAGCCTCAGAGGAAATTCCTTTGCAAAGTGCAATCTACCTGACCAGCCAATGTGCTTTTGGTAATTCAACCTTAATATGTGAAACAGCCTCTTGCAGCCTAATATCAGAAGACCATTTTGCAAGACAATACAGGAGCAGATGACGGGGACAGAGTGCTGTGACCCTGTAACAGAAAATGTCTGAACAAAGACCTCCATGGTACAATTATCAGGTATTACGCAAAGTGGTTGTAAAAGCTCAGGGTTTTTTACCTCCATCAATTCTATGCATGAAGGTAAAAAGCCTTCTGTGTGCAGCAGCCCCCCAGCCCCCTGATACTTACCTGAGCCCCATCTTGATCCAGCGATGCACACGGGGACAGCGACTTGCCTGGGTCTCTTCCTTCTCATTGGCTGAGGCAGCAGCGGGAGCCAATGGCCTCAACTAATGTCAATCACAGCCAGTGAGCCAATGAGGAGAGAGCAGGGGTGGGGCGAGCTACACTCCATGTGTGAATAGACACACAGAGCAGTGGCCCAGGAGCGAGCCTGCTTGGGTGCCCCCATAAGAAGCTGCTTGATATGGGGGCACTCAGCAGGAGGAAGGGGCCAGAAGCGCCAGCAGGGGACCTGAGAAGAAGAGGATCAGGGCTCCTCTGTGCAAAGCCATTACACCAAGCAGGTAAGTATGAGATGTTTGTTATTTATTCATTTATTTTTTTTAAATGCCTTTAGTATCACTTTAAATAAAAACTGTAGATCGAAAAATGTAAAACGACTTGTGTAATTTCATTATGAAGCTTCAGGTTTTAGTGATTATCTTTGCATGTACATTCATTATCTTATCTTGCATAATTGTCCTGAGGTAGTGACCCACAGCATTGAAGCCATAAGACCAAGATGAGAGCAATTAACACTTTTAGTAGGAGAGGACAACAATGGCAACATCCACATTTCTTTAAGAACAGGTTTATAATAGTTGCAGCTGTTAGAACTCTTGCCTGGTCCGTACATGGTTTTTATTCCCTGGCTCTAAATGGTACTTTAAACCTACCTACCTGAGTAACCTCGGACTAAGTGCATGGAGCTAGTTTAATCTTTTCTCAGTGGCATATGAAATCTTGTAAGACCTCCAATGGACAGAGATCAGTGCAGTCAAGGCTATGAGGAGGTAGATATCTGACATCACATAACCAGCAGACTAGTAAGTCTGGGCAGTCTTATCATTTTGACATTTCTTCAATGGCTAATTCCAGTAAACTGCAAAGAATAAGCAGGTCCAGGCTTTTTGCACTAGGACATGAGACAGGTTATATTTTATTATACTTTTCACAATATAAAGCTAAGAGAGCAAACAAAATTGTACATCCAAGCTCTGCTTTAGCTCTATAACTAACAATTTACACTGCACAATTCAGAAAAACACATGACACCATAGTGCTTTTGGGTCGTTCGGGTATCTTTTCTTTATAAGCTGATGTTGTATATGTTTTATCATTAGTATAACACCCTTATATCATATCTCCCAACTGTCCCTAATTTTCGAGGCACCGTTCCTGATTTGGAATAAAGTCCCTCTGTCCCTCTTTCCTCCTCATTTGACCCTCATTTTGGTCTGATCTATTTATAGTCGTGGCCAAAAGTTTTAAGAATGACACAAATATATATTTTCACAAAGTCTGCTGCCTCAGTTTTTATGATGGCAATTTACAATTTACTCCAGAATGCTATGAACAGTAATCAGATGGATTGCAATAATTTGCAAAGTCCCTCTTTGCCATAAAAAATTTACTTAATCCCAGGTGTAACTGCATCTGTGTGCACAGTGAGGCAAAGACTTTTGGAAGATGGAATGGTGTCAAGAAGGGCAGCAAAAAAAGCCACTTCTCTCCAGGAAAAACATCAGGGACAGACAGATATTCTGCAAAAGGTACATGGATTGGACTGCTGAGGACTGGGGTAAAGTCGTTTTCTCTGATCAATCCCCTTTACGATTCTTTGGGGCATCCGGATAAAAACCTTGTCCGAAGAAGAAAAGTTGAGCGCTACCATCAGTCCTGTGCCATGCCAATAGTAAAGCGTAATGATACCATGCATTTGTGGGGTTGCTTCTCAGCCAAGGGAGCGGGCACACAATTTTGCCTAAGGTCAGAGCCATGAATGAAGAATGGTACAAAAACATCCTCCGTGAGCAACTTCTTCCAACCATCCAAGAACAGTTTGGGTCAAACAGAGCCTGTTCCAGCATGATGGAGCACTTTGCCATAAGGCAAAAGTAATAACTTAGTGGCTTGGGGAACAAAAAAATCAATATTTTGAGTCCATGGCCAGGCAAACTCTCCAAACCTTAATCCTATTGAGAACTTGTGGTGAATCCTCAAGAGGCGGGTGAACCCCCCCCCCCCCCCAAAAAAAAAAAAATAATAATAATACTGACAAACTCCAGGCAATGATTATGCAAGAATAGGCTGCCATCAGTCAAAATGTGGTCCAGAAGTTGATTGACCACATGCCAGAGTGCACTGCAGAGGTCTTTAAAAAGAAGGGTCAACACTGCAAATTTTGACTCTTTGTATAAATGTAATGTAATTGTCAATAAAAGCCTTTGACACCTATGAAATGCTTGTAAATATACTTCAGTATACCATAGTAACATCTGACAAAAATATCTAAAAACACTGAACAGCAGAAAATTGTGAGAATTCATATTTGTGTCATTCTCAAAACTTTTGGCCATGGCTGTAGTTGTGGATATAATGCACGTTCAAAAAGTGCTAAATCTTTCATCCAATTTCTAAATTGCTGCATTTGTAAATTTAAAAAGCCAATATAAAGGAATAGCAGTGATTAAAAAAAGCACTTGTTGGTTTAACTAATCATTTTTTTTTGTATAATTCTCCTTTAAGGGGACGTGGCAGGAAGGGGGGGGGGTGTCCTATGCCTACATACTTTTGCTAAAAGGTTTCCCTTGTTCCCATCTCAAAAATGTGGGAGGTATGTTATATTAAAAATAAACAGCTAATACAGGGTGTTTCCACAGTTCAGTTTGTGCAGCGCATGCTGGGCTCTCTAATAAGTAAGCACAACACTAGTTCTGCACTTGTTCACTGCACTAAAAGACTGAAGGTCCCTAGACAGCCCTGTCTCTATATGTAGTAGAGAAGCAAGAGTGATTCTCCTCTGAATCATTTAGTTCACCAATTCAGTAATATATACGCATGTGTGTTATATTGTTATAGAAAATACCCAAAGTTTATAAAAAGGGGGTCGATGTCCACAGGGGGTTGATGTTGCAAGGGTATAGATATTACCACATTTTATAGAACTCAACTTCAACAACCTGAGGCATGGAGGGTAGAACACCTACATAACATTAATCAGTAGCACATTGGTGCTGATGGATTATAACTAATCAGTATGCACCTAATCAACATAAACATAAATGAAATAAAATGGTTCTGGTTGCTTGGCAAGGGTATTTTAAAAGCAGTGGTTCTCAACCACTAGGCCGTGACCATTGGCTGCAGCTTCCCTCTTCCCAAGCCATAGCCTGCTTATTGCTGTGCCTACATAATCAGCACACTGCTGAATTAGCATTGAGATATCATTGTGCTGCCCAAGGATTGGGCACTGGGCTGTGTGGTAGGAGAGAGTGGGCTGTATAGGAGAAGGGAGCTGGCTTTATGAAAGGAAAAAAGCATGCTGGATGGTAGGAGAGAGTGAACACTTCCCACTGCAGTGTAGCAGTAGTCTATGCATGGAGCCAGTGGCAAGAGGAGGCAGAGGCAATCCATATTAGGATATGAAAATGTCATGCTTGTCATATACTTTTATATGCAGAAACAGTTCTGGGATTGTATGGGGAAAGTCATTTTTTCCAGTATGCTTCATTCATTGGTGATTAGGGATGATCGAACTTTTGAAAAGTTCGGTTCGACCAGAACACCCGAACTTCACGAAAGTTCGGTTCGGATTTCAGAACCCCATTGAAATCAATGGGACCCGAACTTCTGTAATCAAAAAACACCATTTTTAAGCCCTAAAACCCAATAAATGCCCCTAAAAAGTGCCTAGGGTTCTGGGTCATGCCCCAGGGACTATTAATCACACAAAAAAAAGTTCTTAAAAATTGTCGTTTTTGATAGATAGCCAATTATTGAAAAAATAAAAAAAAAAAAAAAAAAAAGAGATTTCTTTGGATTTAGTGTCTGGGGGGTCTAAAAGTTGTACCTGTGAAGTTTCAGCTCTGTAGCATGTCCAGAACCAGAATTACAGCATACCAAACCTTCAAAAATGACTTTTTTGCTTAACCGCACCTTTCTTTTGCTCCTAATCAACGGCTCAGCCAATGTGTATGATGGGGACATAATGCAGTGCACTGGGAACAAGATTAGAGGTTTTTTTGGAAAAAGGTGCTGTCTCTTTAAATGTGCATATAATTAACGGGTGTATTTCCACAATGGGGCTTTTATTACCAAATGTTTCAAGAAGTCCAAAGATGTATGTAATTGCACTTTATTTCATGTAAAATGGTGTTTGGTGCACTTTAACTTGAAATCTCACAAGAAACAGACATATATGCACGGATACATTGAGGGTTAGGGGTAGGGGCCACAATGTAGTGCAGAGTGAACAAGATTAGAGATGTTTTGGATGAATACTGTTGTCTCTTGACTTTGAATAGAAGTAAAGGATGCTTAAAAATTGGGCATTTGGTGGTGCGGACGATGCCTTGACACCATATCCCTATGAAAGTGCTGGTAATGAAAGCAATAATTGCCTTTGTAAGGAAAAAAATTACAATGATATGCATCTGTGTGACAGGTGCGCAAAAATTGTTGTTTGGGTGTTGGCGGAGCCATACCACTGTAAGCCCAAAGAGCTGGTGTTGAAGAAGGCGTAAAAATTATGAAGGTGTGCACCTGTGGAACAGGTGCGCAAACATGGTAGTTTTGGTGTTGGCGGAGCCTCCCCACCATAACCCCAAAGAGCTGGCTTTGAAGGAGGCCCAAAAATTGTAAAGGTGTGCACCTGTGGAACAGGTTCGCAAACATGGTAGTTTTTGTTTAGCATAGCCTCCCCACCTTAACCCCAAAGAGCTGGTGTTGAAGGAGGCCCAAAAATTGTAAAGGTGTGCACCTGTGGAACAGGTTCGCAAACATGGTAGTTTTTGTTTAGCATAGCCTCCCCACCTTAACCCCAAAGAGCTGGTGTTGAAGGAGGCCCAAAAATTGTAAAGGTGTGCACCTGTGGAACAGGTTCGCAAACATGGTAGTTTTTGTTTAGCATAGCCTCCCCACCTTAACCCCAAAGAGCTGGTGTTGAAGGAGGCCCAAAAATTGTAAAGGTGTGCACCTGTGGAACAGGTTCGCAAACATGGTAGTTTTTGTTTAGCATAGCCTCCCCACCTTAACCCCAAAGAGCTGGTGTTGAAGGAGGCCCAAAAATTGTAAAGGTGTGCACCTGTGGAACAGGTTCGCAAACATGGTAGTTTTTGTTTAGCATAGCCTCCCCACCTTAACCCCAAAGAGCTGGTGTTGAAGGAGGCCCAAAAATTGTAAAGGTGTGCACCTGTGGAACAGGTGCGCAAACATTGTCGTTTTTGTTTTAGCATAGCCTCCCCACCTTAACCCCAAAGAGCTGGTGTTGAAGGAGGCCCAAAAATTGTAAAGAGAAGATAAATTCGAATTCTGTGTTTTAAACCTGGGATCTTGCCAACATCCCTGATGAATATGGAACAACAATAACCCCTGAGGATTGGGACTTTCAACGGCAAGAATCAGGACTTGAGTATGAAAAAATATAAATTTTATTCCACATATAATAAAGATAAATTGTACATAATCACATATCAAGTATATAATAAAAACAAGGTCATAGATACGTCTTGGAACCAGAAGGGTCTGAGGTGTCTGGATCGGACTAGACGCGTTTCGGTCCAAATGCCTTTCTCAATGGTCCACAAAACACCAGAGCTCAGACTAGGAGCATAAAAGGTAACAATGAGTATAATACAAAAAATGGGTATAAGGTTAAATTTAACATGTATTAAACAATGTTAAGAGCGATATAACACAAAATTCATTATACATAGTGTTTGTCGTATTTAGATGTAACAAAGAGGGGGGGCAAAAAATGCCTCTATAATTACGTACCAGATATGTAAGACCTCTGTGAAATCCAGGACGTGAGACCAAAAAGATGGGCCTTGGTGGATGAGAAAAAGGCCTTCAATTGACTATGGCCGCAAAGAGTATATGCTAATCAAATTAGGTCTATACAGGATAGACTAAAGCAATATGTTAATATTTGTATGGGTTTCCAGGGGAGAATTCAATATTTGTAAGCCAAATACACAGTGGTATGGCAAATGACAGTGAGAAAAGAGCTCCACGGACAGAAAATCCCACGAGGATCTCCAGAATGAGGTCAGAAACGCACAGGTCATCTAGAAAGTTATGAAAAGATATAGAAGAAAAATTCAATGAAGTCTGTCTATCATGGAAAATAAAACTCTGTCCTACTCTCCCCTTTTATTTTCCATGATAGACAGACTTCATTGAATTTTTCTTCTATATCTTTTCATAACTTTCTAGATGACCTGTGCGTTTCTGACCTCATTCTGGAGATCCTCGTGGGATTTTCTGTCCGTGGAGCTCTTTTCTCACTGTCATTTGCCATACCACTGTGTATTTGGCTTACAAATATTGAATTCTCCCCTGGAAACCCATACAAATATTAACATATTGCTTTAGTCTATCCTGTATAGACCTAATTTGATTAGCATATACTCTTTGCGGCCATAGTCAATTGAAGGCCTTTTTCTCATCCACCAAGGCCCATCTTTTTGGTCTCACGTCCTGGATTTCACAGAGGTCTTACATATCTGGTACGTAATTATAGAGGCATTTTTTGCCCCCCCTCTTTGTTACATCTAAATACGACAAACACTATGTATAATGAATTTTGTGTTATATCGCTCTTAACATTGTTTAATACATGTTAAATTTAACCTTATACCCATTTTTTGTATTATACTCATTGTTACCTTTTATGCTCCTAGTCTGAGCTCTGGTGTTTTGTGGACCATTGAGAAAGGCATTTGGACCGAAACGCGTCTAGTCCGATCCAGACACCTCAGACCCTTCTGGTTCCAAGACGTATCTATGACCTTGTTTTTATTATATACTTGATATGTGATTATGTACAATTTATCTTTATTATATGTGGAATAAAATTTATATTTTTTCATACTCAAGTCCTGATTCTTGCCGTTGAAAGTCCCAATCCTCAGGGGTTATTGTTGTTCCAAAAATTGTAACCCCAAAGAGCTGGTGTTGAAGGAGGCCCAAAAATTGTAAAGGTGTGCACCTGTGGAACAGGTGCGCAAACATTGTCGTTTTTGTTTTAGCATAGCCTCCCCACCTTAACCCCAAAGAGCTGGCGTTGAAGGAGGCCCAAAAATTGTAAAGGTGTGCACCTGTGGAACAGGTGCGCAAACATTGTCGTTTTTGTTTTAGCATAGCCTCCCCACCTTAACCCCAAAGAGCTGGTGTTGAAGGAGGCCCAAAAATTGTAAAGGTGTGCACCTGTGGAACAGGTGCGCAAACATTGTCGTTTTTGTTTTAGCATAGCCTCCCCACCTTAACCCCAAAGAGCTGGTGTTGAAGGAGGCCCAAAAATTGTAAAGGTGTGCACCTGTGGAACAGGTGCGCAAACATTGTCGTTTTTGTTTTAGCATAGCCTCCCCACCTTAACCCCAAAGAGCTGGTGTTGAAGGAGGCCCAAAAATTGTAAAGGTGTGCACCTGTGGAACAGGTGCGCAAACATTGTCGTTTTTGTCATAACCAAAATGAGGTTCTGTGAACGTAAAGAGAATGAGAGGAGGGTTTGAGGGTGGCACCATGGTCCAGGCTTAAACTGAGGCTCAACTGCCACATCACAACGATAGCCTAGTCTACAAGGTCTGCATCAGGTGCATCAAAGCTTGATATCCACGACTGATTCATCTTAATGAATGTCAAACGGTCGACTGAGTCGGTGGAGAGTCTAGTTCGATGGTCTGTGACGAATCCTCCTGCTGCGCTGAATGCCCGTTCCGATAGGACACTGGAAGCAGGGCAGGCCAACAACTCCATGGCATACTGGGCCAGTTCTGGCCAGTGGTCTAATCTTAAGACCCAGTATGCCAGTGGATCGGATTCGTCACATGAAAAGCCCTCTGTGTCACTTTGTGCCCTCACGTAATCGTCCACCATGTGATGCAGACGCTGTCGATGCGATGTGGCAGCTGAGAGGCCTGGGCGGTGAGGACTAAAAAAAGACCGAAAGGCATCCGTCAACCGCACGCCTTCTCCAACGCTCCTCTCGTGACCACCAGTAGAATCCATGGTAGGTTGTCCCCGCCCCTGCACCCTACGGGAGTCGGGGAACATGTTCACCAGATTCCTCTTGAGACTGTCCTCAAGGGATTTGATCCTGTGGACTCTATGGGTGGATGGGAAAAGCTCCGAGACTTTACACTTGTACCGGGGGTCAAGTAGGGTGGCCAACCAATAGTGGTTAGTCTCTTTAATGGCCTTGATTCTGGGGTCCTTTCGCAGGCTCTGGAGCATGATGTTTCCCATGCGTCGCAAATTAGCGAAGGCCTGAGAAGCTGACTCCTCGGGGTCACTCATAACGACATTATCTTCAACGGGCTCCTCCTCCTCCCAGCCACGTACTACTCCAAAGTGTCCCGAGGGAGTCAAACTAGGCCTTGCAGATTGCCGCATGTCTTCCTCCTCCTCCTCCTCAAACCCTGCAAAAGTTCCCGCAGAATCGTCCTCCTCCTCCTCTTCCACCCCTGGATCCTGCTCGGGCCTCTGGGAGCTAGGCATAATGGGGTCAGGATTCTCAGGATAAAGGGGGCCTTGAGAGGCAAGGAAGTCCTCCTCTTCCTCCTGCTGCTCTGCCTCCAGTGCCCTGTCCATAATGCCACGCAGAGTGTGCTCCAACAAAAACAGTACCGGTAGGGTGTCACTGATGCATGCGCTGTCCCGGCTGACCATCCTTGTGGCCTCCTCAAATGGCGAGAGGACAGCGCATGCATCCTTAATCAAAAGCCACTGCCGTGGTGAAAAGAAGCCCAGGCGCGCAGAGCCAGTGCTGGTGCCGTACTCGCATAGGTATTCATTGAGGGCCCTCTGCTGCGTGTACAGGCGCTGCAGCATAGCCAAGGTGGAGTTCCAGCGGGTGGGCATGTCACAGATGAGGCGGTGTACCGGCAGGTGAAACTCGCGCTGCACTTCGGCCAAACGTGCAGTGGCACTGTACGACCGCCTGAAGTGACTGCACACCCTTCTTGCCATCCTTAGCACATCCTGCATTCCCGGGTACGAGTTCAAAAACCGCTGTACCACGAGATTCAGGACATGCGCCAGGCATGGCACATGGGTTAACTTTCCCTGACGAAGGGCGGCCAGGAGGTTTGACCCATTATCAGTAACCACCATCCCTGGCTGCAGCTGGCGTGGTGTCAACCACCTCTGGGCCTGTGCCTGCAGAGCCCCAAGAATCTGAGGGGCAGTGTGCTGCCTGTCCCCTAGACACACAAGCTGCAGCACTGCGTGACACCTTTTGGCCTGAGACATAGAATGTTTACGTGGTATCTCATCATATTCAAAGGACCATTCTGCAGAGGAGGGCATGGAGGAGGTAGAGGAGGAGGAGCAGGAGGGGGTAGAAGTGATCGATCTACCCGGATCAGCGACACCACCAGCTGTTTGCAGACGTGGGGGCAACACTGGCTGCAGCACCGAGCCCTGGCTACAATCCCTTCCACTGGCAAGCAGTGTCACCCAGTGAGCAGTGACAGAAATGTACCGTCCCTGCCCATGTTTGCTTGACCAAGTGTCAGCCGTCAAGTGTATCTTACGGCTGACTGACTTGGCCAGGGATGACACTACATTGCCTTCCACATGTTGGTATAGGGATGGCAGGGCCTTACGGGAAAAGTAATGCCGACTTGGCACCTGCCACTGTGGAACTGCACATTTTGCGAAGTCACGGAAGGGAGCAGACTCTACCAGGTTAAATGGTAATAGTTGCAGAGCCAGTAGTTTAGCCAAACTACTGTTTAGACGCTGGGCATGTGGGTGGCGGGGAGTATACATTTTTTTTCGTTCCAGCATGTGTGGAATCGAAATTTGGCGTCTAGATGATACAGCTGGTGGTGTGCTGGAGGTAGATGCGACACTGCCTGCTATATCATCATCCCTGCCAGTGGAGGCTGCCAACAGGTGACGAGTGACTATAGCAGGGCCAGGAACAGACTGATGTGCAGGTGGAGCAGGTGGAGCAGATGGAGCATGAGGAGGAGCGCGAGGAGAACTAGGAGGCCGACTGACCAATCTTTGGCCCTTTTGTGGGTTCTTTAAATGCTCCTGCCAACGGGCCGAGTGGTGGGTTGTCAAATGCCTGTTTAGGCAGCTTGTACCCAGGTGGTTGACATTTTTGCCACGTTTTATACCCTTCTTACAAATCTTGCAGATCGCAACTGTTTTATCTGCATGGGATGTCTCAAAAAAGGCCCAGCAAGATGAGGTGTGTATAGTGGCCCGGGAGACAACAGGTGCGGCCTTAGATGGAGTAGGCCGTCTGCTCTCCCCTCTTGCTTGCTCTGCCTCCTCCTCAACCTCAGACCCAACATCTGACTCCATCAAAGACTGAGCATCAGGCCTGGCCTGGGAGACAACAGGTGCGGCCTTAGATGGAGCGGGCCGTCTGCTCTCCCCTCTTGTTTGCTCTGCCTCCTCCTCAACCTCAGACCCAACATCTGATTCTATCAAAGACTGAGCATCAGGCCTGGCCTGGGAGACAACAGGTGCGGCCTTAGATGGAGCGGGCCGTCTGCTCTCCCCTCTTGTTTGCTCTGCCTCCTCCTCAAACTCAGACCCAACATCAGACTCCATAAAGGACTGAGCATCAGGCTGGAGTAGATGGCCGACTCTGTGGTCAAACAGCTCAGCTGACTCCTCTGCCATGTCTGAAATTGGGTCTAAGGGAGGACATGAGGTGGACATGGACTCATCTGTATTTGTTCTGACAACTGCAGAAGACTGACCACTTTTCTCTGCCTGGGTCACTGTAGTTGCAGATGATGCCGATGATGAGGGTTTGTTCATATAGTCCACCACCTCCTGTACATACTGTGGACGTATAGCTTGGCCACTGCCGGAGAACAATCCAAATGGTGGCCTGGCTGAGGACTGACCACCACGTCCACCCCTGCCTCTAGACACCCCAGAAGCTGTGCCCCTTTCCGCAGCAGGGCCACGTATGCCTTTTCTTGGTCTACCAGGCATATTTGTCACTGATGCGTTGGCAACTGTGTGCGGTGAAAAACGCACACTGCTATGCGACCCACAGTTGTCGCTGGATACAGCACAGCAGTTGCGGTTCACGCACAGTAGCAAAGCCTTTTGCACAGTGGACCTAACGCTTTGAACAACAGGCGTTAGGTTGTCACTGATGCGTTGGCAACTGTGTGCGGTGAAAAACGCACACTGCTATGCGACCCACAGTTGTCGCTGGATACAGCACAGCAGTTGCGTGTCACGCACAGTTGCAAAGGCTTTTGTACAGTGCACCTAACGCTTTGAACAACAGGCGTTAAGTTGTCACTGATGCGTTGGCAACTGTGTGCGGTGAAAAACGCACACTGCTATGCGACCCACAGTTGTCGCTGGATACAGCACAGCAGTTGCGGTTCACGCACAGTAGCAAAGCCTTTTGCACAGTGGACCTAACGCTTTGAACAACAGGCGTTAGGTTGTCACTGATGCGTTGGCAACTGTGTGCGGTGAAAAACGCACACTGCTATGCGACCCACAGTTGTCGCTGGATACAGCACAGCAGTTGCGGTTCACGCACAGTAGCAAAGCCTTTTGCACAGTGGACCTAACGCTTTGAACAACAGGCGTTAGGTTGTCACTGATGCGTTGGCAACTGTGTGCGGTGAAAAACGCACACTGCTATGCGACCCACAGTTGTCGCTGGATACAGCACAGCAGTTGCGTGTCACGCACAGTTGCAAAGGCTTTTGTACAGTGCACCTAACGCTTTGAACAACAGGCGTTAAGTTGTCACTGATGCGTTGGCAACTGTGTGCGGTGAAAAACGCACACTGCTATGCGACCCACAGTTGTCGCTGGATACAGCACAGCAGTTGCGGTTCACGCACAGTAGCAAAGCCTTTTGCACAGTGGACCTAACGCTTTGAACAACAGGCGTTAGGTTGTCACTGATGCGTTGGCAACTGTGTGCGGTGAAAAACGCACACTGCTATGCGACCCACAGTTGTCGCTGGATACAGCACAGCAGTTGCGTGTCACGCACAGTTGCAAAGGCTTTTGTACAGTGCACCTAACGCTTTGAACAACAGGCGTTAAGTTGTCACTGTATTTTGCTGCCTAGCAAGCACGTATACCTGCTGTGATACAGCAGCACTGTGCCACGTGCTCACTAAACAGAACCCTCACACTTTCCCTACAGAAACTAAATTTTCAAATCTAACTAATGTAGTACAAAGTTCCCTAACTACACTAGATATCCCTTTCCACTAAATAGAAAGCTCCATACAGCAGAAGACTGACACTGTCCCTTAAGTTTTTTTTTTTTAACTCTAAGAACCAGCACAATCGCTGTATCTAACTACACTGGCTGTAAGCTAAATACAATTCTGCTATATGGAGCTTTAGAACCACTCGATATGTAGGAAATGTAGTGTAGCAAGCAGGAGTCAGACAGAACTGCTTCAACTCTCTTCAACAGGCTCTGGATAACTGTGCTAGGGGTTAGGCGGGGCCATCTTATATAGTGTGGGGCGTATTCACTCCTGATTGGCCTCTGGTCCCCGTAGTCACTCCAATCACGTTCCTAGGAGACTCCTGCCCCCTCATTGGCTTTTGCAGACGTTTCTGGGCCAATCACGGGCTTTTAAAGCCCAGTTCCTGTCCCAGTGCATTTTGGGCGGTTCTGGTGGCCGAATACCGAACTTTTGCCGCAAAAAGTTCGGTATTCGGCCGAATATCGAACATCCAATGTTCGGGTCGAACCGATGGTCGACCCGAACCGTTCGATCATCCCTATTGGTGATCACCAGGAAAGTCTAGTTTTGTAGAGTGATACTTATTAGTAATGTTGGGATATTTCATCTTTCTCGGTGAGCAACTTTTAAATGAGAGAGAAGGCAAAAAGAAAAAAATATACATATATATATATATATATATATATATATATATATATATATATATATATATATATATATATGTATATATACAGAAAAAATATACATATACTGTGTGAGTGTATATATATAATCAAAATTACAGAAAACAAAAAAATGGCGTCTGCAAAAGTTTTGGCACCCTGCAGAATTTATAGAATGCACTGCCCCCTTTGCAAGGCTGAGACCTGCCAGTGTCATGGTCAAGACCAGGTGATGTCAATCTCAAAGGTTTTAAATGCTGTAAGGGGTTAGCTCTGTAGCGGGTGTGGGTGACCCCTTGGGTGGGTTCGTTACACAGAGAGACAGCCGAGGAGTGGTTGAAAACAACAGTCTATGGTTTATTCTTCCAATTTGCTGGAAACAAGTGCAAACATCCAAACAGCATAAATCAAACAAACATAAAATAAACCCTGGCCACATGGGGCATCTACCTTCACAACACAGGAATCTACCTATGGTGTCTGTCCCAACCTACTGCTGGGCAGACACTGCTGGTCATACAGCAGAAGACCAATAGTCTATTTGTTTTCTTTTCATACAGAAAAAGTCAACACCACCTCACCTTCAGAAGTCTCTCAGCTCACTGCTCTCCTTAACGCACAAAGGCTCAGGATGCAGCAATCAGTAGTCATCCTCTGGATAACTTATAGAGGCCTTAATTGCCTCATTCTGAATAGCTGAAGCTTTCCAACGTCCTTAAACCTTTCTGGCTATCTCTGCAGCCGACGCCTGATAGTAATTGGTGAATTGTCTAAACAAGGCAGAAATGTATCTCCCGTCTGTGACAACACCCACAGATTTACTTGACTTCCTGTGACAATGCCCAGACTCATCTGACCTTGCCCCAACAATCAGCACCATGGGATCTTCTAAGCAGTTGTCTAGAAAACTGAAACTGAAAATAGTTGACGCTCACAAAGCTGGAGAAGGCTATAAGACGATAGCAAAGCGTTTTCAGATGTCAATATCCTCTGTTCGGAATGTAATTAAGAAATGTCAGTCGTCAGGATCAGTGGAAGTTAAAGCAAGATCTGGAAGACCAAGAAAAATATCAGACAGAGCAGCTCGCAGGATTGTTAGAAAAACAATTCAAAACCCACTTTTGACTGCACGATCCCTCCAGAAAAGTCTGCAGACACTGGAGTTGTGGTACACTATTTCACTATAAAGAGATACTTGTACAAATATGGTCTTCATTGAAGAGTCATCAGAAGAAAACCTCTTTTACGTCCTCACAACAAAAATCAGCGTTTGAACTTTGCACATGAACATATAGACAAGCCTAATGCATTTTGGAAACAAGTTCTGTGGACCGATGAGGTTAGAATTGAACTTTTTGGCCGGGAATGAGCCAAGGTACGTTTGGAGAAGAAGGGGCACAGAATTTAATGAAAAGAACCTCTGTCCAACTGTTAAGCATGGGGGTGGATCAATCATGCTTTGGTGTTGTATTGCAGCCAGTGGCATAGGGAACATTTCATGAGGAAAAATTGATTCAATAAAATTTCTGCAAATTTTTAATGGTAACTTGATGCCATCTGTGAAAAAGCTGAAGTTAAAGAGAGGATGGCTTCTACAAATGGATAATGATCCTAAACACACCTCAAAATCCACAGGGGATTACATCAAGAGGCGTAAACTGAAGGTTTTGCCATGGCCTTCACAATCTCCTGACCTCAACATAATTGTAAATCTAAGGATAGACCTTAAAAGAGCAGTGCGTGACAGACAGCCCAGAAATCTCAAAGAACTGGAAGACTTTTGTAAGGAAGAATGGGCAAAGATACCTCAAACAAGAATTGAAAGACTCATGGCTGGCTACAAAAAGCGTTTACAAGCTGTGATACTTGTCAGAGGGGGCAGTACAAGATATTAACTCTGCAGGGTGCCCAAACTTTTGCAGACGCCATTTTTTTGTTTTCTGTTATTTTGAAAGTGTAAATGATGGAAATAAAATCTAACTTTTGTTGACATATTATAAGAATGTCTAATCTGTAATTTGATGCCTTTTGGAGATTTTTCCATTTTTACCTGGGGTGCCCAAACTTTCGATCACCACTGTATATACAGTATCTCACAAAAGTGAGTACACCCTTCACATTTTTGTAAATATTTTATTATATCTTTTCATGTGATTACAGTGAAAAAATGAAACTTTGCTACAATGTAAAGTAGTGAGTGTACAGCTTGTATAACAGTGTAAATATGCTGTCCCCTCAAAACAACGCAACACACAGCCATTAATGTCTAAACCGCTGGCAACAAAAGTGAGTACACCCATAAGTGATAATGTCTAAATTGGCCCAATTAGCCATTTTTCCTCCCTGGTGTCATGTGACTCATTAGTGTTACAATGTCTCAGGTGTGAATGGGTAGTAGGTGTGTTAAATTTAGTGTTATCGCTCTCACTCTCTCATACTGGTCACTGGAAGTTCAACATGGCACCTCATGGCAAAGAACTCTCTGACGATCTGAAAAAAATAATTGTTGCTCTACATAAAGATGGCCTAGGCTATAAGAAGATTGGCAAGACCCTGAAACTGAGCTAAATGGCGGCCAAGACCATACAGAGGTTTACCAGGACAGGTTTCACTCAAAACAGGCCTCGCCATGGTTGATCAAAGAAGTTGAGTGCACTTGCTGGCAGCATCATATCCAGAGGTTTTCTTTGGGAAATAGAGGTATGAGTGCTGCCAGCATTGCTGCAGAGGTTGAAGGGGTGGGGGGCCAGTCCGTCAGTGCTCAGACCATACGCTGCACACTGCATCAAATTGGTCTGCATGGCTGTCGTCTCAGAAGGAAGCCTCTTCTAAAGATAATGCTAAAGAAAGCCTGTAAACAGTATGCTGAGGACAAGCAGACTAAGGACATGGATTACTGGAACCATGTCCTGTGGTTTGATGAGACCAAGATAAACTTAGTTGATTCAGATGGTGTCAAGCATGTGTGGCGGCAACCAGGTGAGGAGTACAAAGCCAAGTGTGTCTTGCCTATAGTCAAGCATGGTGGTGGGAGTGTCATGATTTGGGGCTGCATGAGTGCTGCTAGCATTGGGGAGCTACAGTTCATTGAGGGAACCATGTACTGTGACATATAGAAGCAGAGCATGATCCCCTTCCTTCGGATATTGGGCCACAGGGCAGTATTCCAACATGATAATGACCCAAACACACCTCCAAGAGGACCACTGCCTTGCTAAAGAAGCTGAGGGTAAAGGGGATGGACTGGGCAAGCATGTCTCCAACCCTAAACCCTATTGAGCATCTGTGGGGCATCCTCAAATGGAAAGTGGAGGAGCGCAAGGTCTCCAACATCCACCAGCTCCATGATGTTGTCATGGAGGAGTGGAAGAGGACTCCAGTTGCAACCTGTGAAGCTCTGGTGGACTCTATGCCCAAGAGGGTTAAGGCAGTGCTGGAAAATAATGGTGGCCACACAAAATATTGACACTTTGGGCCCAATTTGGACATTTTCACTTAGGGGTGTACTCACTTTTGTTGCCAGCGATTAAGACATTAATGGCTGTGTGTTGAGTTATTTTGAGGGGACAGCAAATTTACACTGTTATATAAGCTGTACACTCACTACTTTACATTGTAGCAAAGTGTAATTTCTTCAGTGTTGTCACATGAAAATATATAATAAAATATTTACAAAAATGTGAGAGGTGTACTCACTTTTGTGAGATACTGTATATATATATATATGGGCCGATATTTTGTACATTTAAAGTTTTGAAAAGTAAAGACAATTTTTTACACAAATCTGGTATTGACCATATTAATTTTTGTTTAATGCTTAATGGCTGGCTTGCTGGCACCCTGTGGTGGGTGGCTGGCTTGCTGGCACCCTGTGGTGGCTGGCTGGCTGGCAGGCACCCTGTGGTTGGTGGCTGGCTGGCTGGCACCCTGCAGTGGGTGGCTGGCTTGCTGGCACCCTGTGATGGATGGTTGGCTGGCTGGCTGGCTGGCACCCTGTGGTGGGTGGCTGGCTGGCTGGCTGGCTGGCACCCTGTGGTGGGTGACTGGCTGGCTGACACCCTGTGTTAGGTGGGTGGATGGCACAGGGGCTGTGAGTGGCTGGCTGGTACAGTGCCTGTGGCTGGCTGGTACAGGGCCTGTGAGTGGCTGACTGCCTGGCACCCTGTCTGTGGGTGGCTGGCTGTCTGGTACCCTGTGGTGGGTGGCTGGCTGGCACCCTGTGGTGGGTGGGTGGGTGGCTGGCACAGGGGCTGGGGTGGCTGGCTGGTACAGGGCCTGTTGGTGGCTGGCTGGCTAGTACAGTGCCTGTGGCCGGCAGGTACAGGGCCTGTGGGTGGCTGGCTGGTAAAGGGCCTGTGGGTGCCTGGCTGGCTGGTACAGTGCCTGTGGCTGGCAGGTCCAGGGCCTGTATGTGGCTGGCTGATAAAAGGCCTGTGGGTGGCTGGCTTGCTCACTGGTACAGTTCCTGTGGCTGGCTGGTACAGGGCCTGTGGATGTGGGTGACTGGCTGGCACCCGGCTGCTGTGGGTGGGTGTATGGCTGTGATACAATCCTGCAAGACTAGTCCCGATTCCAGACGAGGCTGTCCAAGGCAAGGGAGGCAGCCTAAAAAGGCAGAATGACGTCACAAAAATATCGGCAATATCGGGCAGTTCCAGGGCCGATACCGATATATGGGGGGAAAGTGCATAACGGCCACCGATATATCGGTCTATCCCTAATATATATATATATATATATATATATATATATATATATATATATATATATATATATACATATATATATATATATATATATATATATATATAGTTCTAGCGAACATGCAAACTCTATTAAAAAACATGAAAAGTCCTCATTTTAAAGACTTATATGCAAGTGATTGGCATATTTTTTCAAAAACGATCATTTTTACAGGAGCAGGGATTTTAATAATGCTTAAAGTGAAGCAAAAACAAGTAAAAATTTCATTAAATATCAAGCCTGGGGGGATCACCTTAATGGGCCTGTAAATTGGCGCATCTGTACGATGTATGTAGCCTGTTGCAGCAATAATGATATTTCTAAAGGAAAAGATGTAATTTAAACTTGCTCGCGGCTGTAATGTATTGTCGGGTCCCGGCAATACAGATTAAAAAAAACATGAAAAAAATGGCGTAGGCCCTTTGGGTCTGGTACAGGTTTTAAGAAGAATTCCACGCCAAAATTTAAAAAAAAAAAAAAAATCCATACCAAAACCTTATCCGAGCATGCAGCTTGGCAGGCCAGGATAGGGGGGGGGGGGGGGATGAGCGAGTGCCCCCATCTCCTGAACCATACCAGGCCACTTGCCTTCAACATGAGGAGGGTGCTTTGAGGTACCCCCCAACACACCTATCGGAATCTGAAAGCCCATTTTAACAAGGGGCCAGCAAATCCCAGCCCCCCCCATGTGAATGGGTGTCGGGTACATCGTACCCCTACCCATTCATCAAAAAAGTGTACAAAAAAATAAACACAAAAGACAGCTTTTGACAAGCCCTTTATTCAAACATAAAAATAAAAAATAGTGTCCCTTGTTGTAAATCCATTGCCAATCACCACACAAGACGCTTTGCCTCATGTGACGTCAGAAGGGGCGGTGCCACCAGGTGATGTAACCGGGTGGCCCAGCCCCTTGCCTATAAAACAGCTGTCAAAGCTCAAGAGCATCATTCGGCAGGACGCCTCAGAATAGGCGGAATCGTCTTTGAATTTTTTTTATTTTTCATGTGCGGCAAGCTTCGTGATTGACGATGGATTTAAATCGACAGATACTATTTTTTTATTTATTTTTGAAAGGACTTTTCAAAAACTTTTTTTGTGTTTATTTTTTTTGTACACTTTTTTGATGAATGGGTAGGGGTATGATGTACCCAATACCCATTCACATAGGGGAGGGGTGGGATCTGGGGGCCCACTTGTTAATGAGGGCTTCCATATTCTGATAAACCCCCCACCTGCAGACCCCCACAACCACAGCCCAGGGTTGCCAGGAAGAGGCCCTTGTCCCTATCAACATCGCACATTATGTAAAACTTACCTTAAAATTAAGCTCTCCGGCGGCGCGCTGCCACAGCTCAAAGGGCTTCCATCTTCTTGGGCTCTGGTCCTTTGAATGGCTGAGTGATATCACTCTCGCGCATGCACGCAGGAGTCACTGTTAATGGCACATGGCTCTGAAGGAAAGGCACAGGTATGCCATTCCTTCAGAGCACATGCTCCGGTGACAACACCAGTGGCTTTACAAGTAATTGATGTATCTCCTGAATGGTGCATGTTTAGGAGAAATTTACAGCACCTACAGGTAAGAATTAGTATAGGCTTACCTGTAGGTAAAACATAAACAAAAAGCCTTTACCACCACTTTAAGCACTTTGTTGATTCATGTTTTTTTTTTTTTTATATATATTACCACAATACCCCAGTTTATGCAAAAAAAATATGATTGCACATATTGCTGTTAACACTAGACAGTGGGGCCAAGGCCTATAGCCACACCACCCTGAATGTGCTTGATCTTGCCTCATCTCAAAAACTAAGCAGCGTTGGGCTTGTTTAGTAATTGGATGGGAGACATTGGCAGTAAGATTTTAGCAATTCATAGGATTCATTTTTATTACTATTTATTTTTATCATTTTAGTTTTGGGTTTGTGAGAGCTGCACTTGTTATATTCCCAAAAGTGTTTTGGATGGGCTGGGAAAAGAACGTTTTTTACCATAATGCAGGGAATGCATTTAGGTATAAAACAATCCTACAGCCCGTACTTCCATTTTTTACAAGTTACGACCGTATTTAGGGTGTATCATATAACATAGTGCAAATGGGACCCCACCCTCAATTTTGTGGTCAATTCTGAAATGCTATACTGTACAGTGAATGCAGCCTAACTAAATAATAGCTGGAGCAAGAGTCTGCGGAAGCCTGGCATTGCACTTGACATCCACTGATCACGTTTACAAAAAATTAACAAAAACTAATTTTGATTTCCTGCAAGTATATCTGCATTTATTATATTTTATTATTTTTTGAAAAATGTGGACTTAGCTCTTAAAGGACCAGTGAGGGCATGTATCACTAATTTCTTGTTCTCTGCAATCGAGACACTAAAACAATGACAAGCACAATGTTTGTGTAAAGAATATACTCCTGTATATTTTCAGTAAGTTTTGATACAAATACTGTTAAATGCAAAAAATGTGCATATAAAATGTAACACAATTAGTCTGATTACATAAAAATCTAAGGATGAGATCCATTTAATTTTCCTAATCTATGTTTCATCTTGAAAAGAGGAAAAAAAGAATGCCTTTTAGAGAACTATGCTTTTTGGATTTTATTGATTCAGCCTCACAACTGCTCCATTTCTGTCTCAATAACGGTATAGAGAGGCAAATATTAACAATGACGATCAATACATCTTTATGTTCACTAAAAACCAAATCTATTTTTGTACAGTTACATAACTTAAGTGGATTTTGCTTTTATCTATGTTTTCAAAGAAGCAGTTAAACATAAAATAGAGAGATCCCACATATAAATGCTCTGCAAAGCGGGAATATAGCGCATGATACAGAAGGTTCTGCTACAACCCTAATTACGTTTAGCAGCAATGAACTTATACTTCATCTAGAGGAAACTGGGGCAAACAAAGTTGGAGCGCTGATGTAAAGGAACACCAGATCTAATTTAGGTACTTGGGAGAGAATCTAAGCAATGCAATCATTTTCGAATGGGCAAAGAAAGCTAAAGAAATAAAATTTCTTTAATGTCTGAAGGCATTAGATTTGTGTCTGATACTGGCAATGTTAAAAGGGTTGTTTATTAATTGCGCAATGTATAAGGTACGAACAACCACAGCCAAAAACCTTGGAACATTAAAGTCACATAAAGTAAAGGAATATGGAAAGGTTCTGTTCTAGCTATTGACAACTTTGGTTTTAATTATTAAAAATTTTAATATCAATACAACTGCTACAAGGTATGTTACTATTAATATTATTATTATACAGGATTTATATAGCATATACAGGATTTATATAGCAACAGTTTACACAGCGCTTTACAATACAAAGGGGGGCAGTACAATTACAATACAGTTCAATATAGAAGGAATAGGAGGACCCTGCTCATGGAGCTTACAATCTAAAGGGAGGGGGTGGTGGTAAAAAAGGAAATAGCTGCAGGGAATGATCTGATAGAGGGGACTCAAGTACAGTTCTTAGGTGGAGGTTGAGTAGGCTTCCCTGAAAAAAAGGGTTTTCATCTATCACCTAAAAGCGTAGGATCTGACCAGACATACTTGGGTAGGGAGTTCTAGAGGATGGGAGGGGTTCTGGAAAAGTCCTGGAGGCGAGTATGGGAGAAGGTGACAAGGGAGCTAGAGAGCAAGATGTCTTGGGATGAGCAGAGAGGACGATTTGGGTGATATCTGCAGATGAGGTTGGTAATGTAGCTGGGGGCGATGTAGCGGATGGCTTTGTACGTTGTGGTTAGTATTTTTAATTTAATATGTTGGGCTAGTGGAAGCCATTGAAGAGCTTGGCAGAGAGGGGCAGCAGTCACGGATCGGTTAGTAAGCTGCATTAGTCCAGCGCAGCATTTATAATAGACTGAAGGGGGGGGTAGCCTGTGTAAAGGTAGGCCAGTGAGGAGGTAGTTGCAGGGATATCTTTGAAGCAGAATGTAACTGTATATGAGCACTGCAAACTGAAAGCACTCTTTAATTTATTTTAATAATCAAAGCAAAAACTCACACATCCATCTGTGTCTCCATGCCTTATGTTTTTAAGAAATCTTATTGGAAAACACCCCATAGCATTTCTAGCCACTGCCATCTTGTTTTAGGGCAGATGATTTATGTAGCATTTACTTCCTGGAATCCATCTGCCCTTAGCTCAGTCATGTAGACAGGAGAGTGGGATTAGCTGAGAAAGCCCCTCCTCCTATCCTCCAGATGAAAGGAGAACAAAATGCCCATGAAGACTCTTGGGATGTATGACATCATTTTGGCCTAGGCTAAAAACCAAGAAGCAACTGAAGAAATTAAAAAAAAAGTAAAAAAAAAAGTAAATATAATATTCATCACTTTCTTTTTACTAATGCTAGCAGCATAAGCATTAAAATAGCAATTCTTATTTCCACTTGCATGCATGTGCATGTATAGACATTTTTTTTTAAATTTTGGACAGTGTAGAAAAGGGTTTACACGCCTATTTGGGTAATTTCTTTTGGCTGTCTGTCTACCATTGGGTGTGTAACATTTCCCTTAACTTTCTGTCCCAAAGATGCAACAAGATATTAGAGGAAATCCCCTAAAGATAGTTGTCCCCAGAACAGTGTTCCCATTGCAGGTTACATGTTAGAAGTATTGTTCTGGTTTCTGCCTCGTGGTCACCTTGCATTTGATGTCCCCAAAACCCCCCCAGTCTGGTTCCTGTCTTCCAGTGTCCCTTTACAGATTCAATGGAGCCACCTTTGCTATCCCTGCTGCCACAATGCATGAGTTTTCTTACCTCCATAGAAGGATAAAGGAAAAAGGAGGGTGCCCTATTGATGGGACTTTAAAGGCATTAGTTGAGTATCAGATTTAAAAAATAGTATAACATTTAAAAAAAAACATGAATTTTATTATTAAATTACTAGATAAATACATATGGACAACATGGTATGAACAACTTCTTAAATATACAATATATGGCATGAATATCCTAAACATAGCACAGACTCTGAAAGTGACATTGATGTAGTATAGCTTCTTCCACCCAACGCGTTTCAGAGAATAGAAATGAAATCTCCTTCCTTAGGGGTGCGAGAAATACCATTCATATCCACTCAAAAGGTGCTTTAGATGAACATCCCATGTTTCAGTAAAAACAAAGTTCTACAAATCTGCTGGTCCGCTTTATCATTGAGATAACATATATGGCAGGAAAGCCAATGGTGGCACAAAGAGGCTCAAGTAAGCGCTTTACCCAAGGGGGGGGGGGGCACTGAAGCCTAAACTGCTCTGTCCTACTTCTCAAGAACAGTAGAGACTGTGAATGCCCCAGTACTTAAATAGTATGACTGGTTTAGGATTTATAGTTGACAGCAGATTTCAAATGGCTGGAGAGAGGTGTTGTGCCCTTAGTTGGTGTGCCACAGACCAGAAGAGACCATAAAAGGAGACAGCCCTAGTGGCAAGCCACTCACATTTATCCCCTCCTCCCTCCTATGATTGACATTAACTGGAGCCTGCACTGTCCCTAGTGCAATATGCATGTGGAGAACTCAGGGAGTGTGCATCACTTACAGGAAGTTTGGGGAAGAGGTGCTGTAAACCTGGAGCTGGAGGTGGTGCAATGTTAGTAATGCAGGTGTATGGTGCCCACATTTCAAAATTCAAAATTATGGATTGGGATTGGGGAATGATTGATATGCAACTAAGAGTGCATTTATTTATAAACAATGGATGTTTTAATAATACTTTAACGTATACCAGGCCACAAAAGGAGGGGTGCTTACAATAGAATAAAACAAATAAATGTATTTGGTCAAAAAGGTAAAATACATGCACATAGAACAAGACAATACAAGTACAAGAAGTAATAAAAACATATATGTTAAGTTTGGGTCTTCCAAGCCAGCCAACGTGTTTCGCTAAGAGCTTCCTCGGGACTGTGTGGACCCTACATTGCGTATCTGATTGGCTGCACAAGCAAGGAGAAATTCCTCTCTGGGGAAGGCGCCGGGACCACATCTTAGAGCGACCCTCTATCCAGATACAGACAGCAGCAGCTTCCTCGTATTGGTCATATGTAGAAACAGAAAGCAGCTGCCAACAAAGTATAATACCCATGTATGCATCAAATAGTAAATTCCTGGTATACCGCTATATATGTATAGTTGAGATGGCTACGCTGCAAGACCCTGAATGGTCGCAGCCAGACAAATGTTCTGTATCTGCCATAATGGGGGGAGAACGAAAATCAGCCCCAGATGTCCCAGGGGTGCAGCAAGTAACTCAGCTCCTGAGTACAGACCCGTGTGGTCGCCTGCCAGAGAATTTTCTCTCTAATACATCAAGGTATTCCTCCTAGAAACTAGGCAAACTATTTCAACTGGGCATTTAAAAACATAACTTGTCAGCAGCTTTTCACTTATCAATTGTTAAATGCATTACCTGTGCCTCTTGCTAAAACATGTCTGCCCAACCTGTTGGCAATCACATTGCAGGCCACATTTTAATGCTCATTAGGAATGGAATACCTAGCCTATGACGGCAAAGGTTTATTACATCCACATTAGAACATAGTTTAACTTTGCTGTTTTCTATGAAACAGCTTCATTTGGTCAATGCCTAATTTTATCATAAATGATATTGCAATTGTATTTGGATCTGCCATAAATTAATCTGTGTATGGCCAACAAAGGAATCACGTGCAATACTCACAATAAGTTACAGTTTACCAAACTTTTTTTTTTTTTTACTATGAAGAGGTGAATGCAATTTATAGCTATTAACTTTTCCAACATAACACTGACTCATTCCTAGGCCAAGTTGTAGGACTTAAAATGAACCTATTATTATTATTGACAAATCATAGGAATCAATAGGGCAGATGTCAACATGATCAATTACATTGTTTTGCCATGGATAAAAACAAATGTTGCTTCTCAGCAAAGGCCACCAGAAGCATTATGTGCTTCATATCATTAGATACCAAATCAACAAGGTACAGTCATTATGGCTGCCCCTATGTATGTACTGTATATAGCTACACACTATGTATAGAAACAAAGTTCTTTCTTTTTCGGATTATATATATATATATATACATACATATACAGTATATATATATATATATATATATATATATATATATATATATATATATATATATATATATACAGTATATTATATATATATATATATATATATATATATATATATATATATATATATATATATATATACACACAGTATATATATATATATAGATATATATATATATATACACACACAGTATATATATATATATATATATATATATATATATATATATATATATATCAAGTTGATCGCTTTCACATGTATCTATAAAACCTCAGAGCTTTACCAATGCAAATATTTGCTATTCTCTAATCAGGAATTCAAATATTTTGGAAATCTGTACTTTAATAGACATAAGTATTGACTGTTAGTTTATTACAATGGCACCCAGTCTTTGAACGCTTGGTACTCACATGTTATAGAATGTACACTATTCCTATTCCAAAAACTTTTTTGAGCTATCCAAAAAACTAAATATTTTTTTTTTTTTAAAAGAGTAAAGCTGGATACACACTATACAATTGTCTATAGATTTTTTTTCGTTTAGATTTACAAAAACCATATAATATAAGGTCAAACCTAAACGCTTTCAATTTGTATGCAATCAGGCAGACCCTTGCACTACATAGCTGAAGGTAAATGTAAAGCAATTCAAACAACAAAAGTTGTATAGTTTGTATCCAGCTTTATACAGGGTTAGAAACTGTTTTAATTTTTATTGACCCCAATGCGAAGATTCACCCTCTATAGTTGTCCTGGTACCCATTGTCACAAGAATACAAAAAATGGAAAACCAATCTTTTATGATTGTCACCAGAACAGAAGTTGAGGAGAAGTCTTCCAAGGGGAAATCTTTTTCGAGACAACTGTCTAAGGCAACTGTAATTGCAGTATGGAGAGATTAACAATCACTTGCTGTGGTTTTAGCATAAGAAATATGGAAGTCCCACTAAAGGGAAACAGGCAGCAAAAAAATCCCGCCATTTGCTCTAACTATTCTTCCTTCGCTATCCAAAATTTTAAGTCACCAAAACAGGAAGTGAGGATAAGTCTTCCAATGGAACACCCTTTATGGTGACTGCTGTCTAAAGCAATTGTAATCTCAGTGTGAAGAGATTAACTATAACTTCCTGCGGTGCTTTAAACATAGCACGTATAAGGAATTCTCCCTAAAGGGACACAGACAGCAAACAAACCTTGCAAGGAGCTCTAACCATTTCCTACACTATCCAAATTTTTAACTGCAACGCTTGTATCCCCTTGCTGGTTTCAAAACAAAACAGCAGCTCTTGCTGCAGCACATACATTAAACCTGAAGTACTTCTTTCCTATCATAAGACTTAGGACATCCTGTGATTACAGGGCATCAGTGGCCCACCTCTGAGGAGTCTTCACCATGGTATCCTGCGTTCACAGAGAAAAGATGCAGAGAGCAGCACCAATGTCATTCCATTAATTTGTGGGGCTCTTGATGGGGGGGAAGAAATTTGACTTTCCTAGAGTTAGACTTTAAGCATGTTTTGAATAGAGATACACTTTGATAGACAACAGTGAATAAAGGCATATGTGATCACTAGGTAATATGACCTGTGATATGTCTAGACCTATATTTATATGTGGCTATTGGGGAGTGGCGTTTAGAAGCCCTGGTTTATTTTAACATTATTGGAAAAGCCAAATGTTAGAGTAGGAGATGACTGACATCCACATTCAGCAGTTCATAGTGCCATTAGGATCTGGCAGTCTTTATGAAACTTTAATACAGATCTGAGGATTTTAGTAGCATCCACTGGTCAAAGACCTGAGGAAGAGGGAAGTCTTTTCCCCGAAACATGTTGGATTTATTTGATCTTCGTAACTAATAAACATTTCACAAAGACCTCTGTGATATGGACTTTATACTAGGTGCTCCCTAATACCCAGAGTTTATCATCTGTTGAATGAGGAATAGCAGCCTAGGACCAGAACAAGTTCCACCTATGCTATACCTTCATTACATATCATCTCCTTTGAAGTAAGATACATTCCGTTCTATATCAATCAGAACAAAGCCTGATTTCCAGTGGTCCAATGCTATCACACACACACATCATCCAATAAATGTATGAGAGATAAATTGTTCACATTCAAAAACATTGAAAATGTTGTCTGTAAAGTATGCAAATTTTTGTTATTACTACATTGGAAAAAAATGTTTTTTTTTTTAAATTAGGAGGGGTTTTGCTCCACAGGACTGACCATAACTGTTTCCGTCTGTGTTAAAGTTTAGCCTCATATTGAGAGAAAGCAAGATGGGCCATTTTAAGACACAGATCATTGTGCCATTGGTGAGGAGTAAATAGGATCTGTCATTCCCCTACCCCTTGTAGGTGTAGATTGGAACTCCTGAACTGCTCCCTTGTATGGGTGGCTACTACTCCTGTACCAACATACCATCAAATGCCATTTATGCTACTAACTGTGCCTAGTATTACAGCTCTTGAACTATCTGTACCCCTCGAGGAGGGTGGAACTCCTCTATCTCACATATTGTCGACCATACCTTGGAGCACCCCATGTACTGCTGAGGAAGCAATTATTGTCAAGCGCGTTGGAATAAAGCACTGCAGCGACCCTCACTGTCTACCTTTATTTGATTTAGCTCTATCTTTTTTATCGAATAACACACTATTGTAAAGGAAGAGGGGTGCTTTAATATCATGGAGCTGGTGTCTTCTTTTTAACATTTTGTTGTTTGTATTACTCTGATAGAAGGTTTCAACACCTCTAAAATCCTACCATTTCTACTTCTCTCGTTTTAAAAAATTATTGCACACAGTTTACTTAAAATTACTAGATTAGCATACTTCAGTAAATTCTTACAAATACATGTGATTCACATGGTGGGAATGACACAGTATTTGAAATCGTCAATACTTTTGTTGAAATCTCCAATACTTTTGTACAGGTGTGGATGTATGACGTTTATCATCACCACTATTGCTGTTACTGCTGATTTTTTTGCTCTTCTTTTTTCTACAAGGACAAAAATAAAAATCCTCACTCGAATTCAGGGATTTTCTCCCCCCACAGGACACCTTACGGATACATCAAACTGGCAATGTTAGCAATCTAATCACAAACCTGTAATTCTGTGGACAACAATTTCTTATTGTGAACAGTATTGCAGCTTTTATGTTCATTTAGGTCAACTGAAGATTGCTGATGCACCATATGTTTCAGGCCAGGAATGATGGATGATATCCTCTGGTGCCCAGCCCTAAGTGATTGCAAAGATTGAAGACACACAGTTCACTTAGGATTGCTTACCATTACATCGAGTAATCAGTATGGTAGGGAAACCCATGCACTTTATGTCACCTCTCCAAATGTCTTCCTTTCTTAAAGGACAGTATGCTTCAGATATATATGCTGTCAGTGTTTATAATATAACGGCAATGTGTATTGTCATGGAACACATGGAACTTCATATGGCTAAATGATGTTGACATATTTTCATCAGAGACAGGCTGTGCATTTCCTGGCAGGCTTATTTTCGGCTCCCGGCGAACCCCGGAGCATAGGCAAAGAGGTACAATGACAGGGTTAAGGCAAAGAGCAATTATGCACCTGCTCTGCGCAGAATACAGAGGATTGTGTCATATTACTGTCACGCTGTGAAAAGGAGTCAGGTTGGGAAGTAATGATTAGGACTCGTTTATACCAGATGCAGTCAAACCCGTTTTTTAAACGCAGTTCGAACGCATATGTAAGAAAAATTGTTGCATTTTACATAGTTCATAGTTTACATCATTGTGACACTTGAAATGAATGCACTGCAAAGGCATGTAAATGCAACTCAGTAAAAAAAAAAAACAACTAATACCTAAAAAATGCAATGCAAGTACCCCACAAATGCATGTAAAAATGCATGTAAATGTGCACACAAAACTGCACACATTGTAGTGTAGAAGAGCCCTAAAGCAGACCTATCACCCATCAGTTAAAAAAAAAAAAATAATACAAAGTTTGCTATTTTTAGAAAAGACAAATAACATGCTTACATCACTGTCACTCTTCTTGCAGTCAGTACAAATCCCCCACCGTGATTATTTACTCTATCTCTGCCCTGCAATGATGGCAACATCTTCCTTATGTGTCATCAGAGGCTTGCAAATTCTTCTGGATTCTGATGCCTTATGATGACAAACTACAAAGACATTTTTTGGGGTACAAAAAAAGTATTATAGGAACCCATGTTCATGGCCTAACTGTTAGCCTGTTAGCCACTTCTGGACCGGAAGGATTTGCCCCGTTAATGACGAGGCCATTTTTTGCAATTCGGCACTGCGTAATTTAATGGACAATTGCGCGGTCGTGCGACGCTGTACCCAAATAAATTTGGCTGTCCTTTTTTCTCACAAATCTTTTGGTTGTATTTGATCACCTGTGCAATATTTATTTTTTGCGCTATAAACAAAAAAAGAGCGACAATTCTGAAAAAATGCTATAAAGCATTCCCAAAAAAAAAAAAATTAGAAATCAAAATTTTTTAACATCTTAGGCCAATTTGTTTTCTGCTACATAATTTTGGTAAAAAAAAAATCACAATAAGCGTATTTTGATTGGTTTGCGCAAAAGTTATCTACTAACTACGGGAAAGATGTCATTTTATTGTATTTTTTTTTTAACGAGTAATGGCGGCAATCTGCAATTTTTTGCGGGACTGCGACATTGCGGCGGACAGATCAGACCCCTAACTGACATTTTTGACACTTTGGGGGGGGGGGGGGGGGTTACCAGTGACATTACTACAGTAATCAGTGCTAAAAATATGCACTGTTACTGTAATAATGACACTGGCAGGGAAGGGGTTAACACTGTGGGTGATCAAGGGGATAAATGTGAGCCTAGGGGAGTGATTCTAACTGTATGGGGGCGGGGCTTGTGAAATGTTCACAGAAACCTGTGATCTTACACAGAAGGATCACAGGCACTCAGTGATCATTCCAGAGAGAAGAACGGTCAGCTCTGTTTACAATAGATGTCTGTTCTTCTCTCTCAGCGGGGAGCGATCGCAGGTGGCAGGCGGCAATCGGAGCCACCTGCCCTGTGCATTGGAGTCCCCGCTGACGAGTGACGCTGCAGGTGCGCCACTGACGTAGGCCTACGTCAGTTCACGCAGGAGGGGCTGCCTGCCACAGTAAAACTGCGGTGGGCAGTCCAGAAGCGGTTAAAGTGGAAAATTTAAAATGAGGGCTGGACTAAAACTATCAATAGATCAGATTGTGACATTGAATATTTGCTCTGGCAAAGCTTTGTTCACAAACAGACCACAAAGAACAGCCATCACGTTTCCGGGGCTCAAAGATCTACCTCTTTATCAGGGCCGAGAATGATGCTAATGATTTTAACAATTTCCCTTAATAAAGTATTCTGTATGGTAATATTTGAGGACTCTAAAATAGCATGAAAAATCAGATATAACAAAGATCAGTGAATCAATGAATAGACAATAATCTTTTAATGCGCATGAAGCTTCTTAAAGTGGAGTTTTGTATATTGTGTTCAAGCAGTGGGCTTACATCAGGCTGCTCAGCCATTCACAAGAAGCTTTGTGTTCTCTGAATGAATACAAAGCTTCCTCTGATTTGCTGAAGCAAAGAGGTGGGTGGATTATGCACAATTTCAGCCTCAGGCAATCAGAAGAAGCTTTGTACTCATTCACAAAATTCAAAGTTTTCCATAAATGGCTGAGCAACAATGCCTGGGCTACTTAATTTTAAAATCTGATAACAATTTATCTAGGAGATTTTAGACACCGGTAGCCTCTGAAGGACATAAATTAAATGTTTAATTAAGACACAAAAAATAGGAATAAAAAGAAAGATATTTCTTGTGTAATGAGAATGTGATTTGAAATTTTAAAACGTTCAAAAATCTGTTCACATCTAAATAGTTTATAATTAAGTGTATTTTAAAAGTTTTTTTAACCACTTGCCGACCGCTGCACGACTATTTACTGCGGCGGTCAGCCCCTCACAGGCAGAGCGACGTAGGTCTACTTCGCTAGACTGTGAGGCTTCTAGGGAGCGAGCGCTCCCACTCCCGCCCGGCCACGGACCCCCCCCCCGCACGTGTGCCCGGCGGACCCGATGTCCGCCGGGCACTCGCGATCGTCCGTGACACCGGAATAAAGGCAAGCGGCTCATGTAAACAAAGCCACCTGTCATTCTTCCCTGTGTAAGAATGGAGATCAGACGGTTCTACTATGTAGGACCGTTGATCTCTGTTCTTACACCAGTAGCCATGTCCAATCACAGTTAGAAACACGCCCCTAGGACACACTTAACCCCTCTCTCTCCAATACAGTTAACCCCCTTCATTGCCAGTGTCATTTTTACAGTAACAGTGTATATGTATAGCACTGATTACTGCAGTAATGTCACTGGTACCCCCAAAAGTGTCAAAAATGTCAGTCAAGGGTCCGATCTGTCCGCCCCAATGTCGCAGTACCGCAAAAAAAAATCGCAGATCGCCGCCATTACTCGTTAAAAAAAAAAACAACAAAAATGACAAAAATCTTTCCCTTTGTTAGTAAACGCGATAACTTTTGCGCAAACCAATCAAAATACGCTTTTTGAGATTTTTTGACGCTCTTTTTTTGTTTACAGCGCATGATCAAAAAATCGCACAGGTGATCAAATACCACCAAAAGAAAGCTCTGTTTGTGGGAAAAAAAGGACGTCAATTTCATTTAGGTACAGCGTCGCACGACCGCGCAATTGTCCGTTAAAATCACGCAGTGCCGAATCGCAAAATAGGCCCTGGTCAGGAAGGGGGTAAAATCTTCCGGGGGTTAAGTGGTTAAGGCAAGAACAGAACCCATTTTGAAGTAAGGAAATGGTTGAAACCCCTGAGAAGTGTGTTTTTTTTTTTTTTTTTTCTGTCCGTATCCCATCTGGATGATTCTACTTCTCTTCCTGCTGTCTCAAGACACAAGGAAGTGAAGGGAGATCTCTGCAAAGAAAGTAAAAGCCTATCCCTCCAGTACATGCAATCCCAGCTTTTTAGAGCACCTGGGAGGCACAATTGCAGCATACAGACCTGCTGCCTGCAGCATGTCAAAGTCCAAAGCAGGCCATAAATGGGTAGAATGTCAACCTACATTCTAAGGAAAAGATAGTTCTAAGATAGTTTGTGCATTTCTCTAATTATTATTTAGGTCAAATTGCAATTTTTTTTGAATGTAGCAACAAGAAATCTCAGAGGATGGAATTTTTTTCTCAAGTTAATTAATCTCTAACAGTGTATGGTGGGGAAAAACAAATATTTGATCCCCTGCAGATTTTGTAAGTTTGACCACTTACAAAGAAATGAAGGGTCTATACATTTTATCATAGGTGTATTTTTAAAGATAGAGACAGAATATAAACCAAAAATCCAGAAAAAAACACAGAAAACAAAGGCTAAATTAGGTTACAGTTCAGTGAGTAAAATAAGTATTTGATGGGCAAGCAAAACTTGACTTAGTACTTGATGGAGAAACCCTTGTTGGCAAGCACAGAGGTAAGATGTTTTTTGTAGTTGATGACAAAGTTTGCACACATCCCAGGATGGAATTTGACCCACTCTTCTTTACAGGTCTTCTCTAAATTCTTAAGGGTTTACTCAAAGTTTCAGCTTCCTCCAAAAATGTCCTATATGAATAATGTCTGGAGACTGACTAGGCCACGCCATAACCTTAATGTGCTTTTTCTTGAGCCACTCCTTTGTTGCCTTGGTGGTATATTTTGGGTCATTGTCATGCTGGAAGACCCATCCATGACCCATCTTCTTTGTTCTGGCTGAGGAAAAAAGGTTCTCATCTTAAATTGTACAATACATGGCCCCCCGTCTATTGGCCCTCAATGCGGCAAAGTCAGCCTGTACCTTTAGCAGAGAAACAGCCCCAAAACATTTCCACCTCCGTGCTTGACTGTAGGTATGGTATCCCTCTGGCCACAGTCAGCATTTTTCTTCCTCCAAACACGGCAAATCCCCCTCCTCAAGAAGGCACATGTACAGTCATGCCAATCAACATCTAAATAATTCAGAGAAGGATTGAGAGAAATTGCAGTGGTCAGATGAGACCAAAATGGAGCTCTTTGGCAATATCTCGACTTGCCATGTTTGGTGGAAAGAAAAACGCTGACTTTGACCCTAAGAACCCCATCCCTATAGTCAAACACGGAGGTGGAAACATTATGCTTTGGATTCTGCTTTTTACCTGTGATTGTATTGTATCATTGTATGATAGTCTAAAGTCAATAATTATATGCTAATGTGGATATGATGATGTTTTCAACATCTACACTTTTTCTTTAAAATACATTTCACCTTTTTAAAAAATTAATCCTTTTCTCTTGAGAGATTTCTACTGTTACCTTTAAAGTCCCACCAAGAAAGGGGGTTGTTTCTTTCAACATTATGCTTTGGGGCTTTTCTTCTGCTAAAGATACAGGCCAACTTTGCCGCATTGAGGGGCCAATGGATGGGGTCATGTATTGTAAAATTGTGGATGCCAGAACACTGAATATGGGTCGTGGATGAGTCCTCCAGCATGACAATGACCCAAAACATACCATCAAAGCGAGTGGTTTAAGAAGAAGCACATTAAGGTCATTGAGTGGCCTAGTCAGTCTCCAGACCTTAATCAGATAGAACATTTTTGGAGGGAGCTGGAACTTCAAGTTGCTAAGAGACAGCCAAGAAACCTTAATGATTTAGAGAAGATCTGTAAAGAAGAGTGGACCAAAATCCCTTCTGAGATGTGTGCAAACCTGGTCACCAATTACAAAAAAACTCTTACCTCTGTGCTTGCCAACAGGGGTTTCTCCACCAAGCACTAAGTCACAATTTCTTTGGGATCAAATACTTATTTTACTCATTGAACTGCAACTTAATTTAAAGTTTTAGTTTTTTTGTGTTTTTTTCTGGACTTTTGGTTGATTTTCTGTCTCAATCATTTAAAATACCCCTATGATGAAAATTATAGACCCTTCATTTCTTTATAAGTGGGCAAACCTACTAAATCTGCAGGGGATCAAATAATTATTTTCCCCACTTATGTGGTTTTTGTTTGACAAAGTCCATTCATTCCAAATTCACAATTCTTCTATGGCCAGCTTAAGGCAGGCTGTAATACACTGCAGCTGGACAGGTCTGAATGCTGTACCGAGTGGTCCTATGCTTTTAGGGATGAGTACATGACTAGCAGGCTTTCCTTGAATGCAAAGGGCAATAAATACATGTACCACTCGGTCAGCACTGGGATTTCACACACCCAGTGTCTAGACACCCCATTTGCAATTTGCCTTAGACAGCAAATTTTCCCTTTATTCCTGTTTCAGTAAAAACTCAAAATATTTTTCAGATTTTTTTTTCTTCCATTTCAGTCCCAATGACAATTTTCACAAGAAAAAAAATATGTCTTTAGATACACGTTAAATAGGATTATGATGAGGAGAGCCAATAGGAACCAAAATCCCTCACTTCAAATCACCTAATTACCGCAGTCGTCCTTTTTCTGACAGTCAAAAAGACAAATTTACTTCTCACCCTACAGACTGCTAGTGGAAATATTTAATTTGCACTTTTGTAGCCAAGTCAGAAATGTTGGTAAAAACCATGGGTACATGGAACAATGGTTTCTTTAGTATAAAAAGAATCAATGAAAAATGTAAAGTAATGCAAACCCCCCCCCCCTCCCCCATGCTCCTCAGCCCAAAGCAGCATAACACATTGGTAATAGCTCTGCCATTGATGAACAACGCAACAACTTGTACTCATAATAATACTTCCATATAATATGATTTACACATATAAACCCTAGATAGCGTTTACTAAGCAAACAAACAGTGCAGCGCCAGAAAACAAACACTACAGTGCATAAACCAATTATTAGTGCAAAGGTACATTGACTTTGTCCACTTAATATCACTTAGAATGACACAAATAAATCAATAAAATTAAAATGCTGAAATGAAGGTGCTCAGTTGAATCATCCCAAAGTGAGACTCCATCTAAATGTCCACTTTCCAAAAATATGGCACATGTTTACACTCATTAATAACATGATTAGTGCAATGAAACAAGAAGAAAATGGTGCAATTCCATCCATATATCCAATCCAGTGCAAATCTTCCACCACAATGCACTCACCAAAGGGCTAATGGTAATTAGCCTATATGTGTAATCCACTCTTTCAGGAGATCAATGGTTCCCTTTCCTCTCAATACACAGAGCTGCCTGGTATCCATCCCAATAGAGAAAAGCTCACCACCCGGACTCTCACTTTTGGATGATTCAACTGAGCACCTTCATTTGAGCACTTTCATTCTATTGATTTATTTGTATCATTCTAAGTGGACAAAGTGGTTCAAAGTGGTTCATTTTAAGTGGCCAAAGACAATGTACCTTTGCACTAATAATTGGTTTATGCACTCTAATATGTATTTTCTAGTGCTGCACGGTTTGTTATAGCTTTAATAGGATGGTCACCTATTGAGTGCTAGCTGCCTTCCTTTTAACTTTATTTTTCTTTCATTTTTGTTTTGTTTTTTCACCGGCAATTTGAGTGCTGACTAGTTTTTTTTCTTTTTAACTTTCACTAAACCATTTACTTATTTTCACCAGACTCATAGCATTTAAACCTAACTCCCAACTAGAGATGAGAATGAGGAAGAAAAAAACATGCGCACTACAGTGCATGGTTACCATATGTTGTGGTGCACTGCAATGCATGTTCATTAGCAAGGTGTGTTGGATGCCCTTAAGAATACATGATGCATGGATTTTTCACCAAACAAATTAGCTTAGCTCCTCCTCCTGGCTGCTATCTCATGAAGCAGGTGTGAGTCTCCAAGCTGAACCCCTGTCAACCCCATCCAGTTGATACTCAAAAAAGTCATGGCTTAAGTCCACACATAATCATCAGATTAGGGCTTTGTAAGCCAAAAGGCATATTTTTACATAGTTGCATTGGCTTAGTTATATTTATGGGGATCACTGGAGTAGTGGCTACTTCAATGAATCCCGGCTTCCAGGGGCATCAGCCAGGTATGGTATATAAATAGTTACCTGGAGACCTAGAAGCAAGTGGGGAGCACGGTAATAGTGGTGTCTACTTCAGTGATTTCCAGCTTCCAAGGGCTTTAGCCAGGTATAGAAAATACAAGCTGTACCAATGTGGCTATGTAATAATATACCATGCCTGGAATAAAAGTGGAACTTTAATTAAAAAATTAGGTCGTGCATGATCACTTCAGACAGGCCTCTTTTGCTGGTGTAGGAAACATTAAGCACTTCTGGACCGGAAGGTTTTACCCCCTTAATGACCAGGCTATTTTTTGCAATACGGCACTGCGTTATTTTAACTGACAATTGCGTGGTCGTGTGATGCTGTACCCAAATAAAATTGATGTTCTTTTTTCCCATAAATAGAGCTTTCTTTTGGTGGAATTTGATCACCCCTGCGGTTTTTACTTTTTGCACTATAAACAAAAAAAGAACAATATTTTTTACTTTCTGCTATAAAACACAGCCAATAAAAAAAAAATGTTATCATAATTTTAGGCCAATTTGTATTCTGCCACATATTCTTGGTAAAAAAATCCCAAATAGGTGAATATTGATTGGTTTGTGCAAAAATTATCATGTTTACAATCTAGGGGATTGATTTATGGCATTTTTATTAATTTATTTATTTTTTACCAATAATGGCGGCAATCAGGGTTTTTTTTACCAGGACTGCGACATTGCAGCGGACAGATCGGACCCCTAACTGACATTTTTACACTTTTGAGGGAACCAGTGACATTACTACAGTAATCAGTGCTAAAGATATGCACTGTTACTGTACTAATGAAACTGGCAGGGAAGGGGTTCACACTGGGGCAATCAAAGGGTTACGTGTGTCACTAGGGGAGGCTTTCTAAATGTGTGGGGGATAGACTCACTAGATGAACATAGAGATCTGTGTTCCTGAATAGCAGGAACACAGGATCCCTGCGTTCATCTGTGACAGAACGGCAGTATGCCTTGTTAACATAGGCAGATCGCCGTTCTGTCTCTATGGGGAGTGATCGCGGGTGGCCACGCACGCTCCCACTGGCTATTGCACAAAAGTACATACAGGTACGTTGTTTCGCACAATAGAGCTGACTTTCCGCAGTATCTGTGCGGTGGCTGGTCGGCAAGTCTTTAAAATAGGTGCCTATACTGTTTACAATGCTGTAATAGACTGTCTCACCCTGCTCTGCACATGCTCAGTTGGCATTGTGCCAAAAATCAGAGCCACTGGAGGCTGATCTGCTGACAGTCTAAAGAATTACTCCTGCTCAAGGGTTCTGGGCTTCAGCAAAATGGCAGCCTCCAGTAAGAAGAAACAAGAGCAATGCTGGAGGCAATTTACAGCACACACACATTTTTGGTAGCATAATTACTAACGTGGAATATATGTTCCTTGCTTAGTTGTTTTGGGTAAAGTTCCGCTTTAAATATTATATTTTTTATAGACAGCTCAGAAAGAAAGAGGTACAATCAGGTTTAGTTTGAAAAGAGAAATCGTTCCTCCAAATAAGTGACAGTTGGAAGCTTCTTATAAAAAGAATGGTGCATATCCCATTTACACATGAACCTAGGTGGAAATGTACCTTGCTTGTGAATACTGCAAGATCCTATTTAATTTGTAAGCTGTCTTTGCCTGTTATTTACAGATGCAGAAACAGAGACCTTGCTGCCTATTGTTTGTGCTAGCATTACATAATGACATCACTGGGTTATAACTACAGCTGGGCACATAACTCTGTGCATTAGAAAGCAGCAAAACCATGAATATAGTGCATCCTGAATCTGTTCTGTAATAAAGTAGCTGTTGATCTGTGGTCAGAGATCACCATAAAAGTCCTTGAGCTCCTTCACTTTATTTTTCAGAAAGGTCATCAGACAGCTTTGCATCATCTAACTCTATCAATCAAGGACCTCAACCACTGCTTTCTGCTGAAAGCCTTCCTGTTTGGCTCTGCTTTTCATAGACAGCTCAATAACTTGTCTGTGAAGCTGTGATAAATGTGGCATGTTCTCTTAAACTGTTCATTTAACATTGGGCAGAATTTCAATACGCTTTCCCTTGCACAAAGCAGTTTTTATTTTATGCATTTTTATTTACTTGGAATAATTGCCAAATCAACCTGCTCATATCGGCACTTTTTTCCCTTCTCTGCAAATTGGTTATGTATTTATTTATCATTTTTTTATTTTTTTTGGCGGCACATCAATTAGGCATGTTTTGGCCCGGTGGTGTTTATAAGAATGCATACAAAGCTTTTGTAAAAAGGCCTGCAATTGGGAGGCTAATGCAGGCCATCTAATCCAAGTGTCAGCTATTAATGTTGCCTTCAAATGGTCCACATCAGGAAACGTCATTAAACAGTAACTTTCTTTCTTTCACCCCGCTACACTTTGATCAAAGCTGAAAATGGGTTCAGTGTTCTTGCAGAACAGTTGTCGATATCTCTAAACCATCCCATTTTTGCACAATTGTCTATCTCTGGAAGCAGGCCTGAAATAGAGCTATTATAGCAAATGAATAACTTCTCACTCGGAAAGAGGATGGCTCTTTCAAATCAGGTTGGGGGTCAATGGCAGGGCATGGCACAAGAGCTCACATTGCAGCTGCCTGCAAATGAGGTGCACCTAAACATGCTGCAGGCAGTTAGTTGAGAAGGGGAGGGGGGGAGTGCAATCTACCTTTCCTTTCTAGGTAAGCTAAGTGTGGACCACACACATTGCACATTGTACGCTACAGTCAGTCACCAATCCCATAGCAATTGATAAACACATCTATTTGCCACCTATTTTTCTCTCTAGTTTAAAGTTGAACCTGTTGTGTGTAATATACAGTGACAAGATGGTATAGTAGAATAAATCAATTAGGAAATCACAGTTACCTAAAAAAAATCCTGCTTCTCTTGGTCCAGATGATCAGCAGTGTAAAACCTGTAGTGTGGGTGCTATTTAGTTGCCCACTAGCAGAAACCTAAATAGAACCTCTCATCACTTCTCTTTGCTTCTAGATCTGACATTTGAAAATGGTCACGACCACCCCACATTTTGTATTACAATGCGGAATTAGTAATAACACTAGCAGCCTTCGCAGATACATGTTCAATTACCAAATTACTGAACTGCTGAATTTTCTTATACATAGATAGATAGATAGATAGATAGATAGATAGATAGATAGATAGATAGATAGATAGATAGATAGATAGATAGATAGATAGATAGATAGATAGATAGATAGATAGATAGATAGATAGATAGATAGATAGATAGATAGATAGATAGATAGATAGATAGATAGATAGATATTGTATACTGTATATATTTGTTTGGGGAACATGCTTGTACTGTGTAATAGAAGTAACATAAATGTATATTTTAGAGAAAATGACTTCGTAATAACATATCATCATTAGCATTATTTTAATTTAAAAAAATATTGATAATTTAGATATTAAATTATAAATAAAGCATACACTGTAATATTAGAAATATTATTTATTAATCATATTTAACAAATACAACTATAACAGGTTACTAATTATCTGTTCATAACCACACAGAATTAATTTCATAATTTCCAAATTACTGAACTGCTCAATTTTCTTATACTTTTCTAGATAGATAGATGGATAGATAGACAGACAGACAGACAGACAGACAGACAGACAGACATTGTATACTGTATATATTTGTTTAGGGAACATGCTTGTACTGTGTAATAGAAGTAACATAAATGTATATTTTAGAGAAAATGACTTCGTAATAACATATCATCATTAGCATTATTTTAATTAAAAAAAATATTGATAATTTAGATATTAAATTATAAATAAAGCATACACTGTAATATTAGAAATATTATTTAATAATCATATTTAACAAATACAACTATAACAGGTTACTAATTATATGTTCATAACCATACAGAATTAATTTCATAAAGCTTTAATGGCTGTTCTTTGCCATTTCCACCATCATTTTTAGCAAAAGGAGTCGAAAAAAAAGTAATCATTTGCCTGCAAATAATAACCCTTACAGAGAAGTAAAAATAGTTTTTTATATTATTTTATATTAGCTGACAATTATAAATTAAAGATATACTGTCACTGTAGCCTAAAAACATTTTTTACCACTTATAGTACAACCAAAAATCAGCCCAAAAGATTTGTAAATCTGTTTAGCAACTTTTGAGATTCATTCACTTCTGTTAATTGACTAGATCCTGTTTTTACTTTACTGTAACATGGATCACATAAGGGATGATGTTGATTCATTATTCAGTGACCAGGCTGGAGGGGGAAAGGTGACATAGGAAATGACATTTCTGAACAAGGAATAGATCTGTCACCTGCATAAGTGTGCAGTGGTACAAAGTTGTATAAATCTCAAGATTGGCTGTACAGAGCTGTATAAACCCTTTGGCAGGTAAAACTGTTTAAAACTAAGCATTTACCTTTTTGCCTGGGGTTCAATTATAAAATTTTCTGTGCACTTGAACTATCCATAAATGTTTGGACATCAAACATGTTTCCTTAAAGCCTGGTAATGTGGCGTTTACCATCTTAATGGCTTTTATCTGCTTAAAGCAGCCCTTCACTCTAAAGTGAAGTTCATTCTTCTAATTTCCTTTATTTACTTTTTTACTGCATTTTTTCCCCTGACTCATACCCTTGACATATTACAGTGGATTCAGTTACATCTGTGCTGTATTAATTCTACAAAGTGTTAAATTTACCAACATGTACAAGGCTCTGCGTGATTGGATACAGATAGTTTAGGTCAGGCTTTCCCCAACCAAGGTTCCTCTGGAGGTTGCTAGGGGTTTCTTGAACAAGGATCAATTTCTGCCACTAAAGCCCATGATCTTTTTAGTTAATCTATAAGAGGGGAATTATTCTCTGAGACCAGAACATTATTTCAAGTTAAATAGTTACATAGGTAAGGTTGAATAAAGACAGCGGTCCATCCAGTTCAACCTGTGGTGTATGTGTGTGTGTGTGTGTGTGTGTGTGTGTATGTGTTCATGTCAATGCTAAATCATATATCCCTGTATATTGTAATCATTAAGGTGCCCGTCTAATTGTTTTTTGAAACTATCAAAGCTCTCTGCTGATACAACTGTTGTGGAAGAGAATTCCACATTCTTACCACTCTGACAGTAAAGAACCCTCTACGCAAGGGTAAAAGGCTTCTCCCCTAATTTCAGTGATTGGTCACGTGTCTTTTTAAACTCTCTCTCATTGAAACGTTTTTTTCCCTATGCTAGGGTAACCAGTAAGGTATTTGTACATCATTATCATATCCCCTCTCAAGCGTCTCTTCTCCACAGAGAAAAGTTCAATGCTTGTAGTCTTTCCCCATAACTCAGGTCCTCCAGTTATTAGCTTTCCTGCCCTTCTCTGAACTCTTTCCAGTTACAGCACATCCTTCTTGAGGACTGGTGCCTAGAACTAGACAGCATACTCAAGATTAGGGATGTGTGAACGGTTAAGCCTGAGCATGAGTTTGGGTCAAACATTTGCCTAATCGGCTGTTCGCCAAACACCCGAATTTGAATTGTATTTACTCTGACGAACACCCTGCAATGCACTGAGCGCTACACAGTGCATTCTGCACCCTGATTGGGAAATGTTTTGTTTAAGTTTTTAAGTATATGCTGGTTGTTAAGGAGCTGGGCTGGGAAGCCGGCCGCGGCATCCTTAACAACCGATAAGTCATCAAATTGGGGAAACCCATTGACAGCTGAACAATAAAAAAAAAAGTGCTGGTAAAATTTATTTAAAAAAAAATTGGAGTGGGGTCCCCCTCAGAATCCATACCAGACCCTTATCCGGGCATGCAGCCCATTAGGTAAGGAAAGGGGGGGGCAAACGAGCGCCACCCCCTCCTGATCCATACCAGGCCACATGCCCTAAACATGGGGGGGTAGGCAAAGCACCTTGCCCCATGTCGATAGGGACAGGGGGCTCTTCCCGACAACCATGGGCGGTGGTTGTCAAGGTCTACGGGGAGGGAGCTTATCAGAATCTTCTCCATCCCCCCTTATGTGAATGGGTGTCGGGTACGTAGTGCCCCTACCCATTCACCAAAAAAGTGTCAAAAATGAATAAACACAGACATTTTTTGGCAAATCCTTTATAAAAAATAAAAAATGTAAATCCATTGTTAATCATGACGCCCGCTGGACCCAAAAAAAAAAATTAAAAACGCACTCGCCTCCTGGGAGGCCTCCCGCCATATGCCTGCTCTGCACTTTGACATTTCTTATATAGGCAAGGGGCGGGACCACCTGGCTACGTCCGCCCCCTTCTGACATCATGGACTGGTGCATGCTGGGCATGTGATGTCAAAAGGGGGCTGCGTAAGCCCTATGAATAAGTCATATACAACGAAACATGACAGGGTCGCTTATTCCTGCCTGTAAACACTCTGTTTACTATAAGCTGGTTACCTGCAGATATCTGTGAGTGTTTTTACCACTTTTAATAAATCCCATTGAAGCAGTTTAACACTATATGTGTGCACTCTGGCTTATTTTTACATATTGGTGTGCTACCGGGAGAAAAAGCCATCATAATACAGAAGTATACAGATACAGCTTGATTGACTTTCCCTCACGATTGGACCACTTTTTCTTAAGAGGATCATATGGCTTGTTTGACCCACTTACTATAGGGTATCTAGGTCTATTTGTTCTGACGAGTGCAAATACCTTCTACTGTATATATTCTGTTTGGCTCTTTCTCACTGACTGGATTTTGAACACTTCAGTCTTACATTTGGTTTTCCAATTTTCTTCACATTATCAAACGAACTATGGACTCACTCATGGTCTGAATGATGCACTTTTTATGTTATTGATTCTTACATTTTTTTATATAATCTGTTCAATAATTGAGCGCTGCACTTTTTTCGCTATGTAATTTTTGGACAATTTTATATGTCAATTGTAGTGCTGGCAGCTTTCACTTGATAGATAGTGCAGTATTTTCCCTACTTTATACTACAGTGGGGATCAAAAGTTTGGGCACCCCAGGTAAAAATTTGTATTAATGTGCACAAAGAAGCCAAGGAAAGATGGAAAAATCTCCAAAAGGCATCAAAGTACAGATTAGACATTCTTATAATATGTCAACAAAAGTTAGATTTTATTTCCATCATTTACACTTTCAAAATAACAGAAAACAAAAAAATGGTGTCTGCAAAAGTTTGGGCACCCTGCAGAGTCAATATCTTGTACTGCCCCCTTTGGCAAGTATCACAGCTTGTAAACGCTTTTTGTAGCCAGCCAAGAGTCTTTCAATTCTTGTTTGAGGTACCTTTGCCCATTCTTCCTTACAAAAGTCTTCCAGTTCTTTGAGATTTCTGGGCTGTCTGTCACGCACTGCTCTTTTAAGGTCTATCCATAGATTTTCAATTATGTTGAGGTCAGGAGATTGTGAAGGTCATGGCAAAACCTTCAGTTTATGCCTCTTGATGTAATCCCCCGTGGATTTTGAGGTGTGTTAAGGATCATTATCCATTTGTAGAAGCCATCCTCTCTTTAGCTTCAGCTTTTTCACAGATGGCATCAAGTTACCATGCAAAATTTGCTGAAATTTTATTGAATCAATTTTTCCTTCTACTCGTGAGATGTTCCCTATGCCACTGGCTGCAATACAACCCCAAAGCATGATTGATCCACTCCCATGCTTAACAGTTGGACAGAGGTTCTTTTCATTAAATTCTGTGCCCCATCTTCTCCAAATATACCTTTGCTCATTCCTGCCAAAAAGTTCAATTTCAATCTCATCGGTCCACAGAACTTGTTTCCAAAATGCATCAGGCTTGTCTATATGTTCATTTGCAAAGGTCAAACGCTGATTTTTGTGGTGAGGAGTGGACGTAGAAGAGGTTTTCTTCTGATGACTCTTCCATGAAGACTATATTTGTACAAGTATCTCTTTATAGTGGAATAGTGTACCACAACTCCAGTGTCTGCCAGATCTTTCTGGAGGGATCGTGCAGTCAAACATGGGTTTTGAATTATTTTTCTCACAATCCTGTGAGCTGTTCTGTCTGATATTTTTCTTGGTCTTCCAGATCTTGCTTTAACTTCCAGTGTTCCTGATGACTGCCATTTCTTAATTACATTCCGAACAGAGGATATTGACATCTGAAAACGCTTTGCTATCTTCTTATAGCCTCCTCCAGCTTTGTGAGCGTCAACTATTTTCAGTTTCAGTTTTCTAGACAACTGCTTAGAAGATCCCATGGTGCTGATTGTTGGGGCAAGGTCAGATGAGTCTGGACATTTAAAACCTTTGAGATTGACATCACCTGGTTTTCCCAGACGATGATTGAAAACAATCCATGACACTAGCAGATCTCAGCCTTGCAAAGGGGGCAGTGTATGCTATAAATTCTGCAGGGTGCCCAAACTTTTGCAGACGCCATTTTTTTGTTTTCTAAGCAGTAGGCAAGAATTACAGTAGAGATGTCCTGAACTGTTCGCCGGGGAACTTCGCATGTTGGCGTTCGCCTCGGCGGGCAAACATATGCGATGTTCGGTCCGCTTCCTATACATCATCATTGAGCAAACTTTGACCCTGTACCTCACAGTCAGCAGACACATTCCAGCCAATCAGCATACCCTCCCTCCCAGACCCTCCCACCTCCTATAAAAAAGCAAGGGCAGCATCCATCTTAGATTCATTCTGCAGCTGCAGTGTTAGTTAGAGCAGGGAGAGGGCTGCTGTTGCTGCTGAATTGATAGGGAAATCATTAGCTAGGCCAGTGTTCTGTGTCCACCCCTGCTGTAAAGACAGCATCCTGACAGCACCCCAAAAAGCCCTTTTTATGGCTGGTATTTCAGTCTGCTTTTATTTATTTTTTTTCTATATATTTATCAGGCATTTTTGGAGGCAGGCATGACTTTTTTGGGATTCGTTTCGGGGGGGGGGGGGGGTCTAAAAAGTGTACCTGTGAAGTTTCAGCTCTGTAGCATGCCCAGAACCAGAAAAAAATATCATATAGGTGTAACAGGAGGGTTCTGGTTCTGGACATGCTACAGAGCTGAAACTTCACAGGTACACTTTTTAGACCCCCAAGACACTAAATCACACAAAAAAGTTATTAAAAATTGTCATTTTTGACAGAGAGACAATTATTGGAAAAATTAAAAAATAAAAAATTCTTTGGATTTAGTGTCTGGGAGGTGTAAAAGGTGTACCTGTGAAGTTTCAGCTCTGTAGCATGCCCAGAACCAGAAAAAAAAGATCATATAGGTGTAAAAGGAGGGTTCCCACCATCCCTGCTCTACTGAAAAATGATCTTTTTTTCTGGTTCTGGACATGCTACAGAGCTGAAACTTCACAGGTACACTTTTTAGACCCCCCAGACACTAAATCACACAAAAAAAGTTCTTAAAAATTGCCATTTTTGACAGAGAGACAATTATTGAAAAAAAAAAAAAAAAAAAACTTAAAAAAAATGTCTTTGGATTTAATGTCTGGGGGGTCTAAAAAGTGTACCTGTAAAGTTTCAGCTCTGTAGAATGTCCAGAACCAGAAAAAAAAGATCATATAGTTATAAAAGGAGGGTTCCCACCATCCCTGCTCTACTGAAAAATTATATTTTTTTCTGGTTCTGGACATGCTACAGAGCTGAAACTTCACAGGTACACTTTTTAGACCCACCAGACACTAAATCACACAAAGTTTTTTAAAAATTGTCATTTTTGATAGAGAGCCAATTATTGGAAAAATTAAAAAAAAAAAAACATTTCTTTGGATTTATTGTCTGGGGGGGGTCTAAAAAGTGTACCTGTGAAGTTTCAGCTCTGTAGCATGTCCAGAACCAGAAAAAAATTGAATTAGGGTTAGGGCTAGGGTTAGGGTTAGGGCTAAGGTTAGGGTTATTTTTAGTGCTTAGGGTTAGAGGGTTAGGGTTAGAGGGGTAGGGGTAGGGTTACTAACTCTAACCCTAAGTATCTCACCGTAACCCTAACCCTATCCCCTAACACTAAACCTAACCCTAACCCTCTAACCATAACCCTAACCCTCTAACCTTAACCCTAACCCTCTAAGCCTAGCCATAAAAATAACCCTAACCCTAAACCTAACCCTAGCCCTAACCCTAATCCTAACCCTCTAACCTTTAACCTAATCCCCTAACCCTAGCCCTAACCCTAGCCCTAACCCTAATTTGTAATTTTTTTCTGGTTCTGGACATGCTACAGAGCTGAAACTTCACAGGCACACTTTTTAGACCCCCCAGACACTAAATCCAAAGACGTTTTTTATTTTTTAATTTTTTTTTAATTTTTCCAATAATTGGCTCTCTATCAAAAATTAAAATTTTTAAGAACTTTTTTGTGTGTGATTTGGTGTCTGGGGGGTCTAAAAAGTGTACCTGTGAAGTTTCAGCTCTGTAGCATGTCCAGAACCAGAAAAAAAATTAGAGTTAGGGCTAGGGTTAGGGTTAGGGCTAGGGTTAGGGTCAGGGCTAAGGTTAGGGTTATTTTTAGTGCTTAGGGTTAGAGGGGTAGGGGTAGGGTTACTAACTCTAACCCTAAGTATCTCACCGTAACCCTAACCCTATCCCCTAACACTAAACCTAGCCCTAACCCTCTAAGCCTAGCCATAAAAATAACCCTAACCCTAAACCTAACCCTAACCCTAACCCTAATCCTAACCCTAACCCTAACCCTCTAACCTTAAACTTAACCCCATAACCCTATCCCCTAACACTAAACCTAACCCTAACCCTAACCCTTAAAGCCCAGTTCCTGTCCCATTTTGGTCGGTTCTGGTCTGTTTGCGGATGTTTGCGGTGTGTTAAACGGGGAATTTGGTCTGTCAGAGTTTGGTCTGTCACTGTGAAGCGGGCGTAACCCTTACACTACCTGATCGATACAACATCATACCTGATCGTATACACACACTGGATGTTTTGAAGCACGTTATTCCAAACAATTTAGGAATGTTAGGTGATTTATGCCCTTTATGGATTAAAACCCGACTCTGCGTCAACTACCTAATTTTCCATGGGAGTTTTGCCATGGATCCCCCTCCGGCATGCCATAGTCCAGGCGTTAGTCCCCTTGAAACAACTTTTCCATCACTATTGTGGCCAGAAAGAGTCCCTGTGGGTTTTAAAATTCGCCTGCCTATTGAAGTCTATGGCGGTTCGCAATGTTCGCCGGTTCGCAAACATTTGCGGAAGTTCGCGTTCGCCGTTCGCGAACATTAAATTTTATGTTCGCGACATCACTAAATTACAGGAGCTAAGAATGTAAACCAAGCTATGACTCCTAGCAGTCTGTGCCTTTCCACTCCAGTTGGGTGTACATTAGAGGTCAGTAACAGAGGGCTTTTTTGTTCTGAGGAGAGGTTTGGCTGGGACAATATTTTTGGAGATTATACTAGAGCAGCCCATAGATGATTCAGATGATCTTTCCTTCCACCGTGGGGGTGGGAAGCCTTCCAGGCCGGCAGAACAAAGTGATTACTATTATCGGCAGTAACCACATGGAAAAAAATCAGACGGGTTGGTTGTACCCAAGTCGATGTATCGACTTAGGAACAATGAGCCTACCCATAGATGGATCAAATCTTGGCCAGTCCCTTCTGAGTAAGCTAGATCTGAATACATGTATGGCCAGCTTTACTCTTTAACAAATGAAATGTACACAAGGAGAAATCATAATATCACTCAAAATTGCAGACAATTCAATTTTATTTGTGATTTTGCAGTTTCATTAAAGCTATAGGTGCTTATGATGTAGAAGAATTTACACAGATGTCACAGTAATTTCTTGCACCATCTTGTGAAATCATTCATATGGAAAACATGTTATGTCAATGCTTGAGCTTCAGGGCTGAAGTTATAAGCTTCAGGTTTGGATTAAATGTGAAATTGACCTGAACCCAACCGGTTCAGCAAATCATCAAACAAACTTGTCAAATTTGGTCAGTTCTCTACCCAAACTCTTGGCTTCTGTTTTTGGTAAAAAAAAATCAGCCAGGGATCATGGATGACATCATTGGCCAAATGATCATATTTTTTCAAAGTCTCCTGGTTGGTTTGTTTACAAACAGCAGCCAGCTGTGAGTCTGTCATTTGCAATGGGAGAAGCTGTGTTCAGGTATTACCGTGCATATGGTGGTCATGGTGGTGGGGAACCATCGGCCAGCAGAAAGTCATCCTAAAGTTGGGTCATCTTGACAGACTAGAACCTACATTAATGGATAATTGACAATGACATTGTTGAAATCACTGGGCATTATTTACATTTTTATAAAGAACTTTCTCACAGTGTCCCAACTTTTTACCATTTTTTTTAATAGGTGATAAGGGGTACTGATGTCTCTTGTACTCATTCCCCTAGCCAGATGTATAGTGGCCCCCAAAAACCCAACATACTCTTGGGAACTGAAGGTGAGGTTAAGGCCCTTGTCCCTTCAACATGGGAATGAGGCTTTGCCACACCTTGCAAGGCACTATCCCAATGTTAAAAGGCATGTGGCTGCACACTTGCTTCACTCACTTTCCTAACCACATCTGGTTTCAACTTTAGAGGGAACCCTTTGCCATTTCTACATATTTTTCTAAAATGCGTACTCTCCCCATATAAAAAAATAAAATAAAAAAGGAACTGCATCTGGTCCACCTTAAAATTCATTCCCGATCCTAATCCAGAAATGTAACCTGGGGGTCAAGCTAGGGGGGCAGTGAGCATGAAGCCCCCCTACAGACCCATACTAGGCCACTTGCCTTTAATATTTGGAAGATACTTTTCAAGGGTGGTAGGAAAAGCCATGGGACGGGTGACCATAGCTGCATCGGGGACATCCCTGCATCGGGGACATCCCTGCAGTATCACTGATTTTAGTGGAGTCGGTGGAGTCAGTTATCACAGTGTCTCACAGCATGGAGAGTTGCCACTGCCTGTTCTTCCAGGACTCATAAGAAGGACATCAGGATTGGTGAGAGAGCACCTGCTCAGAGTCCAGTTAGCAGTTGCTATAGCTTCTCTTAAACACTGAACACAGACACTCTACCTCTGGATCAGTTAGTGGATCATTGATAATCAGGACCAGCAATTCTCCATTGCCTGTTTCACACTGTGCTACTCTGGTGAATCATTTGTTCTTTGAGCTCCAACTGCCGGTGAAGATCTTAGCAAGGCCTTGCAAACTGAACTCTGCTATATCATTGCTCTTAACCACTTTACCACCGGAGGATTTTGCTGTCTTCCGTCCAGGCCAATTTTTGCGATTCGGCACTGTGCAACTTTAACTGACAATTGCGCGGTCGTGCGACGCTGTACCCAAACTAAATTTACGTCCTTTTTTTCCCACAAACAGAGCTTTCTTTTGGTGGTATTTGATCACCTGTGCAATTTTTACTTTTTGCGCTATAAACAAAAAGAGAGCGTTTATTTTGAAAAAATAACAATATTTTTCACATTTTTTTAAATGAAATTCCCCCCAAAAAAATGTAAAAATCAAAATTTTTGGCCAATTTGTTTTTTTCTACATATTTTTGTTAAAAAAAATCACAATAAGCGTATTTTTATTGGTTTGCGCAAAAGTTATTGCGTTTACTAACAAAGGGAAAGATTTCTGTCATTTTTGGTGTTTTTTTTTTAACGCGTAATGGCGTTTATCTGCGATTTTTTTGCGGGACTGCGACATTGCGGCGGACAGATCGGACCCTTGACTGACATTTTTGACACTTTTGGGGGTACCAGTGACATTACTGCAGTAATCAGTGCTATATATATGCACTGTTACTGTAAAAATGACACTGGCAGGGAAGGGGTTAATTTTATTGGAGAGGGAGGGGTTAATGTATGCCTGGTGCTTACTGACGTTGTGGGGGGGGGAGGTGACAGAGTGACACAAGGACAGATCCAGGGTTCAGCTATGCTGAACCCTGCAATCTGACCCTGCCTGTCACTTCAGAGATCCGCCCGCTGTGTTTACATCTCCAGACTCGATCCCCGACGATCGGGTAAGAGCAGCGGCGATCGCCGCTGCTCCTCCCCTGGCCCGACTCCCGCTGTGACTGAAAACAGCGAGAGCGAGCCTCCGGCGGCGCGCGCGTGCCGCCCACAAGGGGCGGAGTCCAGCGACGTAGGTCTACGTCGCTGGACGGGAACGAGCCACTTTGCTGCAGTAGCAGCAAAGTGAGTGGGGGTAAAGTGGTTAAAGGGCACACATTACTGGTATCTAGATTACCTTATCTCACATTAGGATACAGGTATTATAGACCGGCCCTGGATTCACCTTTAGTAAATGTGTTTCTTATAGCAGATTATATCTTTCCATTCACTTACTGCAAGATGCTGTGTATATTTGGTGTATTTACTTGTTATTATAATTGTTTATTCACTGTTCTTTAGTGTTATTTTAACTGAGCCCTGGCTGTTCATCCAGGGCCTAGTTGATATTAGTTGATTAATACTCTTATTAGTTGATTAATACTCTTATCAAGTCTTTTTCTTCGAGTAAAGCTGAACTAAGGAGTTAAAATCTATTTGCATTGTGTCAGTGTGTCATTTAAAGGTATACACAACATGATTGAACCTAGAGTGTCAGGAGGGCTGGGTGGTTCACAGGGCCAAAGCAGCACAGAAGAACATACAATTACAAGAAACCCTCAATGGGGCAATGCTACACCAATGTCAATCTAGTCATGCAGTGATGTAGATCCTTGTCAATCACAATAATCTGCCACCAGGACAACCCACCACCTGAAGATGCCGAGGAATGCTGTGAAAGCTGCATTGAGTCTCTCAGAGCATGTTTTATGATGGTGGCAACAGTCAGTTATTACTGCATAATGTGTGTCGAAATGACTGTTTTTAGTGTCCATCAGCAGCATTTGTCTTATGTGGATGCAAAAGCACAATTAGGTGACATAAGGGTTGAAAACTGGAAGAGTGCAAAATCTGTGGCAGCTGTGCATGATAGTCAGTCAGCTTCTAACTTCAACTTGCTCAATTAACCGCATTGCCTACCGGGCACTTTCACCCCCTTCCTGCCCAGGCCAATTTTCAGCTTTCAGTGCTCTCACACTTTGAATGACAATTGCGCGGTCATGCTACACTGTACCCATATGAAATTTTTATAATTTTTTTTCACACAAATAGAGCTTTCTTTTGGTGCTATTTAATCATCTCTGGGTTTTTTATTTCTTACAAAAAAAAAGAAAAAAAGACAGAAAATTTTGAAAAAAAAAAAAGTTTTTCTTATTTTATTTTGAAAATAAATAAATTTTCTCCTTCACTGATGTGCGCTGATGAGGCGGTACTGATGGGCACTGATAGGCTACACTGATGGGCACTGATGAGGTGGCAATTGTGCACACTGATGAGGTGGCACTTATGGGCACTGATGAGGAGGTACCAATATGCCGCACTGATGGGCACTGATAGGTGGCACTGATGAGCACAGATAGGCGGCACTGATGAGCACTGATAGGCTGCACGGATGGGCACTGATAGGCAGCACTGATGGGCACTGAGAGGTGGCATTGATGGGCACTGAGAGGCGGCACTGAAGGACAGCACTGATGGGCACTGGCAGGCGGCACAGATGGACACTGACGGGTGGCACTGATGAGCACTGATGGGCGGCACTGATGGACACTGATGGGCAGCACCATCCGTGCCCACAATCAGTACCCATAGTGCGTCAGTCAGTGCCCATCAGTGCCTAGATGAGCAGGCACTGATGGGCACTGACTGGCAGTACTATGGGCACTGATTGTGGACACTGATGGCGGGCACTGTGGGCACTAATGGTAGGCAGTAATTGGCACTTTATTTACATTTTGTGTAATCAGGGCACTGATGATCAGTGCCCTGATTACTTGTATTTGTCTCCCCTATGAGGAGGAGCCACTGATTGGCTCTCCTCGCCTTACGCACTGACAGTGTGAGGCGAGGAGAGCCGAATAACAGCACTTCCTGTTATGGTGCGCCGTCGTATGATGGCGTCCCAGAACAATAGCTACACCGCTCTGCCGTCATTTGACAGTGGGCGGGTAGCAAGTGGTTAAGCTTTGACAAAAAAAAAAATCTCAGGAAGTGCCGGAACAAGGACCTTCATAGCAGAATCACCAGGTGTTACTTAAAGCATAACTCCACTTTTTTTGAGAAAAAAAACATTCCTCTCTGGGTGATATATGCACATTGCAAGGATTATAACAACCTTTGCTGCAGATTCCTACTGTTTGTTATTCTGAAGAAATCACTGTTTGTTCCTCTGGGCCCCTGTGCTGAGTGGGTCTAATGGGAGCAGTTTCATAATTATCTGTCAGGTGTAGAGCACTAATGAGGAAATCTGCTGGGCCTGCATCCCTTTAGATGTGTTCCTATTGGGAGTATGTCACCAAAAATGACATTTTTGTTCCAGGGGATGCCTGAAATCTGATTTGTATCTTAGGCAGACTTCTGGGAAAATTGGTGAGCCAATCACACAAGCAGGAAATGATGTTTCTGGGGTGTGGTCAGTACACATTCTGTGTACAGAACACCTCCAGGTAGCCATATTGAATTGCATTTTCAGAAAATAGCAGAGGCTGCAGATTGAAAAGGAAAGGCAATTTTTATTAACATTCAATTACAGTATGATTTGTGTCGCAATTGTATATGCTATATTCATTTTTCTTTATTTGCTTCTTTTCCCCACGAAAGTGGAGTTACCCTTTAAATAAAAACTGCAGATTCAAATGTTTTAGAAATTACTTTTGAAATTCCCTTAACATGTTAAAGTGTATAATATATATTTTAGTAACTGCCTTTTACATATACTTTAAAAATAAAACCCCATATATTAGCTTGTTTCAGTAAATAAAGTCAGTGTTCAGTGTATTGCTGTCTAGACATGTAGGCTGATATTGTCCATAATACAGTATATTCAAGAAAATACCATCAGCCATTGTTATACGGAGAAATGGTACTGGTTTACAGCTAGTATACCTGTGATATTCCAAGCACTAACAGCTCTGATTAACAATCAGAACACACACTGACTCAGCTACTTACAGACTGCCTGGAGCTACACAAATTATTGTTATCTGTGTATAGGAGTAGCAGGAGGTTCACTAGCTTTGGGCTCACGTTTGCCCCCTGACTTTCACCAATTACTTTGGATGCCACATATTCCTTAAAAGAGGAATAACTTTTCATGGTTGAAATAAGTACAGTGTATACAAGTATGTGAAGACTTATTTAATAGTCTGCTAAGAATATCTATTCTGCCTTTTGCTTTGTATTACAATCTTAACCCCTTGGAGCCTAAGCCTTTTTCTGACATATGTTGCTTACAAGTTAAAATCTGTATTTTTTTGTTTTTTTGCTAGAAAATTGCTTAGACCCCTAAACATATATATATATATATATATATATATATATATATATATATATATATATATATATATTATTATTATTTTTTTTAGCAGAGAATTAAAATGGCAATCATTGTAATATTTTATGTCACAGGGTATTTGCGCAACGGTCTTTCAAATGCAATTTATTTTTCATGAATTAAAAAAAAAAAAAAAAAACAGTAAAGTTAGCCCAATTTTTTTGTATAATGTGAAAGATGTTGTTACGCCGAGTAAATGGATACCTAACATGTCATGCTTTAAAATTGCGCACACTCGTGGAATGGTGTCAAACTTTGGTACTTAAAAATCTCCATAGGGGACGCTTTAAAAATGTTATCAGTTACCTGTTTAGAGTCACAGAGAAGGTCTTGTGCTAGAATTATTGCTCTCGCTGCGATACCTTACATGTGTGGATTGAACATCGTTTTTATATGAAGGCGTCACTTGTATATGCGTTCCCTTCTGCGCACAAGTACGGAGGGATGGGGTACTTACATTTTTATTTTTTTTTATTTTATTTAATTTTTTTGTTTATTTTTACACTATTCATTTAAAAAAAAATGTTTGATCACTTTTATTGCTGTCACAAGGAATGTAAACATCTTTTGTGACAGTAATAAGCAGTTACAGGTGCTCTTTATTCCCAAAAGACCCCAAATCCCTCCTCTGCACTTAAAAGCATTCAAACGACAAGTTTGGCTGTTTTGAATGCTGTCATTTTTTTTTTTTTCTTAAATCAGGCGCCTTTAAGGCTCCAGTACCCGGAAGTTATGTCATGACATCGTTTTCAAGTTTTTACATTGGAGACCTGATCAGAGCCAAATTCGGCTTTGTTCGGGTCTTCTGCCAGCCGGCAGATGTACCGGCTGGTCGCTTGCATCTCCTGATGGGACAGAAGACCCAGGCGAATTGCAGAAGGCAGCGGGAGCCCTCCGAGATATATGAGCAATATGTGCCAGCAAAAATCCCCCTTTCCAAGAAAAAGTGAGCATTAATCTGCATGCTCACCCTCTAAGCATAAATTCCCTCTTCTCCCAATACAAATCTGCCCCCCCCCCCCCCCGTTGAAATCCCCTCCTCACAGTGCAAATATTTACCCTCCTATCCAGTAAAATCCCCCCAGCACAAATACACCCCCCCAAAAAATAATTAATATCATGTTTCTCTAAACTGATGAAGCTTCCAACAGGTTTCAAGAATTCAGGGATCCTTGTGCTGGAAAATCCCTTCCCTTGCACACCATCTTGGCAATAACATGTTTAGCCTGATTAATGGTGAGACACATTGGAAAAAATAAATCTGAACTAGCTATGTTCAGTGCATCCCCAGGAAAGAAAGTTAGAATAAGAAAAGGTCTAGAGAGGTAAAGTGTGTCCATCACTGACCAACCAAATCAGGATTAGGCGGCCTAAAAGTGTTACTAAACCCACAACTGTAAAATCAGTCTGTATACGCAGTAAAGCATGCTTGTAATACTCACTGTGGAACCTAAGGAGTCAATCCTCAACATTGTGTAAAAAATTGTTTTGATCCTGTCTTCTCTGATCCTCCTCTTCTTCCACTGTCCCCAATCCATCTCCTGATAAGACAGAGCCTTTGGAGTCACTCTGCACATGCTCAGTATGGTTTTTTTCTTGGGAGGGTGCATGTGATCCACAGAGGGCCAATCAGCACTGTCCAGACAGAAAGTCAGGGATCCTGCAGCCTCATAGGACAGATAGAGTAAAATGAAAACTCCTCCTACAAGCTTTAGCCGGACACTGATAGAAGTCACAAGACTGTCACAAAACTGTCAAGACAATGGGGATATAAGACAATGGGGCGGGCTGCTGTATTTACATCAGAAGACTGCTGTTCTGTCTCCACGGGGAGCGATCCCGGGTGCCCGGCGGACATCACATTTTCCGGACCTGCTGATTGGCTCCCCCTGTGGCAAATCAGCACATGTCGCGCGCATCCCCACTAGCTGTCTCACTGAGTGGCGTACAGGTATGTCGTTTCGAGGGACAGAGCTAACCTGCCGCTGTATAAGTACGGTGGCTGGTCAGCAAGTGGTTAACATTGGCATTTATGGGAAATATTGGTCTGCTTGACATGGCACTGCTCACGAACCATAAGTGACAGAGACACCAAACTTGGGGAGCACCGAGAGGGGACCCAGGACTACAAGATATCCATAACTTTTAAAAGTTGAGTATGCGTGTACACTCCTGTGCAAAAAATGCTGGTGCTCCCCCTTAGGGGTCCCTACTCACCGGAACTGTGTGTGTGTAAAGCCTTGTACACAGATGCTGTTATTAGGTGATCCAACGTTATATCTGTCTTGCACTGCAGGGGCTACTATAGCTGTATCGCTGACTGCATCTCCCCTCATATATCAAAGAAAATAATCCAAGGCCACCTATTGACAACGCCCAGAGGGAGGGCAAAACGCAGCGTCTAGCAAGGCAGAGAGCGTGTAACGTATGATGTCATTTCCTGTCACAGTAACTTCCAGTCGGTGGAACGCACACTGCGGGAGCAGCATCCACCTGACCTTTTACATACAGAGAACGTTTTTTATTCTTCTTTGTAAGTGCAATACTTATATTTTTTTCTTTAATAGATTTATTCATATGTATTTCACTATGGCGAGGTTTATTTTCTTTGATATATGAGGGGAGATGCAGTCCGCGATACAGCTATAGTAGCCCCTGCAGTGCAAGACAGATACAACGTTGGATCACCTGATAACAGCATCTGTGTACAAGGCTTTACACACACAGAGCTCCGGTGAGTAGGGACCCCTAAGGGGGAGCACCAGCATTTTTTGCACAGGAGTGGAGCACTGGAGCACCTTGCAGCACAGCCACTTTATGTATTTTGTGCACTAATTGAAGGACATTAGGGTTAAATTGGAGGACACTTATTTATGATTGATTTATTGAATATCCACGGAAATTTGAGAACTTTTATTGCACCCAGCACTTTATTTATGTATTTTATATGCATTTTGTGTTATTTATTGGTATATTCATTTATATATTGTAAAGATTTGTTGCACTGAAGGCAGAGCTGGCCCTTACACTAGCACTTTAAAGGCACAAACACCTTATTAGTCAGCAGCAGCCATCACTATATTTTTCACATATTAATTTACACTTATAGAACCATAAGCACTAGGACCTTTCCTTTTATGCCTGTACACTACACTGACTGCACTAAACTGACTGAACACACTATCCACTAACTGCCTGCCTAATCTCTATTGTCACACACTATACATGGAAGCCTGTAGGTAGCAGTCTTATATAGTGTGGGGCGTGGACTTAGCCCCTGAGCCATAACTGGCTAAAAGCATCCTGCCTTTGGCCAATCATGGCTCTGACAGGACACTGTGCTGTGATTATCCAAAGCATACAGGTCAGGTGTACCATCACAAGCACTTAATGCACTGCTGCGCAGTGTCTTATAGGGAGCTTGTCGGAATTCCCGCCCAGCTAACACACAAACACCCGATGTTCGAGTCGAATGCACGTTTGACTCACACTTAAACCCCATCCATAGTCCTTGGTTGATGCAAAAGCAATCTTTTATTAGTCAATTTATGTCCACAAACTCAGTTACAATCTAATGTTCATGTCCTTGTTTTCTCTTGTGGAAAGAATAAGCAGGCCCAGCTTGGAACTAATGAATTTGGCTTATCATGATAGGTACTGTATAGGCAGGGAGTTCCTTCTGAAGTGTTGCCTTAAGTTGCACAAAGTAAAGACTTAATTTTGAACGTTTCACAAAATTGCAAGTTCAGTTTTCATCACAAAAAAGTGGCAGCTGTGATGTAAATGGTTTCCATGACAATTCTTCTATTTCCTTTTTTATGATGATTTATATATAAATATATGTATATTTTATAGCTCCATTTTGTGTCTTCCTTTTTAGAGAATTGATTGTTAACTGGTTGCCGACCACCGCAAGTACATATACTGCGGCAGTCAGCCCCGGCCAGGCAAAGTGACGTACCGGTACGTCACTAGCCTGGGAGCCAATAGCGGGCGGGCACGCGCCCGCAGAGGCGCACGCTCGCCCCGGGGCGTTCCCTGGGAAGTCCGTGCGTGTGACCGGCGGACCCGACGTCCGCCGGTCACTCACGATCGTCCGCCGTGAAGGGAGAAAGGCAGGCGGCTAATCTAAACAAGCCGCCTGTCATTCTCCCCTGTGTAGGAATGGTGATCATACGGTTCTACTATGTAGGACCATTGATCACTGTTCCTACACCAGTAGCCATGTCCACTCACAGTTAAAAGCATGCCCCTAGGGACACACTTAACCCCTCCTTCCCCAATAAAGTTAACCCCTTCCCTGCCAGTGTCATTTTACAGTAACAGTGCATATGTATAGCACTGATTACTGTAGTAATTTCACTGGTAACCCCAAAAGTGTCAAAAATGTCAGTCAAGGGTCCGATCTGTCCGCCGCAATGTTGCAATACTGCAAAAAAAAAAAAAAACGCCATTACGCGTTAAAAAAAAACAACAAAAATGACAAAAATCTTTCCCTTAGTTAGTAAACGCAATAACGTTTGCGCAAACCAATCAAAATACGCTTATTGCAATTTTTTTTACCAAACATATGTAGCATAAAACAAATTGGCCTAAAATGTTAAAAAAATTTGATTTTTACATTTTTTTTGGGGAATTTCATATAAAAAAATGTGAAAAATATTGTTTTTTTTTTGCAAAATTTACACTCTTTTTTTGTTTATAGCGCAAAAAGTAAAAATCGCACAGGTGATCAAATACCACCAAAAGAAAGCTCTGTTTGTGGGAAAAAAAGGACATCAAATTTGTTAAGGTACAGCGTCGCACGACCGCGCAATTGTCCGTTAAAATGACTCAGTGCCGAATCGCAAAATAGGCCCTGGTCAGGAAGGGGGTAAAATCTTCCGGGACTTAAGTGGTTAAGTGGCAAAGGCCCTGTGCATTGTTACAGAATCATATCAAAAATACCAACGTATCTGCCTTTCTGTGGTTTGGTCCTCAACCAGGTAGTCACGTATTAATCCTTTATTTGTCAAATGTATGTATGATGATCTATAATTAAACAGCAAACCCAGAAAAAATCTACAGGTTCATAGGATTACTCGGTGTGTCAAGTTTGCCGCATAGAAGTCGAGGACCATTAATTTTTTCAAATTTTATTTTGTAGTTCGTCTTAAGATACCACCCTTTTATGCCCAACATTACAAAACTAAAATACCAATCAAAGAGCTTTGGATATTGATCATGTGTATGCAATTTCACCTTTCTTCCCAATGATTCATGAATGACTTGTTTTCTAAGGGTAACGGCTTTTTTGAACATATTTGAGTAATTTCATGCCAAATTAGGCATCTGAAAAGTTTCAGGGAAGAATTATCTTGTCTAAAGCAAACCCATAGTTACTGATGACTGTGTCACAAAATGAACCAAAATCAATCACTACCAGCAGTGACTACTGCATCTTCAAGTAATATTATTATAGAACAGTTAATAAAAGTGTGTTAACAATACATAAAATCTGTCTTCTAGTGGCCTTTTCTTTGCTGGATGTTGCCCTTAATTTAGTAGTACCACATGCCTTTTTGCCTTTGTATACAATTGCAGATTTGTATATGTTCTATATATACTGTCATATATATATATATATATATATATATATATATATATATATACACATACACATATATAGCACTACTCCCTTGGGAGCTGCTGGTTACAGGTTCCCCTTGGGCAATGACATGACAGTTCAGCATTTTTAAAGTGCTTTGGCTCAGTCAGGAAACAGTCTAGGGCAGTGGTTCTTAACCTGGGTTCGATCGAATCCCAGGGGTTCGGTGAGTCAGTCTCGCGGGTTCGGCAGAGGTAATTTCTGAACTGGTCTCTGAAAGACAACAGCAGAAGTCACACTGATTTGCAGTAAATATTCATTATTATGTTTTTGTCTGAAAATCATGTTTTAATGGTTTTGTTCATTTTGTGCACCTATGTATGTATGTATGTATATATATATATATATATATATATATATATATATATATATATACCTATGTTTTGAATTTGAAAAAATCATATTTTATTTTTCCAATTAAGAAGGGTTCGGTGAATGCGCATATGAAACTGGTAGGGTTCAGTACCTCCAACAAGGTTAAGAACCACTGGTCTAGGGGGTTTTGGTTTTTGTAGTTTTATTGAGAACTTGGATAGGAGAAGGGAATGAGAGGGATACTTCAACTTGTATAAACTATGCACAGTTTGCTGGGACGACAAGATATTGCTGATTGCTAGGCCGCTGCTTTACCTTGTCACTAGCGATGAAGAAGTAATGAATGAACCGCTTTAAATAAGCTGTACTGTACTGCAGGACACTCTTCAGGGCCCTTCCTGGCACCCCCTTTGTTCCTATTCTTCAGGGCTTTCTACATGGCACCCCCTTTACTGTATCACTCTCTGTGTGAGCTAGCTCCTTGATCCCCTGACTTCACTGGAGGGGTCCCCCTTCCTGGGCAGACCCTGTGGCAAATCTCCTGTTACTCACGGACACTGTTTTTCCTGAGTGACTTTGCCAGCAGCTCCACTGTCAGCTCCATTGGATCTTCTGCAGCTCAGCTCCGTACCACCTAAGACCACATTCCTCACACACTGCAGGAGGAGAGACATCCGTCCACCTCCTCCTGGGACTCTGCTTCCCGCCAAAGACGCCCTGTCACATGTCCCCTCAGTATTTATGGTCAATCCCAGGATGCATTGCAGGGATGCCCTCCCACTGAGACTGCCATAAAACCTGATGTGTCACTGGTTGGGTTTCCTCCACTGTCCAACAAGCTCCCTCATTGGATGCAGTGGGGGCACTCCCTCAGACCCAGTGAATCACACCTGGAGACATGCAACAGGCAACCTAACAGATCAGGCCCCCCGATAAGCAGAAGGAGCAAATAGATGCATTTTCCTAGCACCTACCTAGGAGGGTGCTACATCTATATATATATATATATATATATATATATATATATATATATATATATATATATATATACAGGATATAGATCCAAAGAAGGTAGACAGCATCTGCAACTATTATAGCTGATTTATGCAACCAAAGCTCTGCCTTCCATGCTCAGTATGTAGCAAAATTCCAAGACTGGAGGTTGCAGGCCTGACGAAGGGCTTGTTGCACTATGCTGTAGCCACACTGTAACTTTTTTGTTTGATGAATATTTAAATAATGTTTAGATATGCTGCAACTCCTGGTTTTGAAATGTTGTTATATGAGGGGTCTTCACAAAGTTTCCACACATTTCTATTTTTAATAAATTTAAAAAAAATGTGGAACCTTTTTGAAGAACCTTCATATATATGTATTTGTTAATCTTTATATATTGTCCACTCCCACAAACCTAGGTGGGGAATATGAGCTGCATAAGATACTCATAGATGAGGAGGTTGTAAGATAGCCTTATAAAAGCACTCGGTAGGTAGGAGCATTTGCATTCTAGCCTTGTCCTCTGATGACGGCAGTCAGAAAGGTCTTGATGAGACTGTGTAGCATGCTCATGGAAATGACCCTATGTACAGGCATCTAAGAAATCAAACCGATTACGAAAAGGTGTTTGTATTAGCCACTGCCTTGGTTCCACACATTTTGACAGCTAATAGAATTGTGACCAACATATGAAAAATCTGTTATCACTTACATTCCCATGTTGTTTTCACAAGGTCACCAGTTCTCATTTACAGCAGTGTTCAAAGAATTCAAATCTAAAGCACCATTTGTTGTGTTTAGATGGCACCACTAATAATTGCTTTAATTTTTAAACTTAGATTTGGAGCAGAGGTGTCCTGTGATGATTATATGTGTTGCAGTGATGGTATTATATGAGGTAATTATATTCAGAACAATTATTATTGGCCTACATCTCAAAACGACCATCATACTAATAGAGTGCATAAAGGTTCACAGCTGTCACAGGAAGAAATGTATTTATTATATTGATAAACATTAACTGATAGCTACATATATTAGGTCAGGCCACATCCTGAAACAGGATTAGCTTTTATGGTCAGACTTCATCCATGACCCATTCCGGGATTAGATGTTATGTGAAGAAAGCATTTATATCTCTAAATATGTTGAGGCCATATTGACACATTGGATTCATACCCTTGAATGAGGTTGGGGTGTATTTTTAAGCTGCAGCTGTATCCCAAAATAGGATTAACTTTTATGGTTAGAATGCATTCATATATCAGAAAGGGGTGGGTCTGTATTTTGGGGCTGCTTTTTGAATAGGATTAGCTTGCATGATTTGGATGATGACACATCTTTAAATTAGATTGCATGGTTAGGTGGTTTTAAGATCACTGAGTTGAAGTTGTGTTTTTTGGTTGATGACTATTACTCAATGGGATTAGATACTGAGGTTAGGTTATACCTATATATTTGTGTAAAAATTAGGAAGACAATTGTTTGTGTCCCCAACCCGTGCAAAGGAAATAGTAAAAATTAAACTAAGGGAGCTGCATGTAATTTAGTGTAAAAACACATATTGTTAAATTATGTGAAAGGTAACTGCGTTCCTAAAATCAATCACCATTGTGATTTACCATGAAAAAATTATGGAGTGAACATTAAAAATCTAATTATATAAAAATCAAAGTCCATTGGTGAATAAAGTTGTGACATCCATAAAGCAATCACAGATGTGAGTTGGTGTCTTCAGTGAATATAGGAAAGGATCTCTCCACCGGCATTCGGCCACACAGTACACTCACCAGATCAGGTTGACCCCTATTACAGAGAGTCAGAGAGCACATAAAAGGAATCCAGCACAAAAATGGAGATCCAAACGAAGCTGTCATCCATTCTGATGCCACTAATAATTATTACTCTATTAAATTATAGAATATCCATATCTTTGAATTACACTGTGTTGTATGTAGATCACTTGGTTATTTACTAAGGAAGTATCCAGAGCTTGGGAATTACCTTCTTCCGGACCGCCCGCCGCAGATATACTGTGGCAATCAGCCCCTCCTGCGTGAACCGACGTAGGCCTACGTCAGTTGCACTCCTGCAGCTAGGGGGCGAGCGCGTACGATCCGACTGCACGCTCCCGCCCCCACTGGGCAGCGGAGACTCCGATTGCCGCCGGCCACCTGCGATCACTCCCCGCTGAGAGAGAAGGATGGTCAGCTATTGTAAACACAGCTGACCGTTCTTCTCTCTGGAATGATCACATAGCGCCTGTGATCCTGCTATATAGGATCACAGGTCTCCATGATCATTTCACAAGTCCATCCCCCCCCACAGTTAGAAACACTCCCCTAGGCTCACATTTAACCCCTTGATCACTCACTGTGTTAACCCCTTCTCTGCCAGTGTCATTATTACAGTAGCAGTGCATATTTTAGCACTGATTACTGTATTAGTGTCACTGGTCCCCCCAAAAGTGTAAAAAATGTCAGTTAGGGATCCGATCTGTCCACCGCAAGGTCGCAGATCGCCGCTATTACATAAATCTTCCCCTAGTTAGTAGACGTGATAACTTTTGCGCAAACCAATCAAAATATGCTTTTTGCAATTTTCTTTTTACCTAAAATATGTAGCAGAAAACAAATTGGCCTAAGATTTAAAACATTTTATTTAATTTTTTTTTTTGGGGGGGGGGGGATGTTATATAGCAGAATGTGAAAATTATTGTTTTTTTTTTTTTTTTTTCAGAATTGTCCCTCTTTTTTTGTTTATAGTGCAAAAAAAAAAAAAAATCGCAGAAGTGATCAAATACCACCAAAAGAAAACTCTATTTGTGGGAAAAAAAGGGACATCAATTTCATTTAGGTACAGCGTTGCACGACTGCGCAAATGTCCGTTAAAGTAACGCAGTGCCGAATCGCAAAAAATGGCCTGGTCATTAAGGGGGCAAATCCTTCCGGTCCAGAACTGATTAATTGGGCTGTGTATTGGAGTATTTTTACATCATATAATACAATTAGCTTGGACGGTTAGATGAGTTTATACCTTAGAATTAATACATTTGATGCATCCAGATATTTAAATTAAAGATGTTGTTATACAATTATAAACAAAACAGTGGTATTTAAGACATTTATAAATGCAAAATGGATCAAAAGATTAAAAACTCTAGATTAAAGATTAAAGATTAAAAATCCTCCCACTGTGTCTCACTACAAGACCTTAAAGCCATAGCAGACGACATTAAATCTACCCTTTCAGCTACCTTTTCAGCCGCCATTGCTGACCTTAAAAAAGAGATGCATAACATTACTGATAGACTGGAAGAGGTAGAAGAAATTACTGACAGGCAAGATGCAGATATACTGAGTGCACAGAGAGAGATATCTGATCACTCCTCCCAGATCAGAGACCTCCATAGACATCTGGAGGATCTTGAGAACAGAGGTCGTCGAAACAACATTCGCATTCGCGGTCTCCCCGAATCAATAGAACCTGCCCAACTGACTCAAACTGCCCTCACAATCTTTAATGACTTGTTGGGAAGACCACCCGACACCCCAATAGAAATAGAGCGGCTCCACAGGGCCCTGAGACCTAAAGGAAGGGACTCGGATCCTCCAAGGGACATCATTGGCTGTCTAGCGCAGTTTAAATTAAAAGAGGAGATCCTCCATAACGCTAGGATAAGAGGTCGCATACTTTATCAGGGCACTGAGGTAAAACTATTCCAAGACCTCTCACCAATCACCCTGCAAAAGCGCAAAGATTTACGTCCATTATTGAACATCTTGAGAGAAAGGGAAATTCCCTATAAATGGAAATTTCCGTTTTGTCTGTTTGCCGGCTCCAGGGGTCGCTTTGCCTCACTCAGACATCCGGAAGATACTGCGACCTTTTGCAATTCTCTGGGCATACCTTTAATAGAGATTCCTGGTTGGTCACATGTGAGCAGACAACCTCCTAATATGCAAATAGAGGACATGGATGTTCATCATCAAGAGGACCCTGAGCACTTCAGTAGACGTCGACCTTCACCCAATCGCTCTGCCTCACCAAGACACAGGCAAGGCCGTAACCAGGGCAGCGCCCCTTCATCTCCTGCCCATAGGAGACCTCGCTTATACTGAATACACCCTCCTCTAGCTTCACCTCCTTGCATTCCACCCCGGTATATGACATCCACACTGTTTTCTTCATCAACCGTCAGAGAGGATGTATACTAAAGGAACGCTTTGCTGCTTTAGGAACGCTCTGTATCGGAATCCAAGAGTACAAACGTGTTGTCAGATTTCATCACTTTAAACCATGACTCTAATCCACATTGGACACCTGAAGAAAACCCGTCTCTGCAAGCCTTTTTCCTTTTTTTTTTTTTTTTTTTTATGACCAATTCGTAGCGGCTCACAAGGACCTGAGAGTGGCTACCCCCGAACTCTCCAGGGACCGAGGAGGATAGGCCTACTCTCTTTTCTGCTTATGCATATTGTTTTTCAAGAACTAAGGTGCTGATTTATACTTCTTAATGATTCGCAACGGGTTTGTAAGTGCCTGGTCGAAGGGCAAGTCAGGTTTAAGGTTCTACTCAGTTCATTACCCAGAATCATATACACTTGTTTATTATTCTAAGTTTAATATTGGTTCGGGTGAGGAGCACTGGAGCATTTATTCGGGATCCATTACCATGGATATCTTTAAGATCCCCATCGTGGCTCAGTTCCAATTGATGTCACTAGATGGCGATATTTCACAACTTGTTATGGTTATATATTAATATGGTATCAAGTTTTTAACGTTTTGTCCTTTCATTCCCTATTTTTTATCTTTTGACCATACGCAACGGAAACTTTTGCTCTTGCGTGATATGTTCCAGTGCTCCTCTCGGGACACAGGTATGTGCACACAGTTCCTCACTCGACCTCTACCTATTCCACAATGCTGGTGCTGTCTACACTTGCCAAAGGTAATTATCCTTACAGTTGTAGTGTTGTTTCTACCCCCATATTGCTTTTATCCCAGGTTCAATGTTACCTCATATAAATGAACACCTAATAAGTTTTTGTTCAGGTGGTCGGGTGGGGGTACCATGGGTTCTCCCCACGTTTTGGTCGATCTTTGGTACCCTCCAGATACCGCACGCTTGCTACCACCTCCCCACACAGCTCAGATTTGAGCTGACTAAATCCAACACTTTCTATCCCTTTAGCAGTTAAGGCAGGTCTTTATCTGCTGTTGGTCCGTGATCCCCCTCCTACTTCAAGGGGGAATTGCTATCTTCTTTCTCTCTTCTTCTCTTGTTTCCTAACACCCACTTCCCTTCCCATTTATTCCTTTGTCTTTTCCCACCCCCTTCCCTTGTCATCTGCAATTCTCACCATGTTGGATACTCCATCACACACACCTGCGTTCAAACGTCTTAAAATTACCTCACTTAACACTAAAGGGCTAAATGTTCCTGAAAAAAGGTCCAAACTAATCCTCTACCTCCACTCTCTTAAAGCAGACATAGTATTTCTGCAGGAGACACATTTCAAGACTGACCGTATTCCGAAATGGCATGTCAGAGAATTTCCGTCGATGTTCCACGCGACTAACAGCCTTGCCAAAACCAAGGGGGCTTCTATTCTGATAGCGAAACACATCCCTATGGAAATCACGGACACCCTGATTGACAAAGACGGCAGGTACGTGTTCGTGAAGGGTTCCTTGTGGAACACTCCACTGACTTTGGCTAATATCTACGCACCCAACACAGCACAAGTTAGTTTTTTTAGAGAGATGTCCACAATCCTCACATCTTTCCAGGAGGGTTGTCTCCTCCTCGGAGGAGACTTCAATCTTGCAATTAATCCCATAGAGGACACCTCCACCGGGACCTCATCCATGCCGTATAAGGCACTTAAACAGGTCAAAAAACAACTTCAAGATCTGTCTTTACACGACACTTGGCGCCTTCTAAACCCGTCCGGCAGGGACTATTCATTCTTCTCCACTCCACATAACAGATATTCGAGGTTGGACTACCTCTTTATCACACAAAAAGACATCCATCTACTAAAAAAAGCGACTATTGAACCGATGTGTATCTCAGATCATTGTGCTATCTCTGCCACACTTGCGATCCCTCAAATTAATAGACATGAAAAAATCTGGCGACTAGACCAGTCTATTATTATGCACCCCAAAAACGCGGAAATAATTAGAACTCAACTATCTGAATATTTCCTAACAAACGATACATGTGACATGGTTCCTTCCACTATATGGGAGGCCCACAAGTGCGTTATCAGGGGTACGCTACTCAAAATGGGGGCACATAGAAAAAAAGCAGCACAAAAAAGCATTTCTGAGCTCTTCTCGCAAGCTAAAAAACTGGAACTCACACATAAACGATCGCATGCTGTTCAACATTTAGAGGAGTTAGATCAGGTCAGGAATAAGATCAGAGAGTTTTTTAACATCAAAGTCAGGAAGCGCTTCATACTATCACAAAAGCTATTCTACGAATTTAGCAATAAAAGCAGCAAATACTTGGCCAGGGCCTTGGCGGCAAAAAGAGCTCAGAACACCATCCACTGCATAACAGACTCCACAGGCAAAAAGAATCACTCCAACTCTGAAATTGCACAAGCATTCACTCAATACTACACCTCTCTCTATAACCTACCACCTGAACACAAACCTCAAGTGACTAATAGTTCTAGAGCTGAAATTATCAGGGAATACCTACTTCAAAACGGCTTCAAACCACTCACCAATCAACAATCCTCCAATATTGACGGACCACTTACGAGTGAAGAATTTAATCTGGTTCTGAAGCAAATGAAACCAGGGAAAAGCCCTGGCCCTGACGGTTTCTCTCTGGCCTATTATAGATCCTTTGCAGATATCTTGGCCGTACCCTTTCTGAAAACATTCAACAGTCTTTCCAACTCGAATTCCAGCCACTCCAGACTCCTGGAAGCACATATTTCTGTTATACCAAAAGCAGGGAAGGATCCCACACGAGTTCAAAACTACCGTCCAATATCACTGCTCAACGTAGACCTGAAAATATTTGCCAAAATACTAGCTAACCGCCTCCTTTCTTTCATTCCATCGCTGATTGACTCTGACCAAGTTGGCTTTGTGCCTGGCAGGGAGGCTAGGGATAACACACTTAAAGCCCTTAATATACATCACATTCTTTCTTCTTCCTCACAGACCGGCTTCCTGCTATCTCTTGATGCGGAGAAGGCTTTCGATAGGCTTGCCTGGGACTATTTGGAAGCGATCCTTCAGTCAATCGGTCTGGGACCCAGGTTGATGTCCCTCATACTTGCACTTTACCACAGCCCATCAGCAAGGGTACGTGTGAACGGCTCGCTATCGAATGCCTTCTCCATCAGCAACGGAACCCGTCAGGGCTGCCCCCTGTCTCCTCTTCTATTCATACTCACACTTGAGCCCCTTCTCAATAGTATTAGAACAAATCCTAACATTTCAGGCGTACACTCCAACTCTAACCAATATAAGATTGCTGCCTATGCAGACGATGTTTTACTGTTCCTCTCCAACCCCCTTATCTCAATCCCCAATTTACAAAAAGAGTTGAAATTATTTCAATACATTTCTAACTTCAAAATAAATAGATCCAAATCGGAAGCACTTAACATATCCCTCCCTGACCCAATAGTTGAGCAGTGTAAACAATCCTTCCCCTACGAATGGAAAACGGATACCATCACATACTTGGGTATCGAAATCCCCAAGGATATAAATAACCTATTCAAAAAAAACTATCTTCCTATTTCACAGGATATTTTCCAAGACCTTAAAAAGTGGAATAAAGTACACTTTTCATGGTTCGGTCGTGCTGCAATTGTCAAAATGAATGTGCTTCCGCGTATCCTCTACCTACTACAAACGGTTCCCATTCAACTGCCCTTACACTTCTTCTCCACTTTAAAAAAGGCCATCAGATCCTTTATCTGGCATCACAAAGCCCCTCGCATTAAATTTGAGACACTGTCAAGACCCAAATCCAAAGGGGGAATGGGAATCCCAGACATCTACTTGTACTACCAGGCATCCCACCTCTTACGCATAGCAGACTGGCACGCACAGAAGCACAAAAAGGATTGGGTTGAATTGGAAGACTCTCTCTCTCAGATTCCCATTCAAAGTACCCCTTGGCTAATTTATTCCTCCGTACAGGACTCCCTAAAAAAACACCCATTAATAGGTCCCACCATTCGTTGTTTTCATACAGCAAACGCCAAACACCAACTAATCCGGAAACATAGCCTCCTTACTCCTCTACTAGACAACTCGCAATTCCCTCCGGGCCAATCCTCACACACCCTGCGCTCGGTTCCCAATGATATAGGAATTCGCATTCTCCACCTCTTACAAAATGGGAAATTTCCTAACTTTCAGGATCTCAAAAACGCTATACTTAGTCCCGCATTGACCTGGTGGGAATACACACAACTCCATTACTTTGTCTCCGCACGCCTGAAAAAAAATCCTAAAGAGGCACCACTTTCCAAATTTGAACAAATTTGTGCACTTCAACAACCCCAGCGACACCTGCTATCAGCTATACACTCCCTTCTTTGGGATTCCTGCCCTATACAACTTGGCAAACTGTGTGATGACTGGGGCATTGATTTGGACTTATCTCTGACAGACCCCCAATGGGAAAAAATATATCGTAATATCTTAAAAGGATCAATAAATGTTTCCATCCAAGAAAATAATTATAAGTTACTTACCAAATGGTACCGCACCCCATTCCTGCTCAACAAATATAACAAAGATATCCCAAATGAATGTTGGAGGTGTAAACAATCCCATGCAGATTTACTACATATTTGGTGGTCCTGTCACCTGATACAGCCATTTTGGAATACGGTCAAATCCTACATACTCAAAATAACCACCCAAGACTTACAATTACATCCAGCTCAGTTTCTACTGCACTTTCACCCCAACTCTCCACCTAAGTACTTCAAATCCCTTCCTATGATTATGATAAATGCTGCTAAGCTTTGCATCCCCAGACTTTGGGGTACCACGAAAGTCCCATCCCTACATACTTGGCTTACTCAGATCAACAAAATCTCCGAAATGGAGGAGCTCATATCTACAGTTCATGACTCTCCAAACAAATATCTTAAAATCTGGAAAGATTGGATCATTTTCCGATACTCCGCCGAATATGAACAGCTTACTAACTCTTCTACCAATTAGTTAAGTCACCTCCTCCGTATTATCATTTATTATCTCCATGATCCCTAAAGTGGCTTAGACACATAAGTTGATTTGGCCCCTACCCGCCTCCCCTCTGCCCACTCTCCTTGCCTTCCCTCTCCCTCTTCCCCATCTTACTTCTCTAACTTACTCCCTCCCCTTCCTAGCGGACCCAATGCTGGTCAGAGGGTCCGCTCCCCCACTTCCTCTGATATTCTATCTCTTACTCTAATATTTTAGCTTTATTAAGCGGAAAAAGATGATAACCCTTAACAGCCATATTTCATGGGTTATGTTGTTTCAACATAAAACTTCTCACTCTAAAGGGCGAATCACCTTAGTTTTATCATTCCTGTATTTACACGTGTTACAACATACGTTTTCCTTGACATCTGATTATTTCTTTTGCCTAATGTAAACTGATACTTACTCGATTATAATGTTATTGGATCAGTTATGATTGTTATTTCTTCATACAATGTGAAAAGTATAATTACATGTTGTTAATCTCATTACTCTTCAATAAACTTGTTGGAAAAAAAAAAAAAAAGATTAAAAACTCTGAAGACTTCTAAAGTTTTCTGCTGGTTTTATATTGGCTAGCATTAGCGCCAGATAGGCCATCTACCATTAGTGCTAATGATTTCCAACACACATGGACCTGTGAGTCAGCATATCATTCGTTTTATATAGGCAGGGAGAGAGTTTCCAAATCGGCTAAATGATGTAGATCGGTGCTAACTGACTTTTTTTTTTTTTTTCCCCCTAATGATGTACAGTAGAATGGTAATAAACCCAAACAAAGCTCAGTACCAGGGTAAAAATGTAATATATTGCAGCTTCCCAATCATTAGATGTGGTGGCTGCATCCGTTTTCTTTTCTTAAAGTGTTACTAAACCCAGGAGCCTGCATTCACTATATCTGGTCTCCCACAGTACACAGAACATGGAAATGCAATTCATTTAGTAAATGTAAACTGCTAAATACCATTTCTTATCGGCAGTATATAGCAGTCTTGTGACTTCTATCAGTGTTTGGTTAAAGCCTGTAGGAGGAGATTTAATTATACTCTGACTGTCCTATGAGGCTGCAGGACCCTTGACCTTCTGTCTGTACAGTGCTGATTGGCCCTGTGCTGATCACATGCACTCTCCCAAAAACAAACCTCTCTAGCAATACACACCAAACCAAGCATGTGCCTCCAAAGGCTCTATCTTATCAGGAGATATATTTGAAACATTGGAAGAAGGGGAGGATCAGAGAAGACAGGATCAAACAGCCATTTTACACAATGTAGAGGATTAACCCCTTAGGTTCCACAGTGAGTATAACAAGCATGTTTTACTGCATATACAGACTGATTTTACTGTTGTGGGTTTAGTAACACTTTAAGCTTTTCTTCCCTCTGTTTTCATCTGGTGATCTGGCCAACAAAACACCTCCTATATTAGAGCACCCCCACTCTGGATGAAGGCTCACAGGGGGCACCGTTGGAAAGCAGCACTGACAGTCTGGGGGGATTTAATAAATGTATATCTACTAGTAGATTTAAATACATTAACAAATTGAAACCAAACCCCAGCTCACACAATTACAGCAAACATTTTTTCTCTTTTGATATAAAGGTTTTATATAAATCAAAGCTGATCATTGTAAGCACCCTTGTTAATGGTAAATGGTTTGTCTGATCTCTGTAACTGACATATTCTGCTGGAGATCTTATTCTTTTCAAAAACAACAGATTTACTGGCTGGATCACCAGATGAATATAGAAAAAAACAAATGCAGCTATCACATCTATGAACATGTAAGCTGCAATATAATAAATATATATAATATAATATATATAAACATATAAACTTGTTTTTGGGTTTAATACCTCTTTAACAATATGCTTTAATCTGTTAAGCAGGTGATGTAGACAGGTATCTGATCATGTTTTTCTTTTTTAATTAATAGTTTCAGTTTCAAATAGATTTTTAGAAGTCTCCAAATCCCCCGCCGACGCGCTCCCGCTCCCGCCCCCGCCCCCGCTCTTCAGCGGGGAAGCCGATGCACAGGGCAGGAGGCTCCAAAAAAACAATAAAAATGACATAAAATCTTTCCCGTAGTTAGTAGACGCAATAAGGTTTGGGCAAACCAATCAAAATACGCATATTGCAATTTTTTTTACCAAAGATATGTAGCAGAAAACAAATTTGTCTAAAATGTTAAAACATTTTGACTTTTAAATTTCTTTTTTTGGGAATGCCATATAGCAGAATGTGAAAAATATTGTTTTCTTTTCAGAATTGTCGCTTTTTTCTGTTTATAGCACAAAAAATTAAAATCACAGAGGTGATCAAATACCACCAAAAGAAAGCTCTATTTGTGGGAAAAAAAGGACATCAATTTTATTTGGGTATAGCATCGCATGACCGCGCAACACAGTCCCGAATCGCAAAATATGGCCTGGTCATTAAGGGGGCAAATCTATCCGGTCCAGAAGTGGTTAAAGTGACCCACTAGAGTTAAAAATATCGTCACTAGTTATATTTACCCAGCTTCTGTTATCAGAGAAAAATATGTTTTTTTTTGGCAAAGAAGATACATTTAGTTAGTAATGACCATGCATACCCAGTTATTATTGCAGTTCAATCATTCACCCGGTACACTGTATACATATTCATTAAATATTGAAAGTCTGGTACTGTCTGGATATTATAGTTTCTTATGCTAAAGCGAATATGTGTAACAGTAAAAATTATATAACTAACAATCTCTTTTTTTAATAAAATTATTATGAATGGACACTCTCTGTATTTATACTAATTGGATTGGAAACAGCTTAGATTTTACAAGGCAAATGATTGCATCTGTTTCTAAAGCTTAAGGAAGCCACACAGACCATATGATCATGTCAAGAGTTATTCAAAGGGCTTTAATCCTCTTTTCATCAAGTAACACTGCAGAAGTGTCTATAACCTTTATAAATACCGTGTATGTCCCAGATTTTCAATGCAATCAATTCAGCTTCAAGGCAGTATTTTGCAGTATGGTAATAAGCCACAGAAGGTATTTACAATGTTCAGGCCTCCTGGTCCTCTCATACAATGCCAAGCCCTTATGGTAAATGCAGTGACACATGCAGTTATTTCTCTGGATCAGTAACCTAATTATGAAAACTTTGAACCCCATACAAAATTCATAGTGGCTTTTGTTTCTAGCACCTGTTTCATCATTTTAGTTGTATTATTTTCATTTTTGCTATTGTGATAAAGTTTTGCAAAATTGTGCACAAATTTGTATCTATATAAGGGTCCTTTTACACAGGCTTTCCGCCTGGCGGACTCTGTTTTGCTCAAGGGGGATCGATCCGCCGATCCCCGATAAGCAGGCGGATGACAGTTCCATCTCCGCTTACTTTGCAGAGACGGAGCTGTCAGATCCCTGCTCTCCTCTATGTGGAGATCGGATGAAAACGGACCACCTGTCCATTTTCATCTGATCCCATCCGATCCGATCCAATCCTCCAGATGGACGGAAAATAGGGTTTCCATCCGTCTGGATTTCACAGACAGAATCGAAGCGGATAGCAGCAGGTGCCAGAGGAGATATCACCACTGACATCCACAGCTCCATAGGGATGCATGGAGCATCCGATCAGGTCCACCTGAAAAACTGTAAACAACAAACAAACACAGGGGCGCACGGGCCTAGTGCATTATCCTTTGCTTGGTTTATTTAAAAGTAAAGAAGATTAAAAATACTCACAAACGAGTTCTTGGTTAAAAGCATAACACATAAGGAACACAGCCCTCAGTAGTTAGATCCGAGGGTAAGTTGTCCCTTGAATTCGTATTGGCTAACGCGTTTCGAGGCTTAGCCTCTTCCTCAGAGCATCCGATCAGGTCCACCTGAAAAACTGACAGACAGATCTGATCGGAAAGCTCGTGGGAAAGGGGCCTAAAAGTGTCATAGTTACATAGTTACATAGTTACATAGTAGGTGAGGTTGAATAAAGACAATAGTCCATCCAGTTCAACCTGTGTAGGCATGTGTGGCTGTAATCATCTCCCATACCCCTGAATGTTCTGATCCTTGAGATGTAAGTCTAAGAGTCTTTTGAAAGCCACCATACTACCCGCAGAAACCACCTCTTGTGGTAGAGAATTCCACAATCTTGTTGCCCTAACAGTAAAGAACCCCCCGCGTTGCCTGAGGTTAAAACGCTTCTCCTCTAATCGCATTGTATGCCCTCGAGTCCTCATGCAATCCCTTCGAATGAACAGCTTTTTTTCTAAGCTGGGATCCCCATTAAGATATTTATAAATTGCTATCATGTCCCCCCTCAGACGTCTCTTCTCCAGGGAGAATAAATCGAGCGATTGTAGACGCTCTTCATAGTCAAGGTCCTCCAATCCCCTAATTAGTTTAGTTGCCCTTCTCTGGACTCTCTCCAGCTCCAACACATCCCTCCTGAGGACTGGCGACCAGAACTGGACGGAATACTCCAGATGCGGTCGGACCAGAGTTTTATAAAGTGGAAGGATTATAGTCTTATCTCTGGAATGCATCCCTTTCTTTATGCATGCTAATATTCTGTTGGCTTTGGAAGCTGCCGCTTGACATTGCATGCTGTTTCCTAATCTATCATCAACCAATACTCCCAGATCCTTCTCCATTTTTGATTCCCCCAAGGGCTCCCCTCCTAACGTGTATTGTGATTTTATGTTTTTAGTCCCCAAGTGCAAAACCTTACACTTCTCCACGTTAAACCTCATTTGCCATGTCGTTGCCCACTCTGTTATTTTGTCCAGGTCATTCTGCAGGATATCTGCTTCATGTTGTGAAGTTATTGCCCTGCCCAATTTTGTGTCATCTGCAAAAACTGATATCGAACTACTGATCCCGACCTCAATGTTGTTTATGAATAAATTGAACAAGGTTGGTCCCAGGACTGAGCCTTGGGGGACCCCGCTTACCACCTCATTGTCATGTCATTGGCTATTATTGGCTATTATTATATATAACAAGCGGAGACTTGGTCAACAGAGCCAAGTATATACAGCTATCCTAGACATTTTGTATTGAGAATATACAGTTATTTAACCACTTCTGGACCGGAAGGATTTGCCCCCTTAATGACCAGGCCATTTTTTGCGAATCCTCACTGCGTTCATTTTAACTGACAATTGTGCGATCGTGCAAAGCTGTACCCTAATAAAATTGATGTCCCTTTTTTCCCCACAAATAGAGCTTTCTTTTGGTGGTATTTGATTACCTGTGCGATTTTTATTTTTTGTGCTATAAACAAACAAAAAGCGACAATTCTGAAAAAAAAAAAACAATATTTTTCACTTTTTGCTATATGACATTCCCAAAAATCAAAAATCTATTTTTTTCATCCTTTTAGGCCAATTTGTATTCTGCTACATATTTTTGGTAAACAAAATCCCAATAAGCGTACTTTGATTGGTTTGCACAAAAGTTATCGCGTTTACAAACTAGGGGAAAAATTTATGTCATTTTTATTTATTTATTTTTTACTAGTAATGGTGGCAATCTGCGATTTTTAGTGGGACTGTGACATTGCGGCGGACAGATCAGACCCCCTAACTGACATTTTTGACACTTTTGGGAGGACCAGTGACATTACTACAGTAATCAGTGCTAAAATATGCACTGTTACTGTAATAATGACACTGGCATGGAAGGGGTTAACCCAAAGGGTTAAGTGTGAGCCTATTGGAGTGTTTTCTAACTGTTTGGGGGAGAGACTTGTGGAATCAACACAGAGACCTGTGATCCTAAATAGGAGGAACACAGGCGCTCTGTGTTCATTCTAAAGAGAACAACAGTCAGTTGTGTTTATAACAGCAGACCGTCCTTCTCTCTCAGAGGGGATCTATCGCAGCCACCGGCCCGGTGGATCGGCTTCCCAAATTCCTAATGGGGGTGAGCGCGTCTGCAGGAGTGCTCCTGCGAACTGCTGTACAGGTATGGCGGTCCGTGCAGCCAAGCCAGCCTGCTGCAGTATATCTGCGGCAGGCAGTCGGCAATTGGTTAAAGAATAATTCCAGGGAAGGGTATTTTGCACATATAATCGTTGTATTGGTCCAGCTTGGACCAATGTAACTATGTACATATCATACCTGGCTGATGCCCCTGGAAGCTAGAAATCACTGAAGTAGACACCGCTACTGATTGGTCAAGGTGGAGCATTGACCCCATGCTCTTTAACGCATCCAATCAAAGAACCCTTTGTATTTATTTGAGAAAATTCTCTGATTGGAGCCCATGCCAAACAGCATTGGCCAGGTATGGTATTCACATACAAGCTTGGTCCAAGCTAGATCAGTGTAACTATGTATATAATACCATTGCCTGGAATATTTCTCTAAAGTTGTTCTAAAGCCTTATGTTTTTTTTTTTTTTTTTTTTACCTTAACCACTTGCCGACCGCCGCACGACTATTTACTGCGGCGGTCAGCCCCTCACAGGCAAAGCGATGTAGTACTACGTCGCTAGCCTGTGAGGGTCTAGGGAGCAAGCCAGAGCCGCCGGAGGCTCGCTCCCGCTCGGTCACGGGCCCCCCCGCGCGTGTGACCGGCAGACCCGATGTCCGCCGGTCACTCGCGATCGTCGGGTGGAGAGGGAGAAAGGCAGGCGGATGATGTAAACAAGCCGCCTGTCATTCTCCCCTGTGTAAGAATAGTGATCATACGGTTCTACTATGTAGGACCGTTGATCACTGTTCCTACACCTCAAGCCACAGCCAATCACAGTTAGAATCACGCCCCTAGGGACACACATAACCCCTCCCTCTCAAAAAAAAGTTAACCCCCTTCACTGCCAGTGTAATTTTACAGTAACAGTGCATATTTATAGCACTGATTACTGTAGTAATGTCACTGGTAACCCCAAAAGTGTCAAAAATGTCAGTCAAGGGTCCGATCTGTCCGCCGCAATGTCGCAGTTCCGCAAAAAAAAAAAAAAAAAAATCGCAGATCGCCGCCATTACGCATTAAAAAAAAAACAACAAAAATTACAAAAATCTTCCCCTTTGTTAGTAAACGCGATAACTTTTGCGCAAACCAATCAAAATACGCTTTTTGCAATTTTTTTTACCAAACATATGTAGCATAAAACAAATTGGCCGAAAATGTTAAAAAATTTAGATTTTTACATTTTTTTGGGGGGGGGGGGAATTTCATATAAAAAATGTGAAAAATATTGTTATTTTTGCAAAATTGACGCTATTTTTTTGTTTATAGCGCATGATCAAAAAATCGCACGGGTGATCAAATACCACCAAAAGAAAGCTCTGTTTGTGGGAAAAAAAGGACGTCAAATTCGTTTAGGTACAGCGTCGCACGATCGCGCAATTGTCCATTAAAGTCACGCAGTGCCGAATCGTAAAATAGGCCCTGGTCAGGAAGGGGGTAAAATCTTCCGGGGCTTAAGTGGTTAAAGCATTATGTTCATTAAGGTAAAAAACCTTCTGTGCTGCAGGTTCCCCAAACAACCCCCCCCTCCCCCTCCCTCAGGGTAGCTTTGGCCACACAGGCAAACAGCTGGAGGGATCCAAGTCCCGAGGACAAAGAACCACCTCACTGAAACTGCAGTACTCTGCTAGCATTTGGAGTCTCCCACAGTAGCTGGGATTTCTAGAGAAGCTGCGTGTTATTAGGCTCTGGCCCGGCTACCTGCATGTCAGGTTTGACAGTGGCAGTCCACTTACTTGGCTGCAGATCAGTTTCCAAGCTATCACTTCCTCATCCGGTGTGTTCTCTCTTAGCTCCTGAGGGAGGGAAGCTAAGGAATGTATCTTCCCCAGGCCTGTCCAGAGAGGTATAGTTATACAGTGCTTAAAGTGTTTGTAACCCTAAACATTAATGTCACTGACATCCCCTCTCTTTTATCCAGCCATAATGCATGTATAAGTATTTTTTTTAACCACTACCCATCCGCGCTACAGCCTATATACGGCTGCAGCGCGGACTCGAATTTTCGGGAGGCCGTTTTTAAACGGCCTCCCAGTGACACGCCCCCAGCGCGCTCCCGCGAGCGCGCTGCGGGGAAAATCTGTGTCGGCCGTGTCCCTTGGACACGGCCGATCACAGATCGTGGTGAATGGCCAATCACAGCGGCCATTCACCACGTGATCTGGCCGTCCAATGAGCGATGATCTCATATGTAAACATATGAGATCATCTCTCATCGCCGGCGCTCCTTCCTCACACGGAGCCTGCAGTGTGAGGAAGGAGGGGGAGCCTCACAGCGCCGGGGACACAGGAGAATGTAATCAGGGCACCGATCACCAGTGCCCTGATTACAAGAGGTAAAAACACACACACAGTGCCCCCCCATCAGTGCCCACAGTGCCCGCCATCAGTGCCCCCCATCAATGCCCACAATCAGTGCCCATAGTGCTGCTAGTCAGTGCCCATCAGTGCCTGCTCATCTAGGCACTGATGAGCACTGACTGGCAGCACTATGGGCACTGAGTGTGGGCACTGATGGTGCTGCCCATCAGTGCCGCTCATCAGTGCCACCCGTCAGTGTCCAGTGCCATCCGCCAGTGCCCATCAGTGCCGCCTATCAGTGCCCATCAGTGCCGCCCGTCAGTGCCGCCTCTCAGTGCCCAGCAGTGCCACCTGTCAGTGCCCAGCAGTGCCACCTCTCAGTGCCCAGCAGTGCCGCCTATCAGTGCCCAGCAGTGCCGCCTATCAGTGCCCAGCAGTGCCGCCTATCAGTGCTCATCAGTGCAGACTCTCAGTGCCGCCTATCAGTGCTCATCAGTGCGGCATATTAGTACCTCCTCATCAGTGCCCATAAGTGCCACCTCATCAGTGCCCATAAGTGCCACCTCATCAGTGCCCATCAGTGCAGCCTATCAGTGCCCATCAGTGCCGCCTCATCAGCGCACATCAGTGAAGGAGAAAAATTTATTATCAAAATTTACTCGCAGAAAATAAGAAAAACTTTTTTTTTTTTTCAAAATTTTTTGTCTTTATTCTTTTTTTTTGTAAAAAATAAAAAACCCAGAGATGATTAAATACCACCAAAAGAAAGCTATATTTGTGTGAAAAAAATGATAAAAATTTCAAATGGGTACAGTGTAGCATGACCGCGCAATTGTCATTCAAAGTGTGACAGCGCTGAAAGCTGAAAATTGGCCTGGATGGGAAGGGTGTTTAAGTGCACAGAAGGCAAGTAGTTAAACAAAGTCTCTAAATACCTTTTTTTCAGATATCTTCTGGCTGGTCACGTGACTCCTTGTCGTTCTCCTACTCTGATCCAGAGCTACAGGGGAAGGGGCCGAGATTTCCCTCTGACGCCAGCCAGGGAGGTCATGTGACCACTGTGCTGGCCGCTCAGCCCCTCCCATTGTAGCCCTGGATCGGAGTAGAAGAACAGCCAGGGGTCACATGACTGGCCTAAAGATCTCTAAAAAAAAGTATTTGGAGGCTTCGTTTGAAAAAAAAAAAAAACACTTCACACAGTGCATTATGGCTGGATAAAAGAGAGGGACTGGCAGTGACATTTTTAACTTCTTCAGGCCCGGAAGATTAACCCCCCTTAATGACCAGGCCATTTTTTGCAATACGGCACTGCGTTCATTTAACTGATAATTGCGCGGTCGTTCAACGCTGTACCCAAATAAAATTGATGTCCTTTTTTCCCACTAATAGAGCTTTCTTTTGGTGGTATTTGATCACCTGTGAGATTTTTATTTTTCGCGCTATAAACAAAAAAAGACCGACAATTTTAAAAAAGAAAACAATATTTTTTACTTTCTGCTATAAAATATATCCAATAAAAAAAATGTAAAAAATCAAATGTATTTATCAATTTAGGCAAATATGTGTTCTACTACGTGTGTTTTTCACAAAACGTATACTTAAGGCACGTATACTTAAGGCCCGTACACACGTGCAGATTGTCGGCCGAAAAGATTCGGCCAACGACCGATCGGCCGATTTTCGGCTTGTTAGTATGATGCTTCCGACAGCCGACGGCGCACTTTCGGCTGAACAGAATCTGTTGTGCAAGCATTAAAATTTTTGTATGCCGACACCAGAACGGCCGATTGTTCGCCAGTCGGCCGACAGACAGCAGATTTGCAAGACTGAGCATGCTCAGAGAAGAAAAAAGACAAGGAAAGTTAACCATCACATGACATCACTTCTGCAGTCGGCTGTTGTTGGCCGACAAAATTAGTGTGCAGTCTTTTGCACTTTTCAACAGACAAGACAGCCCGCGGACAAAAGACGGCCGATCGTTCGGCCGACGATCGGTACGTGTGTACGGGGCTTTATTATAAATGGCAGGATATATATATGGATTTTTTTTAATTGTAATGGAGGCGATCAGCAATTTTTAGCGGAACTAGGACATTGCGGCGGACAAAAGCCCCGTACACACGCACAGATTGTTGGCCAACTGATCGGCCAACTTTTGTCCAGTGTTGTTTGTTGGTTGAAATGTGCTCTAGACTTGCACTGGACTTTTGTTGGCCAACAAAAACCAACTTCAGAAGTGATGTCATGTGATGGTTGACTTTCCCTGTGTTTTTTCTTCTCTGAGCATGCCCAGTCTTGCTCATCTGATTTTTGTCTGCCGAAATCTGTACTGACTGACGAACAATCGGCCGTTTTTTGTTGGCCAACAAAAATTTTATAGCCTGCACACCAGATTTTTTTCGGCCGAAAATTTGCAGTTGGTTGTCAGAAGCATCATACTTACAAGCCTACAATCGGCAGATCGGACGTTGGCCAACAATTTACGGCCAACAATCTGTGCATGTGTACGGGGCTTAAAGCCCCGTACACACGTACCGATCGTCGGCATACAAACGTTCGTCTTTTCTCCCCGGGATGTCGGTGTCTGTTGAAAAGTGCAAAGACTGCCCAAGAATTTTGTCCCCTGACTACAGCCGACTGCAGAAGGGATGTCATGTAATGGTTAACTTTCCCTGTGTTTTTTCTTTTCTGAGCATGCCCAGTCTTGCAAATCTGCGGTCTGTCGGCAGAATTCTGTACTGACTGGCGAACAATCGTCCGTTCTGGTGTCGGCATACAAAAATTTAAATGCTTGCAAGAAAGACTCTTGTCCGCAGAATGTGCGCAGACAGCTGTCGGAGGCACCATACTAACAAGCGTACAATCGGCAGATCTTTCGTCCGCCAACGTTTGTATGCCGACGATCGGTACGTGTGTACGGGCCTTAAGTCACACTTTTTGGGGATCAGTGACACAATATAGTGATCAGTGCTAGCAAAATGCACTGTCACTGTACTAATGACCCTGACAGGGGCGATCAAAGGGCTAAATGCTTGTTAACTGTGTAGGGGATGCTTTGACTGGGGGAAGACAGAGATCCGTATTCCTGCTTATCCGAAACCCAGTATTTCTATCTTTTCCTCTGACAGAACGGTGGTCTGCCATGTTTATGGTTCTGCCTCTCTGGGGAACAATTGCTGGGTGTCCAATCACAGCAGCAGTGGGTCACCGTTGGCGTTCATGTGCCCCAGACCCGGAAATCGAAATGACGTACAGGTACAGGATTTCGCGTCACAGGGTCGCCCTGTTGCAGTATGTGTAGGTGGGGCGGTCAGGAAGCGGTTAAACATTAATGTCACTGACAGCCCCTCTCTTGTATCCAGCCATAATGCACTTTGTAAAGTGGGGTACACACTATAGGAAAAATATGCAAACAATCGTCTGATTTTCCTCGTTGTTTCACAGCAAATTGTAACCAATGAACAAAAATGCGTACGAAAATGCTCGTACAACAAAGGCTTTTTGTTGTTGTTTAGTGTTTCTGATCATGCGCAGTCTTTCTTTTCTGATTTTTCTTTTACGAAAATCATATGAAAACAGTATACATTAAATGAAAATCATTTGTTCTGCTTGTGTACGAGAACATTTTTAGAGTTTGTCCCTTCGGGCATTTTCCTACGAAAAGTTGGAATCAGCTGTTGAAAGTTGCATACATGCTATACGAATATTGTACGAACGTTTCTCAGACTAATATGTTCGCCTGATTGTCTTATAGTGTGTACGATCCTTAAAGCATAACTCCACTTTTGTAAAGAAAAAATATTCCCCTCTGGGTGATTTATGTACATTACAAGGATTGTAACAAACTTTGTTGCAGATTCCTACCTTTTGTTATTCTAAAGAAATCATTGTTTGTTCCTCTATGCCTCTTTACTGAGTGGGTCTAATGGGAGTGGTTTCATAATTATCTATCAGCTGTGGCAGCTGCAGAGCACGAATGAGGAAAACTGCTGGCCCTGCATCCAGTTAGACATGTTTCTATTGGAAGTATCCAACCAAAAATGAAATTTTTTTGCAGGGGATGCCAGAAATCTGACTTGTATCTTAGTGCAGACTTCTGGGAAAATTGGTGAGCCAATCACACAAGCAGGAAATGATGTTTCTGGGGTGTGGTCAGTATACATTCTGTGTACAGAACACCTCCAGGTAGCCATAATGCATTGCATTTTCAGAAAATTGCAACAACAGCAGATTGAAAAGGAAAGGTAATTTTTATTAACATTCAATTACAATATGATTTGTGTCGCAATTGTATACGCTATATTATTTTTTCTTCATTTGCTATTTTTTCCTACAAAAGTGGAGTTACCCTTTAAGTGTTTTTTTTTTTTAAACAAAGCCTCTAACTACCTTTTTTCAGGGATCTTCAGGCTGGTCATGTGACTCCTGGCTGCTCTCCTCCTTCGATTCAGGGCTACAGTGAAATCTCCCTCTGATGTCAGCTGGAGAGGTCATGCTGGCCTCTCAGACCCTTCAGCTGTAGCCCTGGAGAAGAAGAGCAGCCAGGAGTCATGTGACTAGCCTGAAAGTCTCGGAAAAAAGGTATTTAGAGGCTTTGTTAAAAAACAAAACAAAAAAAAAAAAAAAACACTTACACAGTGCAATATGGCTGGAAGCGGAAGAGAGGAGAGCAGCAGATGACAAAGGCATGTAACCTGACCACGGTAATCAAAGTTCAGCAGCCATGAATACTGTGGTCAGCACTCGGAGGCATTGGTGGCTGGTGCTCAAAGTTTTTGGGGGGGCGCAAACAGAAAAATGTAATAGGCATTGCTTTGCGGCAAAAAACGCTGTAAAAAAATTGCGTGACTTTGAGGTCACAAAAGTATGAAAGGGGCCTTCAATAATCAAGGTATAGTGTGCCCCCATCAATGCAGAGTGACCAGTGGGTCAAACAGAGAAAAGCCGCTCAGGTGTAGTTGTTGAGCCTGGTGCAGGTCAGATCCATCATCCAAAGTAGTAGAATATCCAAAAGTAGGACCGCACTCAAGGCAGGTGTTGAAATCAATAAAATCCTTTACTCCTCATGGATAAATTCATACAGACAGTGCATAACAGACATGTCAGGTCCCAACGCACCAGCCGCCACTGCTCAGAGGGGGGACATTACATCTTAGAAAGGGGCAGATTAGACAACACAAGCACTGTGTTGTTTAATCTACTTAATAAACAGGCAAAAAATTTTTTTTTTTGGGGGAGCATACCCATGTATTTCTAAAGCTGCTGCAGCTATGAACCAAAAGACATGTATATTAAAAAAGAATAGCGCGCAAATGCAAAAGAAATAACTACCAAATCTGAAGACAATCCATAAATAAAAATGGGGGTTTGGTCCCACCATATGGCCATATCGTGCTCAAGCCCACTACTGCGTCAAAGTACCCCATTATCAGTGGGTCCTACACTATCCATGAAAAAGAGATGAATCCAGCCTAACCCTTGGAGATAATACTCCTTGCTGGGAAGGATGTGCAAATGCACTACAGGGGACTCCTACTATATCCACTAGATGGTGGACACTGATTGAGTACAGGTGTGTGTGGGGGGGTGGGGAGGGCTGCTCAACCTCGATAGTCTGGTCAGACCGAATACATAATAAACAGGCAAAAAATTTTTTTTTGGGGGAGCATACCCATGTATTTCTAAAGCTGCTGCAGCTATGAACCAAAAGACATGTATATTAAAAAAGAATAGCGCGCAAATGCAAAAGAAATAACTACCCCATTTTTATTTATGGATTGTCTTCAGATTTGGTAGTTATTTCTTTTGCATTTGCGCGCTATTCTTTTTTAATATACATGTCTTTTGGTTCATAGCTGCAGCAGCTTTAGGAATACATGGGTATGCTCCCCCAAAAAAAAAAAATTTTTTGCCTGTTTATTATGTATTCGGTCTGACCAGACTATCGAGGTTGAGCAGCCCTCCCCACCCCCCACATACACCTGTACTCAATCAATGTCCACCATCTAGTGGATATAGTAGGAGTCCCCTGTAGTGCATTTGCACATCCTTCCCAGCAAGGAGTATTATCTCCAAGGGTTAGGCTGGATTCATCTCTTTTTCATGGATAGTGTAGGACCCACTGATAATGGGGTACTTTGACGCAGTAGTGGGCTTGAGCACGATATGGCCATATGGTGGGACCAAACCCCCATTTTTATTTATGGATTGTCTTCAGATTTGGTAGTTATTTCTTTTGCATTTGCGCGCTATTCTTTTTTAATATACTTGTTTAATCTACTATAAGGGAACATAATCTCTCTTTTTCTTTTTTTTTTTTTTTTAGGTTTAAAACTAAACTTTAATTTTATGAGACAGATATGATTTTTTAAAAATAACAAAAATAAAATGTCGAGCTGGGGAAGCAATTGATCAAGTAATAAAGCTTTGCAGATGCCTAGATGTCTAGAAAAACGGATGTTTGGTGGTTTGATGGTGTTTGAGGACTTGGGTTAGTAAAAACAATGCTAAGAGGTTTTCTTGCCCACAAATTGTCAGATGTCAAACCAGCTCTTTTCTCTCAGTATCTTTACAAAGCTATGCTAGTACATTACTGACCTATCACAAAGTGCAGCAGCAGTATATAAAAAGATGGAGACTTTATTATAAACTTTCTATTAAAGTGAACTATTTATGGCTGCTCTTCTTACCCTCACCTGTAACACTGTTTGCTGGTGGAGTTAAGTATAAGTGCCATGTGCAAACCGACGTAAACCTACGTCAGTCGCGCGATTGCCGCCTGACACCCGTGATCGCTCCCCACTGAGAGAGAAGAACGGTTGGCTGTTGTAAGCACAGCTGACCGTTCTTCCTTCTGAAATGATCACAGAGCCCAAGTGATCCTTCTATATAGGATCACATGTCTCTATGGTAATTTCAGAAGCCATGCCCCCCCACAGTTAGAATCACTCCCCTAGGCTCACATTTAACCTCTTGAGCACCCACAGGGTTAACCCCTTCCCTGACAATGGCATTATTACTGTAACAGTGCATATTTTTAGCACTGATTACTGTAGTCACCGTTACTCCCAAAAGTGTCAAAAATGTCAGGGAGGGGTCCAATTTGTCCGCTGCAATGTCGCAGTCCCGCAAAAAATCGCAGATCGCCGCCATTACTAGTAAAAAAAAAAAAAAACAATAAAAATGACATAAATCTTTCCCTTAGTTAGTAGATGCAATAACTTTTGCGCAAACCAATCAAAATATGCTTATTAAGATTTTCTTTACCAAAAATATGAAGCAGAAAACAAATTGGCCTAAAATGTTAAAAAAATTTGATTTTTAATTTTTTTTTCAGAATGTCATATAGCAGAATGTGAATTTTTCTTTTTTTTAAATTGTCGCTCTTTTTTTGTTTATAGCGCAAAAAATAAAAATCTCACAGGGGATCAAATACAACCAAAAGAAAGCTCTATTTATGGGAAAAAAGGACATCAATTTTATTTGGGTACAGCGTCCCACGACAATTGTCAGTTAAAATAAAATTGGCGCAATTGTCAGTTAAAATAACGCAGTGCCGAATCGCAAAATAGGTCCTGGTCAGGAAGGGGGTAAATCCTTCTGGTCTTAAAGTGGTTAATGCAGATAGGGCGCCAAGTGAGTTTAATTACCACCTTAATCAGTCACAGAACCCGTCTAATCAATATGTGTTTGGTTTTAGGCCCCTTTCACACAGGCGGACCGTTCAGATCCGCTTGTCCGTTTTTTTGGCGGATCTGAACGGTCCCCCCATGCATCCCTATGGGGCATCGGATGTCAGCGGAGACATGTCCGCTGACATCCGACCCTATCCGATCCGTCAAATCTGGACGGATGGAAACCCTATTTTCCATCCGTCCAGCGGATCGGATGGCATCGGAATGAGAACGGACCGACGGTCCGTTCCCATCCGATTTCCCCCATAGAGATGCACGGGGAACTGACAGCTGTGTCTCCGCACACAGCACGGAGACACAGCTGTCCTCCTGCTGCTCAGCGGGGGATCGGCGGCTCGATCCCCCGCTGAGAAAAACGGACTCCGTCCGACGGACGGAGTTTGTGAAAGGAGCCTTAACCGCTTGCCGACCGCCGCAGTCAGCCCCTCACAGGCAAAGTGACGTATATATAAGTCACTAGCCTGTGAGGCTCTGGGGAGCAAGCGCGCTGCCGGCGGTGCGCTCCCGCGCGGTCACGGACCCCCCCGGGCGTGTGACCGGCGGACCCGATGTCCGCCGCTCACTCTGCGATCGTCGGGGGAGAGGGAGAAAGGCAGGCAGCTTGTGTAAACAAGCTGCCTGTCATTCTCCCCTGTGTAGAAACACTGATCATACGGTTCTACTATGTAGGACCATTGATCAGTGTAACTACAGCTCAACAGACAGGCAATCACAGTTAGAATCACGCCCCTAGGGACACACACAGCCCCTCCCTCTCAAATAAAGTTAACCCCTTCACTGCCAGTGTATTTTTACAGTAACAGTGCATATATATAGCACTGATTACTGTAGAAATGTCACTGGTAACCCCAAAAGTGTCAAAAATGTCAGTCAAGGGTCCGATCTGTCCGCCCCAATGTCGCAGTACCGCAAAAAAATCGCAGATCGCCGCCATTACGCGTTAAAAAAAAAACAACAAAAATGACAAAAATCTTTCCCTTTGTTAGTAAACGCAATAACTTTTGCGCAAACCAATCAAAATACGCTTTTTGCGATTTTTTTTTACCAAACATATGTAGCATAAAACAAATTGGCTGAAAATGTTAAAAAATTTAGATTTTTACTTTTTTTGGGGGGGGGGGAATTGCATATAAAAAAATGTGAAAAATATTGTAATTTTTGCAAAATTTACGCTCTTTTTTTGTTTATAGCGCGTGATCAAAAAATCGCACAGGTGATCAAATACCACCAAAAGAAAGCTCTGTTTGTGGGGAAAAAAATTAGTTTAGGTACAGCGTTGCACGACCGCGCAATTGTCCGTTAAAGTCACGCAGTGCCGAATCGCAAAATACCCCCTGGTCTTTTAGCAGCCAAATCCTCCGGGGCTTAAGTGGTTAAAGGGATGAGATGGCAACCCTACATCTAGCAGTCTACACTTTATCCAATGATAGCTTCGCCTGTATTCCTTTCTACATGTGTTCAGATCAAAAGAAAAAAAAGTGTGAGAACCCAACAGGGAGCGCTTTTTTCTGCTTCTCTGGACCAGGTTAGCTTGTTTTTAGTGTTCACTATTATCTCCCCATTTGGGTTTCTACATTCCTGGGTGACACTAGGTTGTTGCTTTCATTTGCCCTGGTGACACAATGCTGCTAGCAGCAAATCAAGTGCACTTAATGCTCAGCTGCTCCATGGAGTCAGGCGAGACACAAGTCCCAGCTGTTCTGCTTGATGTTTTCTGATTGCACCCAGTGCTCAATCTGTGAACTCTTTTCCAGACAGTAGATTTTTCAAGCTCCAGGGCTTTAAAATCTCATGCAGGCAGGCATCCACAGATATGCTTTTATAAGCTGCTGCCAGGGGATCTTCCAGGAGATAAATGGAATCTGTGTGAAGTAAATTAGAGTGAACCAGTCAATCTGCGTGTCAGCCCTAAATGTAGGGGTAACTAGCCTGCAGACACAAAAGCCCATGGCCTCTCATGTAGGGGGTCACTGAAAAGTAGCCCTGATTCCTGAAATCTCTGTCAGTTTCATTTGCAACTTCTTAAAAAGGCACTGCTAAACAAATTAATTTACCAGTAAATCCTCCCCCTGGGTGCCCAGGAAATCATCCCAGGGTGAGAAATAATAGGAGCTTTCCTTTCTAAGGACGTAATTGAATTACTTTTCTCAAACTCCATATAAAACCCAGTATGTCTAAATTTCTAATTGTTCCCTTGCTTGTCCTGTACTGTGGACTTCCTGCAGCAGCTGGGAATAAATAAATCATTCCCATCCCGGGAAAGTCCATTCTTCACTAAATGGCACTGGATCTACCTTATTTTTAGTCGACTTTTGAACATTTTTTCTTAATTCCAGTTCTGAAGTATCTTCACCATATCATGTTTTCATGTGCAAGCAAAAATGCTTTTTTTTTAAATATTTTTTGCACGTGATTGGGTATTTTTTGTAAAGGGATTTTTCATCACAATTACTAAGCAAAGGAAAAATTCCCTTGCCTTTTGGAAATCAACTCCTATATTTTCAATCAATAGAAAAATGAGGATGGAATGTTGATGAAACTTCCCCCTGTTGACAGAATGTAGTGAGAGTGACATTATTGTGAAAAAGGTCTTCGACAATGAAGAGGAACTTTTACCCACCCCAGTCCCTCTTACTTTTTTCAATGGGTAAACCACAAAGCACATATTCACATGCTCAGTGATCCAGTGGTTTTCCATACAGATTCGCCATGCTGCTGTTGTTCACTGGGTTCCGTGTCACAATCTTTATCTGTGATGTCATCAGCAGGTCAGCTGTCTCTTGGGTTCTTGCAGTCAACCTCCTTATGATGCACATGCATTGTGGCACATCATCAGGATGTCAGCTGCAGGTATCAGAAAAAGACAGCAAGCCCCCCTTGAAGATGCACCATGGCCCATGTACAGTAGAACACCTGCGGCCTCCGGGGATACGTGACTTCGGTAACTCAGAAGCTGCTGGCAATGGAAAAAGTACTTTTGGCACAGGCCAGAATCTAGAAAGTGGGGAGGGAATTCCCCAATAAAGGTGGTAAAAAATGGAAATCACTTTGCTACTGTAGCAATATTTCCAGGCATTGGGCATGATGTGGGTCTGCCCGAGTCACTGGTAACACCAACAGCAAATTTAAGCTGATTGCCCAAGTGTGAGATCTGAAACAATGAACAGTCTGGCATCTTTGGTTTGTTTTGTTTATTTTATATGGGGATGGGAAAAGGGAATGAGTGGGATACTCCTCTGGCTCAACTAGGTACAAATTGGGACACTTGAGAAACAATGCCTTTCAGCGCTGACTTGACGCCGGCTGGATGCCGACCAACGCTTGCTGGCGCTTGAAATCACTGACTTGCTGTACTGTAATGAAAACTGATTTCTGACACTCTGGTTAGCTCAAAAGTCCTTGACTATACTGAAGACTAATTTCTGATGCTCTGGTTAACTCAAAAGTCTTTGACACTGCTCCCTACAGTCAACAAAACTCTTAACACTGTATACACCGCACTGTACACTCTGCACTTCAGGGCCCAACCGCTGGCACCCCCTTTACTCTGCAGGGTCAACACTGCCACCCCCTTTACTTTGCTCCTGCACCAGCTAGCTCCTGGATCCCCCTGACTTTTCCTAGAGTGGTCCCCTCTCACTAGGCAGACCCCCAGGGGCAGTTTGCAGTACTCACGACTGGGAATGCTTTCCTGAAACTCATCCCCTCTCAGCTCCGCTGGTCCTCGGCACACCGGATCCTCTCTGCAGCTCAGCTCAGCCCTGTACCCCCTCAGGCAAGCCGCCTGGGATACCCAATCCTTCCTGTCAGGAGGAGAGACAGCCATACCCACCCTCCTGGGACTCTGCTTCCCGCCAAAGACAATCTGTCATGTGCTCCCCACAGACTTATACCCCCTCCCAGGATGCTCTGCAGCAGAATTTGCCCTTCCAGGATGGATACAAGCCCTGGTGTGCTATTGGTCAGGTTTCCTCCACCGCCCAATGAGAGCCCTCATTGGTACACAGTGGGGAGGGAGACTCACCAACTCAACATGCACACCTGGAAACACATGCCAGCCCAGCTGAAAATCATGGCATTGCTGATAAGCAGACAAGACCTACTACACTTTACCTACTATGAGAGGCGGGGGGTAGGGGTGGGATGGCGGAAAATAGCCTGGAAGGGTAAAGCTCCACTTTAACTTGTCACAAACCTGGAAAATTGATGCTGAGCATTTGAAAAGTCACGTCAGAATGATCTGAAGACCCAAATATTTGAGGATAACATGGTGGACATGAACCTAATGCAAAGTCCAGAAATAGGAATTTGCTTTTAACAATTTACGGTCCTTTTCCGCTACTTGCTGTAACATCACACATTCCATTCAGGAATATTCCAAACAGACTGTGTACTGTACTCTCCACCTCTGATCTCCTATTCCAAGAAAGGGTCCTTCAACCTACTCGTCACTAGTGATGGGCCAAACAATCCCCTGTTCGGTTCGCACCAGAACATCTCGAACAAGCAAAAAGTTCTAGGGAACTTGCGAACTCTATTAAAGTCTTGGGCACCCCAAAGAACCCTCCCCATGTTGAGGCAAGCGGCCTGGTATGGTTACGGAGGGGGAGGGCTGCTTGCTCGCCCCCCCCCCATCCCCCGGCTAGCCAGGCTGCCTGCTTGGATAAGGGTCTGGTATGGATTGTGGGGGGGACCCCAAGACGTTTTTTTTTTTAAATTTTGGAGTGGAGTTCCCCTTAAAATCTGTACCAGACGCAAAGATCCTGGTATAGGTTTTGGGGGGGGGGGGGGCCATGCTGTTTTTTTTTTTTTAATTTTGTCATAGGGTTCCTCTTAACCACTTAAATACAGGGCACTTTCTCGCCCTTCCTGCCTAGACCAATTTTCAGCTTTCAGTGCTCATTGGCATCTATGGGAGATCTCGGTCAGCTTGACATGGCACTGCTTCCTATCTTTAACATTGGAATCTATGGGAAATCTTGGTCAGCTTGACATGGCACTGCTCCTTATCTTTAAAGCGGTTGTATTCCCTGTAGAAAAAAAAAACCTGCAGGACAATGGCATAATGTGCTAGTTTGCATCACATACTAGCACATTATGAAATACTTAACTTAGAACGAAGCCCCCACATGGTCGCCCAGACACCGCTGAGGGAGCTGACATGTTCCCTCGGCATCTCTTCCGGGTTTGGCGGCATGCGCGTGGGAGTTAATTTTCCGGCAAGGAGCTGTCAATGAGCTCTGAAGGTCCGGCAAGATACGTCGGTCCTTCAGAGCGCATGCGCCGCTGGTGTCAGCGGCTGCATGCAGGGTGAATATCTCTTAAACCATGCAGGTTAGGAGATATTAATTTTACCTACAGGTAAGCCTTATTACAGGCTTACCTGTAGGTGAAAATTAAAAAGCGGAGTATACTACCGCTTTAACATTGGCGTCTATGGGATGTCTCAGCTTGGCATGGCACTGCTCACTAACTGTAAGTGACAGCAACATAAAACTTGGGGAGCACTGAGAAGGGACCCAGGACTATAACATATCTATACATTATAAAAGGGGGGTATGCCTGTTCACTACACTGACTGCACTAAACTAACTCAACTCACTATCCACTAACTACCCACCTAATCTCTATTATCATACACTATACACGGCTTCCGTGTAAGCAGCAGCCTTATATAGTGTGGCCCCTGAGCCATGATTGGCTAAAGGCAGCCTGCCTTTGGCCAATCATGGCTCTGACAGGACACTGTGCTGTGATTGGCCAAAGCATACAGGTCATGTGTATGCTTTGGCCAATCATCAGTAATTTATGTACTACACCAGCACAGTGCATTATGGGGCGCTCATCGGCGGGCGAACTTCCCGCCGAGCGCCCCATTTGTTGGTGTGTTCAGCAAACAAATGAACAGCTAATGTTCAAGTCAAATGTAAGTCGTAAGAACATCAAGCCCATTCCTACTCGTCACAAGCACTGCCACCAACAGATCCTTGAATCACTGCATATGCCTAAAGTGCTATTAAAGGCAAAAAAGAAAATAACAAACATGTTATACTTACCTGCTCTGTGAAGTAGTTTTGCACAGAGCAGCCCCGATCCTCCTCTTCTCAGGTCCCCTGCTGGCACTCCTTACCCCTACCTCCCGTCGAGTGCCCCTAGAGCAAGCAGCTGCCAATGGGGCACCCAAGAAGGGTCTCTCTTGAGCCGCTGCTCTGTGTGTCCATTCAGACACAGAACCACAACTCAGCTCCACCCCCTCTCTCTCCTCATTGGCTCACTGGCTGTGATTGACAGCAGCCTATGAGGAGGGAGAAAGGCATTTAGAAAGGGACTAAGCGCCCATTCAGACTGCGGCGACACGATTTGCTGGGGCGACCTGTGAAGTCGCGGTGCACAGCATGCACCGTGACCTCGGCGCGACTTGCAGGGACTTCATATAATTGAAGTCAATGCAAGTAATCTCCAGGTCGCCCCAAAGTAGTACAGGACCCTTTTTCTAAGTCGGAGCGACTTGTGTCGCTCCTATTAGAATGGGTCCTGTACTATTCAATGGGGAGCGACCGCGACTTGTCAGGCGACCAAGTCACCTGAAAAGTCGCGCTAGTGTGAATGGACCCTTAAAGCAACTTGTTTGTAACTATTTACAATGCTTACATAAATAAACTAAATAAAATGCCTCTAGGAAGTAAGCAGATATCAACCAGTTGATTTCTTTTTCCTCTTTATGCACTTTATTATTAAGTCATTTTTGCCAAACAAATAATACAACAGTATAGAAAAATAAGTAAACGACATTCACTAGTTTAATGAATATGTAATTGCTCACTTGATCTTTAAAGTAATTGTAAAGTCTACTCTTTTTTTTTTATTAATATAATAAACATGTTATACTTACCTCCTCTGTGCAGTTGGTTTTGCACGGAGCAGCCCCAATCCTCCTCTTTTTGGGTCCCTGGCTGGAGCACCTTGCCCCTCCCTCCTGTTGAGTGCCCCCACAGCAAGCAGCTTAGTATGGGGGCACCCGAGCCAAGCCACAGCTCCCTGTGTCCATTCAGACGTGGAGCTGTAGTTTGGCCCCGCCCCCTCTCTTCCCATTGGCTAACTGAGTTTGATTGACAGCATTGGAAGCCAATGTCGCCACTGCTGTGTCCCAGTCAATCACGAAGGAGAGTCCCGAAAGACCAAGGCATTAGTGGACATTGGATCAAGATGGGGCTCGGGCAATTATTAGGGGGGCTGAGGGCAACTGCTGCACACAGAAGGCTTTTTATCCTAATGCATAAAATGCATTAAGATAAAAAAAACTGCTGCCTTTACAGCCACTTTAACCATTTGCTGCAGGGCAGCTGCTTAGTGCTGGATAATGTATCTGATAGGTGATCAGCGCTTCTGGGTAGGGGGCAGGCATGCACCCACTGCCCTTGCTGTACTGTGATTTGCTACAACATAAGCCGATCAGCGGGTGCCTCACAATAATTGAATGCTGGTACCTGCAGATCCATCATTCAGGGAAGTGACCTCTGTGTTTTAAACACTGACAGGGGATGTGGCTGTTTTTTTTTTTTTTTTATTCCCTGCAAAGCAGGGAAAAACAGCATGCTTGCTTAGTTAAAGCAGCACATAACACATACATTGTTAGGCACACAATAACCCTTTCATCTCCCCTAGATGTTAACCCCTTCCAAGCCAGTGTCATTAGTACAGTGACAATGTATAGTATTAGCACTGATCACTGTATTAGTGTCGCTGGTGATGTCAGTGTCAGTAAGTCAGCTACTGTACCCCCAAGCCAACATCCGTTAGTATCAGATTGCTTGCCACACTATCACCCACTGTAAGTCTAGGATCACCACTATTACTAGTATAAAAAAGAAAAACTTTCACGCAAACCAAATAATCTACATTTGTAGCAATACTCCCATGGGAGCTGATGTGTGTGGGTTACCATCAGCAACAGTAGACCATTCTGACATGTTTCCAAGTGTTTTTACCTCAGACAAGGACCAGTCCAGTTTCTTTGGTTTTTATGTTTTACTAGGAACTTGGATAGGAGAAGGGATGAGTGGGATACTCCTAATTAAACTGAACTATGCACAATATGCTAAGACGATATAGAAAGTGCTGATTGATGCTGGTTAACGCTGACTGACACTGGTTAACGCTGTTTGAGGTAGTCACAGCTAGACCGCTTACTTTACTTTTCCTTTGACTGTGAAAGAGTCATTTTAGCTTCCTAAGGCATTCCTTTCCTGAGGTAGCAGTCCTTTATAGTAGACTGCACTGCTGAGAAACTTCAGGGCCTTTCCTGGCGCCCCCTTTTACCCCCTTCAGGGCTTAACAACTTGCCACCCCCTTTACTGTGACACTCTTGGTTAGCTGACTTCTGGATCCCCTTGACCCTCTGGAGTGGTCCCCTCTCTCTTAGGCAGACTCCTGGGCAGATGCTTGAGTACTCATGATACTGTTTTTCCAGAATCTTCTGCCCAGCAGCACACTGGATCCTTCTGCAACACAGCTCAACCCCTGGTCCCTATGCCGACTGGCTGGACCACCTTCCTCACCAACAGGAGGAGAGACAGCCGTCACCCGCCTCCTGGGACCTGGCTTCCCGCCCAAAGACACCCTGTCACATGCCCCCTCTGGATTTATTCCCAATCCCAGGATGCATTGCAGCAATGCCTACCCACAGGGACAGTGATAAACCCCTGTGTGCTATTGGCTAGGTTTCCTCCACTGACCAACATGGTGCCTCATTGGATACAGTGGGGAGACTCTACAGACTCAACAGGTCACACCTAGAAGCAGAACAGGGTCACATATATGCTTTGCCTAGCATTTATTGAGATTTTTTTTTCTACCAAAGACATGTAGCAGAATACATTTTGGCCTAATTCATGACGAAATTAGAAACAGAACAAGCTCACCTACAAATGTAGCATTTAGAATGTTGATACAAACCATTTACCACTCACAGGAGTGCTTACAATGGCCAGCTTTTATTTATTCATGTAATACCTTTATCTCAAAAGGAAAAAAAAAAAAAAACACTACTTTGACTGCTTATGTAACTGCAGTGAAAATTGGAGTTTGGCTTAAATTTTTTTAGTGTATCTAAATATGCTAGTCCATCCAACACTCCCTTCTCCCAGATTAAGAATGATGCTGTCTGCTGTGCTCCTTCATTAAGAGTGGGAGCACTCTAATACAGGAGGTGAGTTACTGGCCAGATCACCAGGTGAAAACAGTGGGTAACAAATCCTAAAAAAAAAAAAAAAAAAGAAAATGAATGCAGCCACCACATCTAAGGATTTGTAAGCTGCAATATATTACATTTTTGGTTTTGCGTTAAATACCGCTTTAAATTTGCATTTCAGTTCAAACATTAAAGTGAATGTAAACTCTCACCTTGTAAAACAACCCATTCAGCTTAATAAAGAAATGAAAGGCAAAACAATTGTGTATAGATTTAAAAACACTCTTTTGCCTTTGTTATAACCTCCGTTCTCAGCTGCATAAGAGGTGGGGGGAGGAGAAGCAGCAGCACACTGAGCTTCCCAGTGAATGGCTTTGCAGGGTGGGTGTGTCAGGACAAGTCTGATCATTGAAGAACAGACTAGAGGACTGACCACAGTGTGTTCTCCTGCTTAGTGTGGTTAGTTTTTAATAGGAAATCAGAGTGACTGGCAGAAACACCAGGAATTTCACTCAAAGGAAGCAATATAAAGGGAACAGGAGACTTTCTCATACAAGTACATGCTACAGCAGGCACATATCAGGAATATGAAATGTTGGGTTTACATACTCTTTAAGATGAACTTCAGTCAGACAGCTAAGTACACCATTAAATACACATATAGGATTTGTTTAATCTGCCAAATGGTTTATAACTTTGTTCAGCTAGTCCTGGGATTTAGGCAGCCTTGCTAGAGAGCAGACTCAGTTGGTGACCTCACTCTTTTCCACTGCAGATAAACAGGTCAGGTAGTACAGCAAGGTCACCTCCCAGTGAAAGAATAGCAGCAGACTGATGAAGTTATCTCTCTCCTCTCTTCACAATGTTTCTTAAAAGAGTTGTAAAGTCTCAGGTTTTTCACCCTAATGCTTTATATGCATTAAGGTGAAAAACCTTTGGTGCTGCAGCTGTCCCCCAGACTTCCCCCCCTTATTCTTACCTGAACCCAATCTTTCCAGCGACGAGCACCAGCCCAGCAGCTCCAGCCATTGTTTTGAGTCCTTATTTGATGTGCAAGTGAATATGAGGGACGATATCATGAATAGAGCTAGGGAGGAAGTAGAATCCCTATAGGTAGAGACTGGGCAGAAGGAACAGCGCTTTCATCTAAGGCTCGCCATTTTCTAAAAGTTTTGCAGGACAATTTCATGGGTCAGATAGTGAACGAACTGACAAAAAACATTAAGTACTAAACCTACTGATTACTAACAATACAGACCTGATCACGGATGTAGAAATACGGGGAAACTTATGAAACAGCGAAATTCGTTTTCAGTAGAAATCATAGAACTAGCAAACACAAGGGTATTACAAGGACACTAAATTTCAAAAGAGCAAACTTCCCTCAACTGCGCTCTTTGCTAGATGGTATAAAATGGTATGGAATCCTAGGAACAAAAAACACTGAGGAAAAATAGGAGTGTTTTAAGAACATACTAAATAAAGGGATTGGCCAATGCATTCCAACGGGAATAAGTTTAAAGAGCTAAAAAAAAACCCTGGGTGGCTAAACTCCAACGTAAAAATGCATATAAAAATGAAAGAAAAGGCCTTCAAAAATACAAGGCTGAGGGGTCATTGGCAGCATTCCAACATTACAAAGAATGCAATAAGAAATGTAAGAGCACGATCAAGGCAGCTAAAACTGAACACGAAAGGCACATAGCGGAAGAGAGTAGAAAAAAACACAAGACACTCTTTTAGTAAATGCAGTATCTCAGAAAAGTGAGTACACCCCTCACATTTTTTAAAACATTTTATTATATCTTTTCATGTGACAACACTAAAGAAATTACACTTTGCTACAATGTAAAGTAGTGAGTGAATAGCTTGTATAACAGTGTACATTTGCTGCCCCCTCAAAATAGCCCAACACACAGCAATTAATGTCTAAACCGCTGGCAACAAAAGGGGATACACCCCTAAGTGGAAATGTCCAAATTGGGCCCAAAGTGTCAATATTTTGTGTGGCCACCAATATTTTCCAGCACTGCCTTGACCCTCTCGGGAATGGAGTTCACCAGAGCGTCACAGGTTACCACTGGAGACCTTGCGCTCCTCCACCTTTCATTTGAGGATGCCCCACAGACACTCAATAGTGTTTAGGTCTGGAGACATGCTTGGCCAGTCCATTACCTTTATCCTTAGCTTCTTTAGCAAGACAGTGGTCGCCTTGGAGGTGTGTTCGGTGTTGTTATCATGTTCAAATACTGCCCTGTGGCCCAGTCTCTGAATGGAGGGGATCATGCTCTGCTTCAGTATGTCACAGTACATGTTGGCATTCATGGTTCCCTCAATGAACTGTAGTTCTCCAATGTTGGCAGAACTCATGCAGCCCCAGACCATGACACTCCCACCACCTTGCTTTACTGTAGGCAAGACAAACTTGTCTTTGTACTCCACACCAGGTTGCCTCCACACATGCTTGACACCATCTGAACTATATAAGTTTTTACTCCTCACCCGGTTGCCTCCACACACACTTGACACCATCTGAACTATATAAGTTTATCTTGGTCTCATCAAACCACAGAAGATGGTTCCAGTAATCCATGTCCTTAGTCTGCTTGTCTTCAGCAAACTGTTTGCGGGCCTTCTTGTGCATGATCTTTAGAAGAGGCTTCCTTATGGGACAAAAGCCACACAGACCAATTTGATGCAGTGTGCCGCGTATGGTCTCAGCACTCACAGGCTGACCCCCCACCCCTTTAACCTCTGCAGCAATGCTGACAGCATTTATACATCTATTTCCAAAAGACAACCTCTGGATATGACGCTGAGCATGTGCACTCAATCCTTTTAGTCTACCATGGAGAGACCTGTTCAGAGTGGAACCTGTCCTGTTAAACCAATGTATGGTCTTGGCCACCGTGCTGCATCTCAGTTTCAGGGTCTTGGCAATCTTCTTCTAGCCTAGGCCATCTTTATGTAGAGCAACAATTATTTTTTCCAGATCCCCAGAGAGTTCTTTGCCATGAGGTGCCATGTTAAACTTCCAGTGACCAGTATGAAAGAGTGAGAGCGATAACACCAAATTTATCACACCTTCTCCCCATTCACACCTGATACCTTGTAACACTAACGAGTCACATGACACCGGTGAGGGAAAATGGCTAATTGGGCCCAATTTGGTTATTTTCACTTAGGGATGTACTCACTTTTGTTGCCAGCAGTTTAGACATTAATGGCTGTGTGTTGAGTTAATTTGAGGGGACAGCAAATTGACACTGTTATACAAGCTGTACACTCACTACTTTACATTGTAGCAAAGAGTCATTTCTTCAGTGTTGTCACATGAAAATATATAATAAAATATTTACATAAATGTGAAAATGTGAGGGGTGTACTCACTTTTGTAAGATACTGTAAATAGTAAGAAAGTGAGGCCAGAACACATTTGTCCCATAAAGGACAATGAAAGAAAGGAATCTGGCTACAAAGGACAGAGAGAAGGCAAAGGTGCTAAATAAATTATTCTTCTCAGTCTTCACAAGAGAATTGGGGGGCTACAGTAACCCAGCTTGTGATGTTAAAGTTAATAAAACATCACAGGAAGCACCCTCATGGTTTACAGAAGACAGACTGAAAAACTTAAATAAGTCACTGAGACCAGATGGCTTACACCTGAGGGTCCTTAAAGAACTCAGCCAGGTGATAGCCCGACCATTGTTCCTAGTTTTTATGGATAGTCTACTGATGGGAATGGTACCAGCTGATTGGAAAAAAGCCAACGTAGTACCAATATTTAAAAAGGGGCTGAGATATATCCTTGGGAACTACAGGCGGGTTAGCCTAACATCAATAGTCTGTAAGATATTGGAGGGGATGATAAGGGACTATATTCAAGACTTTATTAATGAAAACGGTATCATTAGTAGTAATCAGCAAGAATTAATGCAAAAATGGGTCTTGCCAGACCAATCTATTAACCTTCTATGAAGAAGTGAGCTACTATCTAGATAAAGGAAGGCCTGTGGATGTGGTGTATCTGGATTTGCAAAGGCATTTGATACAGTTCCCTACAAACGTTTACTGTACAAACTGAGGTACGTAGAAATGGACCATAGAGTGAGTACCTGGGTTAAAAACTGGCTTCAAGGGCGAGTCCAAAGGGTGGTGATAAATGGGGAGTACTTCTGGTGTGGAAAGTGGGGCCCCCTAAGGATCTGTCCTTGGACCAGTCCTATTTAATTTGTTCATAAAAGACCTAAAGGATGGGATAAAAAGCTCAATCTCTGTATTTGCGGATGATACTAAATTAAGCAGGGCAATACTTTCTATGCAGGATGTGGAAACCTTACAAGAAGACCTGAACAAAATCATGGGCTGGGTATCTACATGGCAAATGAGGCTTATTGTTGAAAAATGTAAGGTAATGCATTTGGGTGCTAGAAATACGACCACAGGTTACTCAGGGGTAGAGTCTTTGGGGGAATCTAAGATGGGAAAGGACCTGGGGGTCCTAACAGACAAGCTCAGCAATAGCATGCAATGTCAAGCTGCTGCAAGCAAAGCCAACAGAATATTGGCATGTATTAAAAAGGGGATTCACTCCAGAGATAAAACGATAATGCTCCCACTCTACAATACTCTGCTCCGGCCGCATCTCGAGTATGCCATCCAGTTCTGGGCATTGGTCCTCAGGAAGGATGTACTAGAACTGGAGAGAGTCCAGAGAAGGGCAGCAAAGCTAATAAAGGGACTGGAGGATCTCAACTATTAGGAAAGACTACAAGCATTGAACTTATTCTCTCTGGAGAAGAGACACTTGAGAGGGGATATGATATCAATGTACAAATACCGTATTGGTGACCCTAGCATAGGAAACAAACTATTCAGCAAAAGTGAATATAAAAGAACTCGCGGCCATTCGCTAAAATTAGTAGAAAGCAGTTTAACCTTAAACTGCATCAAGGGTTCTATACTGTCAGAGCGGTAAGGATGTAGAATTCTCTTCCACAAACAGTAGTATAAGCACGGAGCATCGATAGTTTCAAAAAAACTATTAGATGGGCACAGCAACGACCACATCATACAGGGGTATACAAAGTACTATTGACATAAACTCCTATTATACACACACTCATCATAGGTTAAACTGGATGGACTCTGGTGTCTTTTTTCAACCTCACCAGCTATGTAACTATGTATGTAATAGATAGCTGCATTTATTGGCGCTTTTTATATTTGCATTAAGGTAGAAGTCCAGTCAAAACCTAACTAAGCTTAAACCCCCTCCCACCCCTATTCTAAGCCAGATACTAACTACCCTGTAAAGGAAAAATGTACATAACTACCTAATATAAGGCACTCCAGCTGAGTAAAGTGATCGGCTCCCAACGCTACCTTCAGCGTGGAGAAGGGACAGACAATTAATGCCCTATAGTAAAGTCTAGTACACACGATAAGTTTATCGGATAAGAGATCATCCTTTTTTTTTTTTTTGCATGCTAGCCTCCATATCAAAAATGAAGAGGTTACTAAAGTATGAAAATTATCGTACGACAGAATAAAAATTCTGAAGTAACTTATTGTATTGTATTTGTAGTGCATTTTCGGGCAAAAGACTATGTTGTTTAAATGAAAATCATACAATCTGGTATCGTATAGGAAAAATTTTCCTATTTGTCCCTTCTAAATATTTTGTATGAAAGCTGTGTACTAATGACCAGATTATTGTATGATCATTTCGAAAACTGTATTTTTTGTACGATTTTCTGATCATGTGTACAGGCTTTAAGTCTATTGATGATGTCACCTCCCAAGCTCTGCAGCTGTTGTTGGTGCTCTCATATGAATGGACTTGATTGCCTTTAGTTTAGGTAAGTATAATCATCTTTTTGTTTACAGCAGGGATCTCCAAACTTCAGCTCCAGCTGTTGGGGAACTTCACGTCCCATGAGGCATTGTAAAACTCTGACATTTACAGACATGACTAGGCATGATGGGAATTGTAGTTCCTGAACAACTGGAGGGCCATTGTTTGGAGACACCTGCTTTACAGGACAGTTAGTATAGGGCTTGGAATGGGGGTGGAAGTAGGTTTAAACTTAAGCCCCGTACACACGTACCGATTGTCGGCCGTAAATATTCGGCTGACGACCGATCGGCCGATTGTAGGCTTGTTAGTATGATGCTTCCGACAGCCGACAGCGCATTTTCGGCCGAACAGAATCTGTCGTGCAGGCATTAAAATTTTTGTTGGCCAACACCAGAACGGCCGATTGTTCGCCAGTCAGTACAGATTTCGGCCGACAGACAGCAGATTAGCAAGACTGGGCATGCTCAGAAAAGAAAAAAGACAAGGAAAGTTAACCATCACATGACATCACTTCTGCAGTCGGCTGTTGTTGACCGACAAAATTCGTGTGCAGTCTTTTGCAGTTTTCAACAGACACGACAGCCCTGGACAAAAGACGGCCGATCGTTCGGCCGACGATCGGTACGTGTGTACGGGGCTTTAGTTTAATCACAAAAGAATCCTGTGACTATAGTTGAGTAAAACAAACAAAAAAACGTATTTCCCGAGGACATCTCTATCATAATGGAGGTAATTGTCATACCACTAGGATATGGACACCTTCTGATACATTGTTTCTGGCAGAATAACCCTTTAGGGTTTTAGGTTTAAGTGCAACTTCAACTTAATTATTCAGCTATGCATTTAAATGTCAAATCAGGTTGGAAAAACATGGTTTCTTTGTTTCCTTTGGGCAATGGATCCTTCATTTAATGGAGACAGTAGAACAGAATGGCATTATTGTCCAAGATTCACATGACATTCCATGTAATTTCGTTCAAAAGCCCAAAAAGTTTTGGTGTTCAAAAAAAATAGAGTTAAATTATTTTCATGTAGATACATTTCTACATACTCACAAATATATAACAAGTGGTATGAAAATATCTAAAAATCTATAGATATTCCCTGTGGTCCATTTTTGCGGTAACCTTTTGAATGGCTTTTCATTTATTCATGTCCTACATTTTCATGTGTCATCTTTAGGACAATAGTGACATGAATAAACAGGATGAGAAAAAGAATCACTGAAGCGCACTAAATTCATTTATTGTTTATAAGTTTACAGAAGCATTTTCTTGCCATGGGTACAAAAGCTAACTGTATCAGTACTACATGAATCCCATCATTAAATGAAGGCAGTTCAAAAATCAGTAAGTGAATGCCATTAAATTTTATGTGGTCATCTTGAACACTCACAGAGGCTGATTCACTAAGAAAAGAGTGCAAATGTGCCTGTTTACTAAATTGAAGTGCCTGCAGATGTATGTACCAGACTGTCACACTTTAAAAACTCAATAAGATCCTGGTTGACATTTCGGAGTTCTGATTTGATTCAAAAAATACAAATTTTTTTGGTTGTTCTGGAAATTCTAGTTTTTAATTATACTTTAACTGTAAGACTCAAGCCCTGGGTGAAAGATCCTTTAAGGTCACAGTGAGATGGCACAAAAAGGCACCCAAAAGCCCATCTTTAAAATAAAACAAAATGAATCAAAAAGCAAAAGCAGCCACTTTGAAAACTGTGATACCGGTAAAACAGAATAAGTACAAAGTAAAGCAGCGCTAAAGTCACATAAAAGCGATAAAAACACATAAATTGTGTATATCAACTAGAGCAAAAAATAGTGCAAAAAAAGACAATATAGTGTGAAAAAAATCATCTAATACAATAGTGCAGGGATTCCCAATCTACGGCCCTGCAGTTGTTGCAGAACTACACATCCCATGAGGCATTGTAAAACTCTGACATTCACATACATGACTAGGCATGATGGGAATTGTAGTTCCTGAACAACTGCAGGGCCGTAGTTTGGAAATCCCTGCAAGAGTGCATCAATTCTTCCAAGAAAGTGCAGCACAATTGGAGACCAAAGAGGGGATTGCCACCACCAACACCCTCCAACACAGGCCTCTTCTGGATCAGCAGGACTATAAACCGATGGAGTCTGTAGTTTTGTAGATGTCCATCGGTGACTCGGAGAGGATTGTCTTCTCCTCATTACATTTGAATCTTCACTTTAAACTTTGTGTGGAAAACATAACAATCCACATCTGGAAGAGTACAGGATGGATGTGGAATAGGAAATAACTTTTCACTGGTGACTTTTGCTGCATGTGATGCATATACCTTTTGCTGCATGTGATGTTACGGAACAGTACAATTCTCATGGAATCGCCACATATTTTGACATCAGATATTTTAGATGTGTAATTGATTTGTTAGCTTTTACATTATTTCTTGGCCTCAATGCAGCAGCAGCATTCCAATCTGATTAATTACAACTTGAAAAAAGGCCTTTTTTTCCGTAGATTTGGCTGTGTAATAGGCCTGAATAAAATAGCATAAGTAGCAGTCACAACAGTTCTAACAGCTAAAGAAAAGTGAAAAATTAAAGCTAAAGCCCTCAACTTTCTTCCAATTGACCACTGGCAAAACTGTTTCATAATACAGTTATTCAGTTTCATCTTTTGCAGAATCACACTGTATTGTCTTAGAGATTAATAAAATGTCAAAACATTTTGACAAAAACACTTTAAACCATAACCCCGCATTGCCCGAACAACCTTCCATCACTGTATCCCCAATTATTCCCAAGGTATTCCAAATATTGACTTCAGATATTTATTTGGTAAAAATTGCCTAGCATCAGTATAATACATGGGCATAGGCAGCAAACTGAAATAGACAAGACATGTTTTGTCCAGCAACAAAATTAGAGTTTATTATCTAAGACTATAGCCACAAATATTGTACTGTGGTTGCACAGTATATGAGCAGCTTGGGTAGGCCACAATGTAAAATTGAGAGACAAGGCGGGTTTTAACCCCCCCAAAAAAGATAGAGTGTATTATTCCAGAGACAATAGCCACACATATTGTACAGTGAATAAACAGTATATAAGCAGCTTCACAATATAAGTGGATCAGTATATGCCTAGCAATGTATGTGTGTGAACCTAACCTGCCAAATGATGGACAGTAGGTTTATCCCACCATCACACTCCACCCTGCCTTCCACAATATGACAAGGAGCAAGCATTTTCTTCAGGCCAGTGCATAGGCTCTGGAGTGACTGGTGGTTTTGAGGAGTCAGAGGAAAAGACCATTGAGAAGTAGGTAGTAGAGGTGACTGTACTGTCACCTATGCCAATGCACAAGACATGGGACACCACCACAAGCTCCAGCAATGTGTTTTATCCTGCATTCTTTCTAGCAAATTGATGCAGTGTGCTATGAAGGAGATGTAAAATATCTGCCCATGTTTGCTGGACCATGTGTCCATGGTCATCTGCATCCTGCCACTGACAGCATAAACCTCTGAAACCCCTTGTTAATTGCCTCCCTATCGCTTAAGGCTGCAGATGTTACAGAAAATGCAGATGGATAATCTTGTGAAATGAGGAGATGGAGTGTGGGCCTTTTCCTGCCAACTGGTATCATTGAGGTGCTCTTCCCAAAAGGCTTGTGGTGCATGATTTTGTATCTCTTTATGCATGCAGTACCCACATGACTGGTAGTTTTACAACATTGTACAGCAACCGATATGCTACAAACAGAGGCTGCAAAAGTCAATGGAGGTGTCAGCAAGGGTGGAATGAAAACATGTCCAGACTGCAGAGCTGTGTGGGGCTGCCCTTGGGAT